>NC_077231.1:69652922-69967029 GCF_027887165.1 Monodelphis domestica | reverse complement strand
GGATTTCTCCCTAATCTATACCTTCAGCGTCAAGCTTTGTCCTGAACTTTAGCTTCATATAATCAATAGCCTATGAGACATCCTCATCTAATGTCCTGCCAATCCCCCAATCTCATCATGACCAGAACTGAATTTACTCTCTTCCCCACTATCTCCTAATGATTTCTTTATTTCTGCAGATATGAATGTATTATTTTTAAATGTCTTATTATTATCTAATTTTTTATTGTATACAAAACATTATTCTAATTACATATTTATTATTACTCATAAACAACATTTAATCTACATTTGTTTTTTTTGGCACTGAGTGTTCCTTTTCTTGGATATCTTAAATTACTTCAAAGATCAGCTCATGTATTATCTTCTATATAACATATTTCCTGATCCCCCTAATTATTAGCTTTCTCTCTTTGAAATCATCTTTACATTGTTTAAGTTTTGTATATACTTATCTGGATACTTATATTTTAGCAATGGATTACAAGTTTTCCTTGAAAACAGGAACTATTTTATTTTTATCCTTGTATATACAGCAGGATCTCATTACTTCTTCCTTGTAATAGGTTTCCAAACTTCATATCTCCCCTTCCTCTAATTCTGCCATATGGACATGGGGTTCAGTTTCAAAATCTGTAGAATTGGGAGAGGTGTTGGATTATATGGCCTCTGAGGTCCTTTCTCTCTCCAGCTCCATTAGCCAGGCAGAGTTTGTAGCATGTAGGATGGTCTTTGAAAACACAATGTCAGTTTGATAGATCACTAAAGGGATCAAACTATAGAATGTTAGAGTTGGAGTTAGTAGGTCTTTATTCCAATTCTTGCTTAAAAATAATAGCTGATTTTTAATCTAATCCTTTAATGTGTACAAACCAACTTTGCACATAGTATCTTAGTCCTGACAACAATATTACTTCTAAGCAGAATGAGGTTAATTCTTCAAAGTCAAAACTCTTTAAATATTTTGAGTAGTGGTGTCATATCTACTATAAGACTTCCTTCCTTAAAACTGAACCAATATTTTTTCCCCCCAAAAAGGCTTATGATTTCATTGGCATAGAGAATTCCTATTAGGGAATTTTCCTTACAAAGCAAATTAGCACCTTTTCTAGTTTAGATTTTTTTTGACCAATACAAAATGTTTTTTTTTTTTTAAATATATTTTATTTGATCATTTCCAAGCATTATTCGTTAAAGACATAGATCATTTTCTTTTCCTCCCCCCCACCCCCCATAGCCGACGCGTAAGTCCACTGGGCATTAGATGTTTTCTTGATTTGAACCCATTGCTTTGTTGATAGTATTTGCATTAGAGTGTTCATTTAAAGTCTATCCTCTGTCATGTCCCCTCAACCTCTGTATTCAGGCAGTTGCTTTTTCTCGGTGTTTCCACTCCCATAGTTTATCCTTTGCTTATGAATGGTGTTTTTTTTCTCCTGGATCCCTGCAAGTTGTTCAGGGACATTACACCGCCCCTAATGGAGAAGTCCATTACGTTCGATTATACCACAGTGTATTAGTCTCTGTGTACAATGTTCTCCTGGTTCTGCTCCTCTCGCTCTGCATCACTTCCTGGAGGTTGTTCCAGTCTCCATGGAACTTCTCCACTTTATTATTCCTTTGAGCACAATAGTATTCCATCACCAACATATACCACAGTTTGTTCAGCCATTCCCCAATTGATGGGCATCCCCTCGTTTTCCAGTTTTGGGCCACCACAAAGAGCGCAGCTATGAATATTTTTGTACAAGTCTTTGTGTCCATTATCTCTTTGGGATACAGACCCAGCAGTGCTATGGCTGGGTCAAAGGGTAGATATTCTTTTGTCGCCCTTTGGGCATAGCTCCAAATTGCCCTCCAGAATGGTTGGATCAGTTCACAACTCCACCAGCAATGAATTAATGTCCCTACTTTGCCACATCCCCTCCAGCATTCATTACTTTCCTTTGCTGTTATGTTAGCCAATCTGCTAGGTGTGAGGTGATACCTCAGAGTTGTTTTGATTTGCATCTCTCTGATTATAAGAGATGTAGAACACTTCTTCATGTGCTTGTTAATAGTTTTGATTTCTTTATCTGAGAACTACAAAATGTTTTTGTTAAACCCTTATCTTTTTTCTTAGAATCAAGACTGGGTATCAATTCAAAGGCCAAAGAACAGTAAGGGCTAGTTAACAGGGATTAAGTCACTTGCCCAGCGTCACACAGCTAGGAAGTATATGAGGTCAGATTTGGACGCAGGACTTTCTGTCTAGGTCTGACTCTCCATCCACTGAGCCACCTATCTGTCTCAAAGGAAATAGAAGATTAAATTACTTGACCACAATTTTGTCAGATTGAACTTAATTCTTCCAGTTTTGTTGTAGTGAAAATTTCACCTTTTAAGATTGTTATAATATTGAACAATGGCCACCAAGGAATTTACTTATGAAATTCCTAAATGAAACACTCAAGTCAGAATGGAGTTTATGGAGGTTTAATCACACTGGGAGTAGGGAAAGGAGAGGGAGAGAAGGAGAGAGGAGAAAAGGGAAAGGGGCTACTCAACCTCTGACCAAGGCAGAGGGAGTTTAGGCCCAAAGGCCAAGGTGTTAGGAATCAGTCCTTAACTCACCCGATCTGAAGGGAAGCTGTTTGCGGGCCTCCTCACTCTTTAAGCTTCGAACACGAACTGCCATCTAGCTCTCTCCACAGGAAGTGCGCAAATTCCCTACCTCATTTCCTGTGCCTCACAAGTGCCAATGGTGGCTCTAGCTTGGCTTAGGACAGCCCAGGTGGGCAGTTAGTTATTTCTGATTTGTCATTGACTATCACATGCCCGTGTAGTGTGGGTGTGCACAATTTTTGAGTGCTAGACCAAGATGGAGACTTTTAAAATTCACAGTTTCTGAGGCCATTTCTCTAACTATTGAACCTTTCTAAACACTACACATTTCTGCCTGTATTAACTCTACCTCATAACTACCTTCCATATAGTAATCATCCTTTTACCATCATAATAGCGAAATACCTACATAGATATTTAAGGTATGCAAAGTGTTTTTGCATTATATCCTCTCAGGAATGCTAGGAGGTATTTTTAAAACCTCAACTTCATGAGAGGGAAAAACCAAGTGGGGGAGGGGAGGGAGTGGGGCAGAGACTACCAAAGGGAAGGAAAGAGAGGAGGGAGGGAATTTAATAGACCTTGAAGAAAAATAAGAGGGGAATAAGAAGGGAAGTGGTAGGAAGGAAACTAAAATAAGTTTGGGGAATAGGGGGGACTGATTAAAAGCAAAACATTGGTGTAGAAGGAAATAGTGAAAGAAAAAAGGGCAGGACTAAAAGAAAAAATCAAAATGATGGGGAATAAACAGATGGTAATCATAACTCTGAATGTGAATGGGATGAATACATCCATAAAATAAAAGCAAATAGCAGAGTGAATTAGAAACCAAAATCCTACCATATGTTGACTACAAGAAACACATATGAGGCAAGTAGACACACACAAGTAGGGTAAAGGTAAGAGTCTGGAGCAAAATTTATTGGGTATCAACTGAGAAAAAGAAGGCAAGAGTCACAATTATGACATCTGACAAAGCCAAAGTAAAAATATATCTGATTAAAAGAGATAGGAAAGGTAATTACATCCTGATACAAGGCAGTATAGACAATGAGGAAATATCAGTACTCAACATGTGTGCACCAAATGGCATAACATCTAGATTTTTATAGTAGTAACTATTGGAGCTTAAGGAGGAAATAGATAGTAAAACTATACTAGTGGGAGACCTGAGCCTTCCACTACCAGATATAGATAAATCAAACCAAAAAATAAATAAGAAAGAGATAAGAGATGTGAATGAAATCTTAGAAAAATTAAAGTTAATAGACATATAGAGAAAAATCATTAGGGACAGAAAGTAATACATGTTCTTTTCAGTAGCACATGGTACATTCACAGACCATGGACTAGTGCATAAAAACATTGCAGACAAATGCAAAAAAATTATAAATGTAATCTTTTCAGATCATAATGCAATAAAAATAATAATTAATAAGGGTACACGGAGAAGCAAATAAAAATTCATTGGAAATTAATTAATATGATTCTCCAAAATTGGTTGGTTAAAGAACAATCATAGAAACAATTAATAATCTCATTGAAGAGAATGACAATGATGATATATTATATTAAAATCTGTGGAATGCAGCCAAAGCAATACTCAGGGGAAAATTTATATTCCTGAGTTCATATATCAAAAAATCAGAGAGGGAAGAAGTCAATGAATTGGGCATACAAATTAAAAAAAAAACTAGAAAGAGAACAAATTAAAAAATTGGCAGATAAAAACTAAATTGGAAATCCTGAAAATTAGTGGAGACATTAATAAAATTGAAAGTAAAAGAACTATTGAATTAATAAATAAGACTAGGAGCTGGTACTCTGAAAAAACAAACAAAATAGATAAAGTACTGGTTAATCTAATTAAAAAAGGAAAGAGGAAAACCAAATTAACAGTATCAAAGATGAAAAGAGAGACCTCACCTTTAATGAAGAGGAAATTAAGATAATTCTTAAGAATTATTTTGTGCAATTATATGGCAACAAATATGGCAATCTAGGTGATATGTGTGAATATTTACAAAAGTATAGACTGCCAAGATGAACAGAATAGGAAAAAAGAATACTTGAATAATCCCCTATCAGAAAAAGAAATTGAATAAGCCATCAAAGAACTCCCTAAGAAAAATTACCCAGGCCAAATAGATTCACTAGTGAATTCTATCAAATATTCAAAGAACGAGGAACCTCATTACTATACAAATTATTTGACAAAATAAGCAAAGAAGTTCTACCAAATTTCTTTTATGACACAAATAAAGTACTGATTGCAAAGCCAGGTAGACCAAAAACAGAGAAAGAAAACTGCAGACTAAAATTCTTAATGAACATAGATACAAAAATATTAAATAGAACACTAGCAAAAATATACTAGAAAGTGATCACAAGCATTATTCACTATGATTACATGGGATTTATACTAGGAATGGAAGGATAGTTTTATATTAGGAAAACCATCCACATAATTGACATATCAACAACCAAACTAACAGAAATCACATGAATATCTCAATGGATGCAGAAAAAGCCTTTGAGAAAATACAACACTCATTCCTATAGAAAACACTAAAAAGTATAGGAATAGAAGGGCCTTTCCTAAGAATAATAAAAAGTATCTATCTAAATCCATCAGTAAACCTCATCTGCAAAGGGGATAAACTAGATGCATTCCCAATAAGATCAGGAGTGAAACAAGGATGCCCATTATCACCTCTATTATATAACATTGTACTAGAAACACTAGCAGTAGCAATTAGAGAAGAAAAAGAAATTCAAGGGATTAATAGAGGCAATGGGGAGCTTAGACTATCACTCTTCGTAGATCATATGATGGTCTACTTAAAGAATCCTAGAGAATCAACTAAGAAACTAGTTGAAATAATCAACTTTAGCAAAATTGCAGGATACAAAATAAACCCACATAAGTCATCAGCATTTCTACATATTTCCAACACAACTCAGCAGCAAGAGTTAGAAAGAGAAATCCCATTTAAAATCTCCCTGGACAATATAAAATATTTAGGAATCCATTTGCCAAGACAAACATAGGAATTACAAGAAAAAAAAACTACAAAACACTTTCCACAGAATTAAAACTAGATCTAAATAATTGGGGAAAAAAACATTCATTACTCATTGGTAGACTGAGCTAACATAATAAAAATGACAATCCTAGTCAAATTAATTTACTTATTCAGTGCCATACCTATCGAATTACCAAGAAATATTTTTATTCAATCAGGACAACTTATAGCAAAGTTCATCTGCAAGATCAAGAATAGCAAGGGAAATAATGAAAAAAAAATGTAAAGAATGGGGGTCTAGCAGTACCAGATCTTAAACTGTACCATAAAGCAGTGGTCATCAAAACAATATGGTACTAGCTAAAGGATAGAAGGGAGGATCAGTAGAATAGACTTGGGGTAAATGACCTCAGCAAGATAGTGTATGATAAACCCAATGATCCCAGCTTTTGGGACAAGAACCCACTGTTTGAGAAAAACTGCTGGGAAAATTTGAAAACAGTATTGGAGAGATTAGGTCTAGATCAACATCTTATATCCTATACCAAGATAAATTCAGAATGGGTGAATGACTTAAATATAAAGAAGGAAACTATAAGTAAATTAGGTGACCATATAATTGTATATCTTTCAGATATATGGGAAAGGAAGGATTTTAAGACCAAGCAGGAGATAGAGAACACTACAAAATGTAAAATAAATTATTTGGATTATATTAAATTAAAAAGTTTCTGTACAAAAAAACCCAAATGCAACCAAAATTAGAAGGGAAGCAACAAATTGAGTGAAAAATCTTTATGAAAAAACTTTTGACAAAGGTCTTATTTTCTCAACTTTATAAGGAGCTAAGTCAGTTGTACAAAAATATCAAGGCATTCCCCAACTGACAAATGATCAAGGGACATGAACAGGCAGTTTTCAGATAAAGAAATCAAAACTATCAATAAGCACATAAAAAAGTGTTCTAAATCTCTTACAATCAGAGAGATGAAAATTAAAACAACTCTGAGGTATCACCTCATACCTAGCAGATTGGCTACCATGAAAGCAAAGGAAAGTAATGAATGTTGGAGGGAATGTGGCAAAATTGGGACACAAATGCATTGCTGATGGAGTTGTGAATTGATCCAACCATTCTGGAAGGCAATTTGGAACTATGTACAAGGGGCACTAAAAGACAGTCTGCCCTTTGATTCAGCCATGGCACTGTTGGGTTTGTACCCCAAAGAGACAATAAGGAAAAAGACGTGTATAAGAATATTCATAGCTGCGCTCTTTGTGATGGCAAAAAATTGGAAAATGAGGGGATGCCCTTCAATTGGGGAATGGCTGAGTAAATTGTGGTATATGTTGGTGATGGAATACTATTGTGCTCAAAGGAATAATGAACCGGAGGCATTCCATGTAAACTGGAGGGACCTCTAGGAAGTGATGCAGAGTGAGAGGAGCAGAACCAGGAGAACATTGTACACAGAGACTGATACACTGTGGCACAATCAAATGTAATGGACTTCTCTACTAGCAGCAATGTAGTGATCCAGGACAATTCTGAGGGACTTATGAGAAAGAACACTATCCACATTCAGAGGAAGATCTGTGGGAGTAAAAACATAGAATTCTGAAAAAAACATTTGTCTGATCATATGGTTTGATGGGGATACGAGGAGGGTTTTGATGTTAAAAGATCACTCTACTGCAAATATGAATAACAGAAATAAGTTTTGAACAAATATATGTATAACCCAGTTAAATTGCTTGTTGGATAAAGGAGGGATAATGGAGAAGGGAAGGAAAGAACATGAATCATGTAACCATGGAAAATATTCTAAATTAATTAATTCAATAAATTTAAAAAAGAAAAATAATAAGAAAAATAAAACCTCTACTTCATGGGAGCAAATAAAGAGAAAAAGTTTAAACAATTTAAGTTGAAAAGATATGATGTGTTTGAAGCAGGATTTGAAGTTGGATCTTTCTACCTCTAGGTCTTGAGCTCTAAAATGCTTCCTTACTGCCTCCAATGTGGGTGGTGAAAATAAAACAGTTTTATCATCCAATTTTACTGCTGAAAGGCATTAATTATATTTAGAATTGGGCAAAGGTAAAGAAGTCAACGCTCTTTTTGGGCAATGAGAAAAAACAAACCCCTCAGTATCTAAGAGTCCTTGGGGTTCTTCAGAGGTTTGAGTGAGGAAAGGAGAGTCTGGGGAAAATATGCCTGGAAAACCTGTCATAAAGCAACTGAGGAAGTAGTATAGGTACTTAGAGTTGTGTGAAAAGTCAGCTAAAGAAGGAGAAACAACAAAAACAACAACATTTTGGGTCTTTATTTTATGAGGAAACATACAAACCATGTTTCTTAGGTGTTACTTTATATTGTATCGAATGTCTGTTGCAAGGAATGTAAGAAAGTTGATTTTTGCATCTAACAGAGTCTTGGAAAAGAAGTGAGTGATAATATTAGTTTATCTTGAGGGTTAATTTTTCAGAATCTGTGATTACCAGATTTTTTTTATTATTTCTTAACCCTATATTATTTCAAGTTTTTTCTGACTCCAGCCCAGCACTCTAACCACTGTGCAACCTAAATGTCACATAGTGTTTAATAAATGCTGGTTGCCTCCTCCTGAAAAGGAGAAAGATTCTAGAAATTCAAAGAAACTTTGCTGGTGATGACCTTCTTTCATTGAAAATAATTGACAAGCTTTCCCTCTTCTGTAACAGGCACTAAGGTGGTCATGATGTTTGGAAAAGATCTTGCACCTTTTTTAAAACATTGTTTTATTTGGTCATTTCCAAACATTATTCATTAGAAACAAAGATCATTTTCTTTTCTTCCCTCCCCCACCCCCCCCCCCCCATAGCCAATGCGCGATTCCTCTGGGGATCTTGCACTTTTAAAATCACAAATATGATATTAAATGTCAATTCTTTCTGGCTAATTCTAGCCAATGTTTTTTCACCAGTGGTATTCAGAAGAAAGCAGAGGATCTCTTAAGACACTTCACTTTGAAGGATATGAGCTGGGGCATTTTGTTAATCATCCTTCAACTGTCTGTAATCCAAATATTCACTTTTTAAAGATGTGCTTTATTCCTTCATCTCACCAAAAGACAAAAATCTCTACTTAGTCTTTTCAGATTTTCTAGATGGAGATTTAAAGCTTTCTGTGAACAAGTCAATACTTCTTTCAATGTTGTGATGATGCCTCTCTTTTTATGAGACATGATTAGACTTGAACTTGCAAGAAAAAGATTCATCAAACTCATCTCTGGGGTTTTTCTTATTTGAAATTCTCAGCACTGAAATTGTATGTAATGTTGTTCCAGTGAAGGCCTTTCCCCCCCTTCTTTTTAAACCATCCTTTGGATGGAATTTAACTTTCCCTCCTGTATTCTCCTGTTTTATGGTTGTAATATAATAGAACCACTTTAAAAACAAAACCAAATTCTAAACCCTTGTATTTTATTTTAATGTTTTGTGTTGAATCTGCCCATGTTTGATAACAAATATAACAAAGAAATTTTCTTCCAAAGTTCCAAAAGATCCTTCATTAATGTAAGAAGGTGAGGTGTTCTTGGATAGAGGAATAAAAATAAGGCCTGGGCCTTTGATTTCACTGGTATGAGTAATTCCTCTGAGGTGAAGACATCATCCCTCAGTACAGGTTGGTCCCTTCTCAAGAAAGTTGCCTGGAGCCCTGAAATGTTGGGGACATGCCCCAAATCACATGGTCATGATGTGGCAGAGGGGGGATTTGAACTTGGGCACATTTGTGAGCCTTTACTATGACTGATCCTCATGGCTGAAATGCATTCCCTCTTCAGTTCTACCTTATAGAAATCCTTTCTTCCTTCAAAACTGAATTTTTACATGAAGCTTTCTTTGATCCCTTCAACCCCAGAATATAATCTCAAGTTCTCCGATTCTAATTTTAACCCTTTTTCCCATGATGTCCCTTCATCCTAAATGATTTTGCTTTTATCCTTGTTATATCCTGTATATATACCCTCTACATATACACCCCACTCCACCCACACACACACACACACACACACACATTATCTTTCTAGTTAGAATGTAAATTCCTTCCCTGTATAGATTGTTCTATTCATTGCACTGGCTCTATTATTGTAATATAATTCAGCCATCTAAAACATACACACGCATCATTTATACACACACATGCAAATTCTGGATTTTATTTTTATGTTTTATTTTGAATCTGCTCATTCCTGAGTCAGAAACAAATATGAGATAGAAGAGATTCTTTTAAGTCCTGAAGAAGCTCTCATTGATCTAAGAATGACAGGTGCTCTAATCTGAAGACTATAAATAAAATATAAACAAAATATAGAATATGAATAAAACAAAGATTGATATATATGAAAAGAAAATACCTCTCCTGCCAAATTGAGATTTAATTTAATTTAACTTTTAATTGCCAACAATACTGAAATATGAATAATGTTAATTAAATAGGGCATGATTAGATTAGACAATTAGTTTCAAATTGTTTTGTTTTTTCATGCAATAGTTTTAAATATACATAGCATTTACATGCTATAAATAGTTTGGTACACACACCTAAACATCTACTTCTTTTGATTATTCGTTAGAAACTAATATTTCTTCAAATGTTATCCATTCACTCAGCTGGTGATGTCTTAGCTTATTTGGGGGAACCTTGACATTCTGATATTATAATCTCTATATTTTAATTAACAAAAGTACAGATAGTTCTTCAGACCAATTTTCATTGCAGAACACTGGGGACCATGGTGGTTTCTGAAGTCCTCTTTTGACTACAACTTTTTTTTTGTCTGAATTTCCTTATTGTCATCTAGGCTTTGCTTTAAACGTTCAACTGTGAGCCACAAGCCTGTTTATCTCTGGAAAGAAAAGTGCCACATTCTCAAATCATAGCTCAAAATTTTGAGTATCAGTGCTGAGATAAAGGTGATTTGACATTCAAAGACCATGGGAAGCACTGGGATCTCCACAGATTGCAGAGATCCACAGAACATGGGGCCAGAGGAAGGGAACTTTAAAGATTAAAATAGGAATTTGGAAAGCTGAAGTTCATTTGAACCATCAAATGAAGAGAGAGTGCTTTGGAAACCTTAACGTTCTCCACACGTACACTGTGAGCTATTGTTTTGGGGGATCTTTCATTAGGACTCAGGGAAATGCCCTATACACTTCATAGACACTACAAAAGTATTTTTCAGTGTCTCAGAGATGTGTTCTTTTCTCTGCTTTCTACGATATTGTTGGAGTCACATAAAACTCCTGTCTTTGATGTGGAGATGGCAAAAGCCCTGTTAGTCTATAAGAGTGTCATAAAAGCTGTACAGAAAACTCCCTTTTATATACATATTTTAAATGTAGCAATCCCATTGAAAGGGTGAATAACAGATTTTTCTTTGATTCCTGTCCTAAAGCTTCACCTCGCTGCTCAACCATGATTAGAGTTCAAAAGTTCTCTAAATTTATACAGTGAACGTGTCTGTAGCTCTTTTTCCTCCCCGTTTCTTCACTTTTATATGCATTTTGTGCCCTCTAAAGGCATGATTTTTTTGTGTATGATTTCATAAACTATAGAATTCCTTATTTCCAGGTAAAGTTGAGAAGTCAATGAAGAGATGAGTGATAAAGGCAGAATATAACTGCATTTAGAATCAGAGGGCTTGAGTTTGAATCCTTCTTGATTGTGTGACCTTAGGCAAATTACTTCCCTTCCCCAGTCCTAGGGCTCCTTGTCTATATAAAAAAAGAGATTGGATTAGATCACCTTCAAAGAATATCTAACTGAAAAACTTACCTTTGCTTTCACCTCTCTTCTGCCCCCATTTGTAGTCTGTCTTTTCTCCTTCCCTTTTTAATTGGATCTCTTCTCCTGGGCCAACAATTCCATAGAGAACTTTGGCTCTCCTCCCAAATCAAAACACCTGTAGAGCTTTGATAAATGATTGATAGCCCATACAATCAATTCATTTACTTTAAAGTGTAAATGGCAATAAATTCATAGATTTAGAATTGGTAGGAATCCTTCAGTTTATCTAATCAAACCTCTTTATCTTTATAAGATGCAGGGAGGAGTAGCCACTTTAATAATGATAACAATAAATCAATAAATATTTTAAGTGTCTATTATGCTAAGTATCTCACAAATATTTTCTCATTTTATCCTCATAACAACTCCAAGAGGTAGGTGCTGTTGCCATCCCTATTTTACAGTTGAGAACAACTGAAATTAAGTGATTTGCACAGGTAGTAAATATCTGATGTTGGATATGAACTCAGGTGTATCCTGACTTGAAGCCCAGCTTCTATCTCTACTATACCACCTGCCTACCTCTGCTAGTAGTGGCTAGAGAGAGAGCCTTAGATTCAGGGACATCTGGGTTCAAGACATGCCTCTCATTAGTAGTGGTTAGAAGATTCTGGACAAGTCATTTGATCTCTTAAAATCCTAGGTTGCTGTCTAAGACTCTGAATTGTAGGACAGTGGCTGATATGCACAGATGGAAATATCCTTACCAGGAGTTCCATAGATGGATGAAATTATGTCTGGAAACAGCCTCCCTCAACTCTAAAGTATAAAAATAAAATACTTATATATTATTTTCAATCCCTATACTGAAATGAATGTCTACTAGAGAAATTTCAGACTAGAGGAGGAGATATTTGGGAGAAAGAGGACCTGCCCACCCTCCCTCTCCTCAATTATACCCTATAGGCAGCTGCATCCTATATCAATATGCAATATCCAAGCTTAGAATCAATTATTGTTTTGATCATTCCCTTTCCATGTAATTAAACTAACAGTTATTTCCTGTATTCTCTATGTAGGACACTAAGTGCTCCCTCAGGGGATATGCAGCTGAATAAGATGAAGCTTTGCTTTCAAAAGCAAAAAAAAAAATCTATGTGAGATCATAATCTGAAAGCTGGAAGAGGTGATCTGGTCTATATGTCCCCTCCTCCCATCCCAGTTCTTTTATAGAATAAAATATAAGTAAACTAAAGTCCAGGAAAAGTCATTTGATCATAGATCTTGAAGAAATTGGATCTTTAGAGGCCAATTAGTCCAATGTACTCCTGATTTACAGATGAGGAAACTGAGGTCCAAGGAAGTTGAGTGAATTTTCCTAGGTTACACAAGTGTTATGTTGGAGGTAGGAGTTTTACACAGTTCCTTTGACTTCACAGCTAGTGCTCTTCTCAGTGGTATTCTCTACCACTTAAAATCCATTTTGACAGGCAAATGTTACTTTTCCAATGCTCAGAGTATTATTATGATTCATCCCATCCTCATCAAGGACCTGCTGTTATCCTACCTTTGTTCTTTTCTATTTAATATTCTGTGGCATATTGGAGAGGTGGGTAAAATTAAAATAACTTTATATAATTGAATAAAAGCATTAATATTATTATTAGCCTATTCATTTCCTAACCCCAATAACATACTTACATTTTGCCTTTAATGACTTGATTTAATAAAAGAAAACAATATGACATGCTAATTTCTTTTCCCTCTTCCTACCAATTTAATCATCTCTTCCTAAAGATGGAGAATAGCATATAAGCATTCTATGGAAAGGCAAATAGGACCAAATCTTCTATGATCTATCCTCAGACACTATCTATCTACCTACCTACCTACCTATCTATCTATCTATCTATCTATCTATCTATCTATCTATCTATCTAATCATCTATCTATCTATCTATCTACCCATCTAATCATCTATCTATCCATCTAATCATCTATCTATCTATCTATTTATTTTTCATACATCCATCTGTCCCTCTGTCTATCTATCTTTATATCTATCTGTATCTATATCTTGCTATCTTTCTGTAACATTCTATTTTTCTATGTGTGTTTATACACATGTAGAAATATATCTGTATATATATTTCTGTGTGTGTATATATACAGACATATTGACACAAATACATATATTTATACACACAGCGTCTCATGCTCTAACTTGAAGAGAGATGTAAAAAGTAACAGAGACCAATCAATGCATGGACTGAAGCACCACATAAGATAAAATAGATAAGAAAAGGCTGAGGCAGCTAAATATATCAAGTCTGAGAAAGAGCAGGCTCTGGGGCTACATGATCAACTATAAAAGAATCCATATAGATGAAGATAAAGAATTATCTAGTATCAAAAACTGGTAAGAGAAGCAGCAATGTCCTGGAGCTAAAAAAAGGACATGCTTAGACAAGATATCCAGGACTTATAAAGTTCTTGTAAGTGATGAAATATGACACTGTAGGATTCTCTCTACAGAGGTAGTTCTCTTTAATACTAAGGGCTTACAATTATATAGCTTTTCAAGGTTTACACAGTATTTTCCTCACAGTAATCCTACAAGTCAGGTTAGTATTACTATCCTTGTTTTACAAATGTGAAAACTGAGGCACAGAACATTTAAATGCTTTGACCAAAGTCACATAGCCAAGAAGTATCAAAACTAAAGTCTTGAGTAGCTTGAGCTAAAATCCAGCACATTCTCCATTGTATTTCTTTCATTTATTCATTCATTCTACAAACATTTGCTAGTACTTACTATGTTCTAGGTGCTAGGGAAATGAAGAGAAACATCTAGTAATTCTTGAGGTAAAAGAGCTCATATTCAACAGGGGAGTTGGGGATAACATATACAAAGGTAAGAAAGTATATGTGGGAATAAGTTTATAAGTGTATGTAATATAAAAAATGAAAATAATAATTATATATGTATTAATAGAGATACTACATGGTACATACATACCACATACATATACACATATATAAATGTGAATACACATATACATATATTAGTATACACACACATGCACAAAGTAGATGGTGAGGGAATGTGCCAGCAACAAGAGAGAATTAGGATAGGCTTCCTATGCCTCTAAGGATTATTTGAACTAAGACTTGAAGTAGAGAAGAGATATCAAAAAAATGGTGGTGAGGTGAGGATGAGTTCCAAGATTTTCTTGGAACAAGACTGTGAGAAGGCATTGAAATCTCAAAAGAAATAAAATACTACATTTGGGAAATGATAAATAGCCCTGTTTGGCTGGAGAGTAGAATATATGAATAATAAGAGCTAACATTCCTATAACATTCTGAGATTTATAATGCACTTTACATATATTATCTCATTTGATCCTCATAATAACCCTGTGAGGGAGATGTTACTATTATCCCCATTTTACAGATGAGGAATTAGGCTGTGGAGATTAAGAAACTTGCCTGGGGTCACATAGCTAGTGTCTAATACAGAAACTTTTTTTTTTCTAATTTCAAATTAAACACTTTCCACAATTTTACATGCAATAAAACTGGAAAGACAGACAAGTATATAAGAAAAAGGAAAGAAAGAAAGAAGGAAAGAAAGGTAGAAAGAAGGAAAGAAAGATGGAAAGAAAGAAAGAAACAAGGAGACAAAGAGAGAAAGAAAGAAAGAGAGAAAGGAAGGAAGAAACAAAAAAGAGAGGAAAGAAAAAGAAAGAGAAAGGAAAGAAGGAAAGGACAGCTGGGTAGCTCAGTGGATTGAGAGCCAGGCCTAGAGATGGGAAGTACTAGGTTCAAATCTGGCCTCAGACACTTCCCAGCTTGTGACCCTGCGCAAGTCACTTGACCCCCATTTCCTAGCCCTTACCACTCTTCTGCCTTGGAGCCAATACACAGTATTGACTCGAAGACAGAAGGTAAGGGTTAAAAAAAAAAAGTAAGAAAGGAAAGAGAGAAAGAAAAAGGAAAGAAGGATAGAAAGAATAAGGATGGAAAGAAGGAAAGGAAATAAAGAAGAAAGGAAGGAAGAAAATAATATTGAATTAATTTAATTAAATGATTGATTATTTTGGGGAAAGAATTGAATTTGTTTAAATTGTACTCCAGTGAGGTGGTATAGTAGTTAGAGTTCTGGGTCTGGAGTGAGGAAGACTTGGGTTCAAATTTGACCTTCGGTATTTCCTAGATATATGACCCTAGATAAGCCAGTTAACCCTGTTTGCCTCAATTTTCTCATCTATAAAATGAGCTGAAGAGGAAAAAAGCAAACCTCTTTAGTGTCTTTGCCAACAAAACCACAAAGGGGGTCACTAAGAGTTGGACATGACTGAAATGATTGAATAACAACAAATCCTCCCTGCCCCTAGAACCTTTAAAAAACAAAGATAAAACCAGAAGCTACCTTTTGTTTTCGATCCAGTTTCTTGAAAAACAATCATTCCCAAAGATTAAGAATTATGGAACCCAGTGTTCAAGCCTTGTCCATTTACATAAGATTTTCAGCATTGGGCAAGAGAATGATACTTTGAGATTTGTACTTTTGTGATGGATAAAGTTGGTTTGAAAGCTTGAGCCAGGACAGACGTCGTCCTTTCTTTCTGCTTTGAGAGAGGACATGTGGTTCCAGACCATCTTTGAGGAGAAACAGAGAGGGAAGGGAAAGACTTTGGGGAACAGCGAATAATGTGAGGTTCTGGCTGTTGCACAGTTCTGCTGTCTTCTCTCTCTCTGTCTTATTCTCTGTGACTGTGTCTGTCTTGCATTTCTCCCCAAACGAGGGTCTGGAACCCCACATACCTTTTCTTGAAGCAGGAAGGAAGGCATTCTAGCTTCTGAGTTTGCAGACCAATTCCAACCCTCATGCAGGAACCCAGCAGCAAGTAATTCCTTGCACCAGTGAGGAGAGCCATGCTCAGCAGGCTTGAACCCTGGGTTACCCAAGTTTGATTTTATTTGGTGAAAACATAACTAGGAAATCAGAAATCGGCTTCAGCTCTCACCTACCTCGTTTTTCTCTAAGGAATTGCTGCTCCATCCACCGTGGGTGGGCTATTGTGCCATTTCTTGTTCCACTAAGAAGCCCTTCAGCTTAGACCAAGATGGAATTTGGACAGGTTTCTGTGTGGGGAAGCCTGGTCTCTGGGGAGAGGGTTAGGCTTCTTTTTTTCTCATACTTTTCTCCTTGTTAAACTTCAATCTCATCATGGCAGGGGCAGATTTTAGAAAGCTTGGGTTTTCCTATCTCAGTTTTCTCTAACAGAGAGTGTTAAAATGTGCTCAGCGTGCCATACGAATCAGATATGGGATGGATATTTATTTCCTCTACACAAAGTGAATGCTAAACGCAGCATGCATACAAGCATGCATCTGAGAAAAAGAAATCTTTAAAGGGAATGATTAACTTAACGTATAAACATTGTTACAGTGAGCAGGGATGCTGATACTTATTGCATTACAACACAGCAGTTTATATGATTTCTGACCAGGTATTTTACATTTGGGGCAGAAACTTAGAGTAGCGGATAGAGTGCTCAACCTCAAGTTGGGAAGACTCATCCTCATGAGTTCAAATCTAGCTTCTGACATTTACCAGGTGTAGACTCTGGGCTAGTCCCTTAATTCTGTTTACTTCAGTTCCTCATTCATAAAATAAGCTGGAGAAGGAAATACAGGATCTAAAAAAAATACAAACAAAAAAGCTAACCTCTTACTTCCCGTATTAGTAACAATTTTAAGACAGAAAAGCAAGGGCTAGGGTAGTGAGATTAAGTGACTTGCCCAGGGTCACCCAATTAGGGAGGGTCTGAGATCAGATTTGAACCCAAGAGCTCCTGACTCCAGGTCTGAGCTCTATCAGCTGTGCCAACTACCTGTCATCCCACCCCAGTATCTTTGTGAAGAAAAACTACAATATTTTTTCCCCTTGGTCCTGGATCGTTCAAACAACTACATGTTTGTTGTTAAAAGGGACAGACATGGGACAGTTCTCTTTGTGAACATTTTCATCCATGAATAAACTCAACTTCACCAAAATTGCTCAGGACCTCTGAACCTCCCAGATTCACAAGATTGCCTTCTAGTATGGATGATCAATTACGAAGGAAATCCCAAGGTGCATCAGGCAGCCATTGGCCAAGGTGCAAGTTTTCCTGGTTGAGTCCATGCTTGAGGGAGCTACTGTGGGAGGCTGAAAGGGATGAATTCAGCCCACTCCCTCTTCTTTCCTCATGGGAGTAAAGAGACTTCTCACTCTACTTGCTCTGTGGGAAAAACAAAATCAGAGAGAGAAGCCATAAGCCCTCTCTTCTTTTAGTAGATGAAAGACCTCTCTCTTTCCTTGGGAATGAGGTTCTGGAAGGAATCAAAAACACTTAGGGTTTTCTAAGATAATTTCATCCAGCCTTGGGTCACAACATGGCTTTAAGCAGGCAACAAAGCTCACAACATAGTGAACTAGAACTAGAAAGGACACTCTTGAGCATGTCCCACGGGATGGTCCTTGTTAAATGCTTATTAAATTTAAACTGGAGTTTTAATTTAGAATATTTCTCCTTTTTTATTACTATAACTCAAAGAGCAAAATTTTCTTTGGAGAATGAGTTTCCCAATATCACATTGGTTTAGATTTTAATTAATATAGGTAAATCCATAGTGAAATTTGCCATGAGCATGAAGAAATAATTTGTTTTAAAAGATCAACATTGCAATATCCTTGTTGATGTGTTCTGCTGTGAAAATAAGGCTAAAATATTGAAGATAATATCAGATTTATATTGACAAATTTTGTTTTTGCATAATTTTCTATTTCAGATCAAGTTCTGGTTATATTCAGTAACACAGAATAAAAAAGGAAACAGAAGTAATTAGAAAAATATACAAACACATAAAGAATCTAAGAATATATGAATATAAGCAATATTCCACATCCAAGTTCACTATTTCTTCAAATAAGTGAAGGAGCTGTATCTTTGCAAATGTTTTCCAGGGAAAATCTAACTTGGTTTTAATGATTTTACTGCAAGTAGATTCCTTCTTTTCTTCCTTCGTTTCTTTGTTCCTTCGTTCCTTCCTTCCTTTTCCTTCGTTCCTTTGTTCCTTTGTTCCTTCGTTCCTTTGTTCCTTCCTTCCTTCCTTCCTTCCTTCCTTCCTTCCTTCCTTCCTTCCTTCCTTCCTTCCTTCCTTCCTTCCTTCCTTCCTTCCTTCCTTCCTTCCTTCCTTCCTTCCTTCCTTCCTTCCTTCTTTCCTTTCTTCTTTCCTCCCTCCCTCCCTCCCTCCCTCCCTCCCTTAAACATGCATATAAAATTTTTCTGTAGAGAGAGGACTTTTAAAAGCATCTTTAATGGTACTTTAATTCATACAGGACCTAAATCTGATATAGTTTGCATTTTTATGTAGTTTTTGGTGATAAAAGAGAACATTTTTATATTTCAAGTCTATTTTATTTTTAATTTTTAGAAACAACTACATTAAAAGATTTAGCACAAGCATATAGAAATACAAATAAAAAAACTGGAACCCCTGACTTCAAAAATTTTACATTCTAACTGTGATAATACAATGTTTACTTAGATATGTAAATAACAGATAATCTAAGAACTGAGAGTTCTAACAACTGATCAGCTCGGGGAATATTTTATAGAAGGATAACCAAGGGAGAGATGACTTTTGAGAGGTTGAAATGAGGAGGGAATCCATTTTTTAATTTGGAGAGGGCCAATGAAAATACACTGGATTGTCACTTGAAAGAAATAATAGGTTTAGACTATTTTTATTTCTAAACATAATTTTAGTATATACAATTTATTTTTTAAAACAGTGTATAATTTTTGACATCTAGAAGTCACTACAATCTTGTGCTCAATTTAATAATGCATTATTAAAATGTTTAGAATAAAAAAGTGGGTTGCAACAGATCATCAGTGACATCTCTCACATTTTAGCATCTATATCCATTAAAGCATTTGACCAAACCATATGTCATTGGAGCAGTCATATAGAAGTGGCATATTGTTGTTGTTTTTTTTTTTAGAAGTGACATATTGTAACCAAAATTTTAGGGAGGAAGCTAAAAACACAATGGAGATAAAGATGATGATGTAAATGTTAGAATGAGAGGTTCATGCAAATTCAAGTTTTTCTCCAAGAAATTACAGACAACCTCCCCCCTCCCCAATCCATCACAATCTCTGAGGATTTAAGCATAACCTTAGGGCACATAGCAGTTATCACGAAAGAGAGTTTTTACTGTAAAATGGCCCTATGTCTGGATCCGTTCTCATTAGTTACCAAGGATGATTATCTGAAACACTGCTCAGTACAATGAATTATATAGGCTGATTGCCAATAAGAGATTTTGGGTGATAAAACTGATAGTGGAATGCCTTTTCTGCTGGCTAATTTACTGGTTACAACCTAAGTCCTCCTTAAATCAAAGAAAAGTCAAATCGACCTTGTTCCTTATTTGTTTGAAAGGTAATACAATATACCATATAGAATACTGAAATAGAGCCCTAGAGAAAAGGAATTTAGTGGCATTCAGCATGGTCCTTCCTCTTCTTGGTGACTCGATTTGCATATTGCAATCTTGATAGGGAGGTAAAATGAATATATGTGCACACACAGAAGTGTATGAAATGGAGAAAAATTGAAGAGATTTTCTGCTATCTAAATAAATTAGTAAGCTTTATTTCTCAGATAGATAACAGGCAAATACATGATACATTATAGATAGATGGATAGCTAGATCAAAATATAGATAAATAAGCATGGATCCATACTTTTATACCTACATAATAGATCATTAGAGTGTTCCTTGGCCCTGAGATGACTTTTTTAGATGATTTTCTAGGATTATATAGAGTATGGCAGTATGTCTAAGGTAGGACTTGAATTGACTTTATCAGCAACATTTTCTCTCTCTGTCTCTCTCTTTTTTCTTCCCCTCTGAATCTCTCTCTTTCACTCATTTGTTCCCCATCTCTCTTCTCCCAATTGATAATACATCTATTGATTTTTTAAAAAATTATGGCTATCTAAAGAAAAATCCTTCACCTTTATCTAAGAAGAGAGGAAATAGAATTGTGAATCAATTAGGAGGGAAAATTAAAGTCATAGAATGTGCTCTGCAAATCATACTATCTATTCCCATATAATTTGTGTGAGGGAAGGATTGACTTTGGAATGGAATCATTGATTGGACAAAGAACATTGGCCTTGGAGTCAGGAAAGTCTTGTGTTAAATCTTGACTCTGGTAATGACTAGTTGGGTTGCTGGACAGATCCCTTAACATATCTGAAACACAGTTGCCTCACTTGTAAAATGGTGATAATAGTTTTTACATGTATCCCATATAATTGTGGTAGTGGTAGTAAATATGTAAATGCCAATGATAATTTTTAAATAAAATTAAAATTTTAAATAAAATTTCCTGTTATTTTTGTTTTATATTGTCTAATTTTGTCCTATATCCCTCCCCTCTCATGTCTGAAAGAGACATCTCAGGTAAGAAAGGTTTTTTTTTTTTTTTAAATACAAAGATGAAAAAGAAAAAAAAATCCAGCAAATCCTACAATACATTAAAAAAGCACCTGAAAGTTTCTGAACTTTTCACTTCTGCAAAGGACTAAAATATTTTTTCAGAATCTTTTTTTGGGACCATGATTGAGTTTTGTAATTTTGCAATGCTAATTTTCAATTGCTTTACTGTTGTTCTATCTATTTATATTGTTGTAACCCTTGTGTATACTGTTTTCTTAGTTCTGCTTATTGCACTTTGCATCAATTCATGTAAATCTTTCTATTCTTTGGCATGGTCATAATTTCTTATAACACAGTAATGCTCATGTACTATGATTTTTTGTCTATGTGATCGATAAACATCTACTTTGTTAAAATTCTCTTCCTCTCTCCTCCTCATCCTCTCTCATTCATTCACTTCTTTATTTGTTCATTTTTATTAGGGTATATATAGGAACTTTATTTTTTATCAGTGATATCCTTGAGGATATATGCCTCAAAGAGGAATCATTGGATCAAATCATTGGACATTTTGGTCATCTTTGCATAATTCCAAATTGTTTTCCTAAATGGCTGTATTCTATTAACAAAGCACCAGTGTGTCTATCTATCAACAACTCTTCTATCACTGACTATTCTCATCTTTTATCACCTTTGAAATTTTCTGGGAGTATGGTGAAACTTTAGGAATATTTTGATGTACATTTCTCTAATTATTAAGGATATGAAGCATTATTTTATGTGGATGTCAGTTTTTATTAATTCAGTATTTCAGGTGGCTGCCAAGTATTCTGTGACACCCTTTGAATTTTGCAGATAAACACTTCATGTTCTTATCTAACAAAGTCCTACTGCAGTGAAAATGAGGGAGGGGATAGAAAACAGACATCAAAAGAAAGATGTTGGGTACAAGACTTGGGGAATCCTTGTAGGACCAAGCAGATTAAACTTACTGCATCTTTTTATCCCATCTGATTGTGTTGTGATCAGATTGATACTAATATCTAATATTATTAAATAAGTATTTCAAACTTAAATTAAACCAGCGTTGTCAAAATTGGTGTTTATATATTAATGCTAATCCTAATAATGGTAATATCAACTCACATTTATATGAACTATATAAAGCATTTTTATCACAGTGACCTCGTTAAATAGATATTGCAAAAAAAGATTTCCCATCAGTTTATTCAAGTACACAAACAATCCCATCTCCACTGGTGTAAGCTGAAATCTATCCATCACACTCAACTCTTCTACATGTACTCTCATCAGTTTTGTAACTGGGACTCTCTCAATTTTGCTCAATATCTGAAAGGTAAAAAAAAATAGAAAAAGGCAGAAAATTTAGTTTAATTCACTTGAATATTATTTAACCCTAAACTTATATAATATCCAACACATGGTTAT
This sequence comes from Monodelphis domestica, assembly GCF_027887165.1. NCBI lineage: Eukaryota > Metazoa > Chordata > Mammalia > Didelphimorphia > Didelphidae > Monodelphis > Monodelphis domestica. The sequence continues at coordinate 69,944,663 of NC_077231.1, read as the reverse complement.
GTAGCCTTTGTTAGAGAACTTCTTGTAAAGCTGATGCTAGAACTAATATCTCTACCTCTAAACCCAACATGGTTTAGGCAAGATTTTCCCTAATAGGCAACAAAGTCTGTATTTTATTGTACCAGGGATTCAAAGACAAAATTTAAAAAACCCATGAGATTAAGAAGCCTGCATTTCATCAAGGGATATAGCATATATAAACATATTATATATTAATATGTACAATTTTTATCCAAAATAAATTCAAGATCATTTTTGGAGGTATGGCACTAATAACTAGTAGGTTTAGAAAAAAGGTTTTATATAAAAAAGTGGCTGTTGAACTGAACTTTGAAGGAAAATAAGGATTCTAGGAGGCAAAGGGGAAGAAGGAGAACATTCCTGACAAAGAGGATAGCCTAAGTAAAGATAGAGAAATGGGACATAAAGAGTCAAGTGTGAGAGACAGGAAGAAGTTCAGTCTAACTGAATCATGGAATATATGAAGAAGAGGAATATTTAATAAAATTCAAAAGGTAGATGTTATTCAGTCATGTCTGATTTTTTTGGAGCCCAATTGGGTTTTTCTTGGCAAAAATATTGCCATTTCCTTCTCCAAATTATTTTACCAATGAGGAAATTGAGGCAAACAGGGTTAAGTGACTTGTCCAGGGTCACATAACATAGCTAGAAAGTGTATGAGGCTGAACTTGAACTCATGTCTTCATGACTCCAGGCTCAACACTCTTATCAACTTCACCACTTACCTGCCCTAAAATATATTTTGAGTCCCAGTTTCCTCATCTGTAAAATAAAGACATTGTACCAAATGGCCTTGGGGGTCCCTTTCTGCTCTATGATTATCCTGGTCACAGATCACATACCAGCTCAGTGTGTCTTTGTGGAAATAATTCTTATATCCTCTGTGCTCATAACCCATCTTTATAGCATTTTGGGGATGGGGTGAGGGAGGTAATTTAGCTACATGACTGTAATCCCAGATCGAGCGTGTCATTTTCATTTTCCTTCAAATATCTGAATCAAAATAGCTGTAAAATAGCCCCAACCACTTCTGTCTTTTAGACAGTGCAAAATTTTGTACTTAAGTTAACCTTTAAGGTGACCTTCTGCTCCTCCTCCATCATTTATCCTTTCCTACATTTGAGGATGCGTCCTTTAACTTTTTCACCTTAAAACAAAAACTCCTTCTTTATTGAAAAGCTATTCTTCCTTGATAGAAATGTAATTTCAGTTTATCTCCATTGACATTTGAAAGTTGTATGCATTCATTAAATATTCAGATTGTATAAATAATGCGATCTGTATTTTAACAAAGGGAGCTTTCATGGCTGAATAGCTTGTTCCCTTGGCATTATGACAGCTAGTGGGAATCGGAAGCCTCTGCAGTTAGAAAAAAATGTGCTGTCTGAAAATATCTTTACCACTGGCAAAATCATAAGGGCTAGCTTCTCCCCTCCCCCATTTATATATTTAAAATAGGGAGGGAGAATTAAAAATATATTCTTGAATAAAAAGGCACAGAAAAATTAAAGTGAATATGTTATCTAATGTAAGTCTTAAGAACAAATTTTAAATTGACTGATTTTTAAAAATACAATGGGAATATATTTACAGCAAATACAGAAAATCTGATTTCTTTCCTGCTGTTTTGAAACTCAGTTCTTGATTTGTTAGAGAATGAAATAAGCATCCTAGAAGGATTATATGCACCATCACTCACTCAGTACACAGATACTTATTAAGCACCTGCTATATGACAGACACTGTGCTTGGCACAGGGTAAGACAAAAAAGAAACAGTCCCTAATATGAAGGATCTTATGTACTATCAGGGGGAAAATGCACTTGCATGAATTCATATAAACTGAATATAAAATAAAACAAATATGATATAATGAGATAGCATTGAGTGTTATAAATAAGATAGAAAGTGGCAATTCTGAGTAAATGTAATGTGTATCTCTCTCCATCCATCATTCTTTCCATCCATCTATCTATCCATCCATCTATCCATCCATCTGTCTATCTATCTATCTATCTATCTATCTATCTATCTATCTATCTATCTATCTATCTATCATCTGTCTGTCTGCTTGTCTGTCTCTGTCTGTCTGTCTATCCATCCATCCATCAATCCATCCATCTAACTATCTATCTATCTATCTATCTATCTATCTATCTATCTATCTATCTGTCTGTCTCCTTGTCTGTCTCTGTCTGTCTATCCATCCACCCATCTGTCCACCCACCCACCCATCCATCCATCCATCCATCCATCCATCCATTTATCTCTCTCTCTCTTTCTCTCTCTCTCTCTCTCTCTCTCTCTCTCTCTATCTCTCTCTCTCTCTCTCTCTCTCTCTCTCTCTCTCTCTCTCTCTCTCTTATATATCTAATATGGATTCTGGAGAAGAGATAAAGAAAAATAGTTCTTTTCTCTTAGGAGAGAGGTGGGGGACAATGGAAACAGAATGTGGCACATATTATCAGAAAAAAAAGGTTATTGTATTGGCTCTTTCTGTTTAACTGCTTTTCTTTAACACAAGGAAAGATTGAGTTCTATGAGGTAGGATATATAGTTATATAGTTGTATATCTTAATCTGCAGTATTCAAGGCTACACGGTCTGCATCATTTCCCCCATTTATTAATTTTTCAATAAGTTTAACGGAAAAAAATAAAATAAGATTTGTTTAGGTAGGTAAAGACCAATTATCTAACTTAGGAAGGACCTTTTTTGTTTCTTTCCTGCTTTCACCTACTTTTGACCATTACATTGCTCATTTACTTCACTAAGGAAAGGAGAAACTCTTGAGTTTTGTTATATTTAATAAAAGATTTAACTGGGCAAGGAAAGTGAAGCAATTGGTTTAATGAGGTTAAGCTTTCTCCTGAATTCCCTTCACCTAACTGCTTTTTCTCCACAGGATATGTAAGAATCAAAGCTTTGTGACTAGTGAACCTATGGGGAAGACTTGTTGATTGGCTAATGGCTACAACATCATCACACACAAAACAGAGATGCTCCAGAAGAGGTAATTGGTCAGTGGTTTTTTGCTCCAACCTGGAAAGTTTCTCCTGAGTGGCCAGACTTTTACAAGGAGTTTGCTATTTCCGTGCATTCTCCTTTAATATGCTTTTCTGTGGTAGGTACAAAATTACCAAAATATGTAAAAGTGAAAAGTATGACTTTTAACAAGCTCTTCTTAAAGCAATAAATGTGCCCTTTTTTGACGAGAAGAATAAAATAAAAGATAATTAGGTTGAATGTTCTGAAAGGACCTGCATTTCTACCGTGGACTATAATGAAAAATTCTCCATAAGCTTGGTTGCTTAATTTATGCAAGAAAGTTTGTATTTGTATACTCCTACCGAATAGCAGTATAGATAATAATAATTGCACATGTTTATATAGTTCTCTTCAGTTTAAGAAAAGGAAATATTTCAGTCATAATAACCAAGTTTGTCTAGTGAAAATTGACCCTCAGTTTACATCCCCTTTTCTTGTTACCTAAGATCAGTTTTGGGGTATTTCTCCAGAAAATTGGGTTCCCAATTAGCCCCCACCCTTTTGACTGGATTAAAGACAAAGTCTGAGGCTCATCTGTATAAGGAGGATGCCAGCTAGACACCTTGGGGCTCCCAGGCGTCCAGAAAGATGCCTGCCTCTAGTACCACATGACTCCTGACAATATGGAAGACTGGCCTCTGACCCAAATGGAGATCAAGTCTGATGGGTCAGGGTGACCCAGAAAAAGTGATGTCACAGGAAGCTTGAGGGACTCTCTCTGGGGAATGTGGATATGAGGGGAGCAGAAAACTCAGGCTAACTAGGTAATTAGCCACATGAATGTGTCCTTTTTTCTCTTTTTGACCCACTTTTCACAATTTAATAAATTATTTAAAATTAATATACAATCTCCAGAGAATTCAAATTGTGTAACAGTCTTAACAGAAGGGATCAATGAATCAATCTGCAAGTATTTATTAAGGTAATGTGCCTGATACTGTGATAGTCTCAGGGGAAATGAAGTCAAAAATGAAACTTCTCTCCTTTGCAAAGTTGGGGGATTATGGGTGTGCAGCCATGTAACGTGGTGGAGAGGATACTGACCCTCCATCCAGGAAGACTCAGGTTAAGCCTCAAACACTAATTACCTGAAAGACTTGTGGAAAGTCACTGACCCTCTGCTTCAGTTTCCTCAATTTTAAAGTGGGGACATTATTGGCAACTATTTCCCAGAGTTGGAAACAGGATCCAGTGAGACAACAAGCTTAGACAGTTCATGGCACATACTCAGCACTATATAAATAACTATTCCCTTCTCTCTCTGGGAGATTGCACACATTGTCAGACTCGACCGATGGTACTAGTTATTTTTGCTGAGTCTTTTCTTATTTTTTTTATTCTTTGCTAAAAGGTTTATTAGATAAGGGAGGGTAGAGGAGGGATATATTCAGGCAATCAGGAAAAAACAAAAATTAACTTTTAAAAAAGTAATTTCCTTGCCATCAACTTTGGGAGGCAGATCATACAAGTATACTCCCATTTTATAGATGACAGAAACTGAGCCTGAGGCGGAGTGATTTGTATATCTTTTCAGATGGTTATTCCTAGAAATACATCTTGAATAATGATACATGTAAGACCCAGTGGAATTGCTCCTTGGCTACAGGAGAGGGGAGGGAAGATGGGAGGGAAAGAACTTGATTCATGTAACCATGGAAAAATATTATAAATTAATTAATTTAATCAATTAATTAATAAAAATTAAAATAAATTTTAAAAGCTGTAAAAAAAATGGTTATTTTCCTCCTTCTCGATTCACCATTTTTGTTAATAATGTCACCATTTACAAGGTTCCTCTGTTCAATACTTTGGCATTATTCTGGCTCTTTCTTCTTACTCTTCTATCCAAGCTGTGACTAATTCTTGTCATTAATTTCACATTATTAATATCTGTCTCATTTGTCCCCTCCTCTTTACTCCCATCAATGATACTTTAATTCAGATCCTAATTCCTTCAAAATTCAACTCAGAGGCCACCTCTTAGAGGAGGCCCACCATGATCTTCTCCTTTGCCATTGGCTTTTCCTTCTGGAAACCACCTTGTATGTACTTTTTAAATTATTTTTCATTTTAGTAAAAGAAAACATAATAGCCCTTACAACAACAGCAACAAAACAAAAATAAAAAATAAATACTTTAGTCAGTATTCAGACTCTTATCAGTTCTTTCTATGGAGGTAGAAGGTATTTTTCCATAATTTGCTCAATATCTTAGTATTACTTTTCCATGCAAATTGTTTTCTTTTAATAGGATGGAAACTCCTTGAGGATAGAAATAGTTTTCACTTTTGTCCATATAGCCTCAGAGTCTTACATAGTATCTATCACATAGTAGGGATTTTACAAATGCCTTGACCAATAAATGGCTTAATCAACTATACAAAAACACATTGCAAATCTTAAATGTATGATCAAACATCAATTTATCAATGTAGAATGTATGTTTAGAAAGAACATACCTTGCTAATGAATCTAATGCTTTGGAGCCTTCTTAATTGTCATTTTTTCCTAATGAAGGTTTAGGAAACTTTTCATGTTGTGATATGGTTTTAGTAACCAGGGAAGAAAACAGAATCCAGGGACATCTGTGTGATTCTCTCTGCTCCCTCTCCCTTTCCCTATTCCTCCCAATTTGTATTATTAGTGAAAATGTCAGACCTGTATGCCTTTGCTTTTAGCTGGATGCTGACAACCATGTTAACATAATATGAAATCCTTAACTGAATCAGTTAAGAAAGATATTCTGCTAATTAATAGTTATAAGTCAGAGATTGAACTTATTTATTTCCTCCTTTCTCCAAAAACCAGGAGTGACATAACAAACATCCCCTTGAATTTTAAGAATTGAAACTCAGCTAATTAGCCATCACCTCGGTGGCCCATAGCTCATTTGGCAGGAACATGGATGCACCCCTTAGGGTGTACAGGTTTTCTATTGACATCAAAGGCACAATCATTGCTCTGCAAAAGAAATGTGCTGTCAGTACAAAATCCACATGTGAAGGTCAGTTTCCTAAGGAAATGGAAAGGAAAGGAAAATGAAGAAAAAGTAGGCAGTGCTTCCTTGCTTTATTGTGTTGCTAATTCTGACCTTCTCACAGAGTTGCTCCTAACTAGAGTGGAATGATTTGGGATTTTCCTCTGAATGCAAAATTTAAAGGGTGATCAGAGAACATGCACTCCGTAAGCAGGATAGAAAAAAGGGAGCATCTACAATGAACCATGAAGAAGAGGAAAACATAGAAGAACAATGTTTTTAGTCACAAAGATTTGAACTGAGAGAGAATTGTAAAATCCATTGAGAAATTAACCACCACCAAATAGAATCTAAAGATATTTTTTTTTCCAAAAGAAAAATGAGAGATTTTGAAATGTACAGAAAGATCTAGAATTTGGCATGGACCACGCTGATTTTGAATTAAAAGAAAAGATGTGATTTTTCTCAGTTTTAACTTAGTGTCTATATCTTTATATCTATATTCATCAATCTCTCCTTATGGCTATTTCCATCTATATCTATATCTATATTTGTACCTATACCAATATCCACATCTATACCTATACCAACATCCATATCTATATCTATACCTATATATCTATATCTATACCTATACCAATATCTATATCTATAACTATAATCTATATCTATACCTATACCAATATCTATATCTATAACTATAATCTATATCTATACCAATACTGATACCTATATCAATATCTATATCAACACCAATACCTTTACCAATATCTATATTTTTATCTATATCATCTATATCTATATCTATATCTATATCTATATCTATATCTATACCAATATCTATATCTATATCTATATCCACATCTATACCTATATCAATATCTATATCTATATCTACACCTATACCAATATCTATATCTATGCCTATACCAATATCTATATCTATAATTATAATCTATATCTATACCAATACTGATACCTATATCAATATCTATATCAATACCAATATCTATTATCTATATCTATAATTATATCTATATCAATATCTATACCTCTCATTTCTATCTCTATATTTCCCTAAGCAGAGATAGGTAGAACAGTGGATAAAGCACTGGGCTGGGAATCAGGAGGATTGATCTTCTTGAGTTCAAAACTGACCTCAGGCACTTATTAGCTATGTGACCCTGGGCAAGTCACTTAACCTTGTTAGCCTCAGTTTTCTTATCTATAAAATGAACTGGAGAAGGAAATGGCAAACTATACCAGCATCTTTGTCAAGAAAACTGAATGACTATTTGCCCATCTCTCTTCTTATTGCTAGAAATTGGCTAACCAATGAAGTCATAATTGGTTTTAACTATATAATTGGTTATAGCTATAAAGACTTATAAAGAAACAGGAGTAGAAGGATTCTAAAGTACATTGTGAATGAGAGTACCAACACCAATAAAATGACTGACTGATCTTTAAAGCTTTTAATTAAACATTAATCTATGATATGAGAGACAGTGTTGCATAATGAATAGAGAACTAGTTGGCTGGTCTTGTAGTTAAGACCTGAGATCAAGTCTTGCCTCAGAACCAGGGAAAGTTACTTAACCTCTCAGATCCTTTAGACAGCTCTAACATATACTGAATTATAGAGACCACAAAATCAGAGTTCCTTGAATTCCAACTAGGAATAGTATAGGACAAATCCTTTTAATAGCCATTAAATCTCTCAATTCTTCCAGACAACATTTCAAGATTGTGACTGATAAGACTTGCTGATTTGCATTCGTAGAGGAAATTTTTAGATTAAAAAAATCACATCACTGTTTTGAAAACACACACACATCCATATATCCATATGTACATATTTAAGGAATCTCAGAGTTCAAATTTGGAGTTAATAGCCATTACATTAGCTACTCGACACACGTTCATGATTTTTCTTGTGTGTTTTAATAAAATTTTAATTAAAATAAGTCATAAGAAAAGCAACCAATGTGCCTACTGAATGGTAAACAATTTGGCTTAAATCTTTTCTTCTCTAAAGTCTCATTTCAGTCTTCTTTTGATAAATTTCTTATATCCCAGATTCTTGCTGCAACAACTATCTTTAAGAATTCCTCAGAAATTTTCTGTCATCCATCCTCTTAACTCAATCTAGTCCAGGGATTTATAATCTCTTACCTTAAGCCTAAATTAGAATCATAAAGTTAGAGGTAGAAGGGACATTGGAGGCCAACTTGCCCAACTTCTTCATTTTACATATGAGGAATCTTAGGTCCCTGGACAATTAAATGGCTTAAACATAGTTATTAAAAATAGTAAGTGTGAGAATTTGGATCTGAAACAAGGTTTTCTTACTCCAGAGATGTTTCCAATATTTTGTTATTGTTCAATCATTTAGTCAGGTCTGAGTCTTTTTGACCCAAAAGACCACAGCATTCCAGGACCTTTTGTCTTCCACTTTCTCCTAAAGTCTGTCCAAGCCCATGCTGCTTGTTGCTTTCGCGACACGATCTATGTTATCCCCTGCCATCTCTTTCTCATTTTGCCTTCAAACTTGCAGGGTCTTTTTCAGTGATGTCTGCTGTCTCATTATGTGGCCAAAGTATTTGAGCTTCAGCTTCAGTATTTGACCTTCAAATGAATAGTTTGAATTAATTGCTTTAAGTATTGACTGATTTGATCTCTTTGCTGTCCTAGGGGATTTTCAAAAGTCTTCTCCAGCCCCACAGTTTGAAAATGTTGATTCTGTGATGCTCAGATTTTCCTTCGACTCTAGTTCTCACAGCCATATGTTGCTACTGAAAAAAACATAGCTTTAATGATATAGACCTTTGTTGGAAAAATGATGTCTAGGCTTTTAAGTATGCTGTCCAGATTTGCCATAGCTTTCCTTCCAAGGAAACCTTTTACTTTCATGGCTGCAGTCAATGTCTGCAATGATTTTTGAGCACAAGACTATAAAATCTTCCTTTTATTCTCCCTCTATTGGCCAGGAAGTGACAAGAACAATTACCAAGATCTTGTTTTTTATTATTTTTTATGTTAAACTTTAAGTCAGATTTTACATTCTCTCTTTTCCCCTCATCAATAGACTTCTTACTTCTTCACATTCTGTCATCAGAATGGCATTGTCTGCATATCTGAGATTGTTGGCAACTTTAATTCCAGCTTTTGATTCATCTAGCCTAGCATTTCACATGATGAAACTATGCATATCACTTAAATAATTATGGGAAAAATATAGAGCTTTGTTGTACTCTTTTTCCAATCAAAACAATATATTTTTTTTTCATATTTGGTTCTAACTGTTGCTTCCTGATTCACATATAGTTAGGTTCCTTAGGAGATAATAAAATGATCTCTTACTCCCAAATCTCTGAAGACTTGTGACATTTTGCTGTGATCCACATTGTCAAAGGTGTTAGTGTAGTCAATGAACCAGAAGTGGATGTTTTTACTAGTACTCCCTTGTATTCTCCACAATCTAGCCAAGGTTGGCAATTTTGTCCCTAGTTCTTCTGCCTCTTCAAAAACTTGAGGTCTCATTTTAGTTCCCTTTATAGATTTTCTCTACATTTGGCTGCAAAAATAAAATCAATCTGATTTCAATATTGATCATCTAATGACATTCATGTGTAGAGTTTCCTTTTGGTTTATTGAAAAAGACTGTTTGGACTACTGGGTAAACATGGAGGCAGTCTAGATGCAGGACTCTTCCTCTCCTCAGCACCCATTGATATAGACTACCTCAAAAGACCAGAAGAACCAAATTCATAAGAATGAAGGGACTCTACAGTAGGGTGCAGCATTGAAGGTACTTGGGATTTAGGCATTTCCACACTATAAGGGGGTGAAAAATCTTCCATCAAAATGGGAGCTTATCTACCTTCCCCCACCCCAGCTACAAAGTCAGAGTTAGAACTAGAGTGTGCCAGAATCAGTGAGTGAGCGAGGGGCACCTCTAGAGAGATTGAGGGGCACCTCTAGGTCCTTGAGAACTGACTAAGACCACCAAAGACCTACCCTTGAGAGTAGGTAGACCTGAAAACACAGCAGGCTGAAGAGCACAGACCATGAGCACTTGCAGGAAAATAGCACAGAGAAAGGCAGCAAACATCAGAAGCTGTGGAGATTCGAGAGCTTGCTGCAGGAAAAATCCTTGCTCCTTAACTACATACACAGAGAGCCTGCTCATCTCCCTCAGATTTCTTACTAAAAAGGAAAGGAAAAACCTCCACATTGATGGCAAATAGTGCCCAAGAACAACAACCTACTTCCTGTAAGAAAAATAAGAAGGGCCTGACCCTTGAAAAGTTTTACAGAGGAAAAATCCAGGCTACAGAGGAAATAGAAGAGGAAATTCAAATAAATGCACCAAAACCTTCCAAAATAAATGGAAATTGTCCACAACCTCTTGAAGAATTTAAATTGGAGCTTATCAAAAGATGGAAGCCTCCTGGCAAGAAAAGTGGGAAATAGTTCAAAGAGAAAATAACAGTTTAAAGGACAAGAACTCCCAATTGGAGAAACAGCTGGAAGCCACTAAAAGCAGGATAGACCAAACTAAAAAGAAAATTCAAAATATTATAGCAGAAAATCAAAATATTAAAGCAGAAAACCAAAAGATTATAAAAGAAAACCAGGCCTTAAGGAACAGAATTGGGCAATTGGAAACAAATGATCTTGCAAAACAGCAAGAATTAATAAAGCAAAGTCAAAAGACTGACAAAATATAAGAAAACATAAAATATCTCACTAAAAAGATGATGGATCAGGAAAACAGAGCAAGGAGAGACAATTTGAGAATCATCGGTCTACCTGAAAAATCAGAAATAAACAAAATCTTGACATCATGCTACAAGAAATTATCCAAGAAAACTGCCCTGATGTTCTTGAACAAGGAGTCAAAATATACATTAAAATAGTTCATAGAATACCCTCTACACTAAATCTTCAAAAGACAACTCCCAGGACTGTAATTGCCAAATTCAAGAGCTTCCAAGATAAGGAGAAAATTTCCCAAAATATTTCTTTACTGATTTAGAAAAAACCATAACAAAATTCATCTGGAATAACAAAAGGTCAAAGATATCCAGGAAATAATGAAAAAAGAAACACATATGATGGGGGCCTTGCAGTCCCAGACCTTAAACTATATTACAAAGCAGCAGTCTTTAAAACAATTTGGTACTGGCTAAGAGACAGAAAGGAAGATCAGTGGAATAGACTGGGGGAAAGCGACCTCAGCAAGACAGTATACGATAAACCCAAAGATCCCAGTTTTTGGGACAAAAATCCACTATTTGATAAAAACTGCTGGGAAAACTGGAAGACAGTGTGGGAGAGATTAGGTTTGGATCAACACCTCACACCCTACACCAAGATAAATTCAAAATAGGTGAATGACTTAAACATAAAGAAGGAAACCATAAGTAAATTGGGTAAACACAGAATAGTATACATGTCAGACCTTTGGGAGGGCAAAGACTTTAAAACCAAGCAAGACATAGAAAGAATCACAACATGTAAAATAAATAATTTTGACTACATCAAATTAAAAAGCTTTTGTACAAACAAAACCAATGTAACTAAAATCAGAAGGGAAACAACAAATTGGGAAAAAATCTTCATAGAAACCTCTGACAAAGGTTTAATTACTCACATTTATAATGAGATAAATCAATTGTACAAAAAATCAAGCCATTCTCCAATTGATAAATGGGCAAGGGACATGGATAGGCAGTTCTCAGATAAAGAAATCAAAACTATTAATAAGCACATGAAGAAGTGTTCTAAATCTCTTATAACCAGAGAGATGCAAATCAAAACAACTCTGAGGTATCACCTCACACCAAGCAGATTGGCCAACATGATAGCAAAGGAAAGTAATGAATGCTGGAGGGGAAGTGGCAAAGTAGGGACATTAATTCATTGCTGGTGGAGTTGTGAACTGATCCAACCATTCTGGAGGGCAATTTGGAACTATGCCCAAAGGGCGACAAAAGAACATCTACCCTTTGATCCAGCCATAGCACTGCTGGGTCTGTACACCAAAGAGATAATGGACAAAAAGACTTGTACAAATATATTCATAGCTGCGCTCTTTGTGGTGGCCCAAAACTGGAAAACGAGGGGATGCCCATCAATTGGGAAATGCTGAGCAAATTGTGGTATATGTTGGTGATGGAATACAATTGTGCTAAAGGGAATAATAAAGTGGAGGAATTCCATGGAGACTGGAACAACCTCCAGGAAGTGATGCAGAGCAAGAGGAGCAGAACCAGGAGAACATTGTACACAGAAACTAATACACTGTGGTATAATCGAACGTAATGAACTTCTCCATTAGTGGCGGTGTAATGTCCCTGAACAATCTGCAGGGATCCAGCAGAAAAAACACCATTCATAAGCAGAGGATAAACTGTGGGAGTAGAAACACGGAGGAAAAGCAACTGCCTGACTACAGTGGTTGAGGGGACATGACAGAGGAGAGACTCTAAAGGAAACCCTAATGCAAATATTAACAACATAGCAATGGGTTCGAATCAAGAACACATGTAATACCCAGTGGAATCACGCATCGGCTACGGGGGGCGGGGGAAGGAAAAGAAAATGATCTTTGTCTTTAATGAATAATACTTGGAAATGATCAAATAAAATATAAAAAAAAAGATAAGGAGAAAATATTACAAGAAGCCAAAAAGAGACAATTCAGATATCAAGGAGCACAAATCAGGATTACACATCTGACAGCTTCCACACTAAAGGACCACAAGGCTTGAAATATGATATTCAGAAAGGCAAGAGAATTGGGTCTTCAACCCAGGATCACCTATCCATCAAAACTGACTATATATTTCCAGGGGAAAATATGGACATTCAACAAAATAGAAGATTTTGAAGTATTTATAAAGAAGAAACAAGAACTAAGTGGAAAGTTTGATATCCAAACACAAAGATCAAGAGAAACATGAAAAAGGTAAAAAAGAAAGAGAGGAAAAGGGCAAAAAATGTTTGTTATTCAAACTTACTTTTTTAAGAGCTACAATAAGATCAAATTATATATATTAATATATGGGGAAAATATTATTTGTAATTCTCAAAAATTAGATTCACTATTATAGTAATTAGAAGAATCATTCACAGGAAGAGATTCAGGTAATATGTGCTGTAAGATGACATGCAAAAAAATAAAAAGGGAGGGAGGGGAATTTAAGATGGCACCAAGAGATACTTGAAGAAATAAAATAAATAGGGCAACCTTTATCATACAAAGATACACATGGGATGGGGAGGGGAAGAATACTCTTATAAGAAGGGGAGGAAGAGAGTGCTAATAGGTCATCTTAAATCTTACTCTCAGTGAAATCAATTCTGAGAGGGAAGAACATCTAGATCCATTGGGGTCTTGAATTCTATCTTATCCTACAGGGAAAGTGAGAAGGGAAAACTAAGAGGGTAGAGGGCAGGGAGTACAAAAAGGGAGGGAAAGAGAAGGGGGAGGGAACTTAACAGACCCTAAATAAATAAGAAGGGAAAAAAGGGAGGGGCCAGAAAGGGAAGCATATTAAGGGAGGGGATTAGGGGGATTGATTAAAAGCAAACCACTGGTTCAAAAGGATATAGAAAAAGAAGAAAGAACTAGGAGAGGATATCAAAATGCTGGGGAATACATAAGTGACAATCATAACTTTGAACATGAATGGGATGAACTCACCTGTAAAACAAAAACAAATAGGAGAGTAGATTAGAATCCAAAATCCTACCATATGTTGTCTACAAGAAACACACCTGAGGACTGGTAGACACTCAAAAGGTTAGAATTAAAAGTTGTAGAAAACCTATTGGGCCTCAACTGATAGAAAGAAAGCAGGAGTTACAATTATGATATCTGACAAAGCCAAAGTAAAAATAGATCTGATTAAAAGGGATAAGGAAGGTAAATACACCCTGATAAAAGGGAGTATAGACAATGATGAAATATCAGTAATCAACATATATGCACCAAATAGTATAGCATCCAAATTTCTAAAGGAGAAACTAGTGGAACTGAAGGAGGAAATAGATAGACAGGTAGTAAAACTATGCTAGTGGGAGACCTGAATCTACCACTATCAAATTTAGATAAATCAAATCAAAAAATAAATAAGAAAGAGGTAAGAAATGTGAATGAAATCCTAGAAAAATTAGTTAATAGATATATGGAGAAAAATAAATAGCGATAAAAAGGAATACACCTTCTTTTCAGCAGCACATGGTACATTCACAAAGATTGACAATGTACTAGGTCATAAAAACATGGAAACAAATGCACAAAAGCAGAAATAATAAATGCATCCTTTCCAGATCATAATGCAATAAAAATAATAATCAGTAAGGGTACATGGAGAGATAAATAAAAAATTAATTGGAAATTAAATAATATGATTCTCCAAAATCAGTTAGTTAGAGAACAAATCATAGAAACAATAATTTCATTGAAGAAAATTACAATGATGAGACATTCTTTCAAAATCTATGGGATGCAGCCAAAGCAGTACTCAGGGGAAAATTTATATCCTTGAGATCATAAGTTAACAAATTAGGGAGGGCAGAAGCCAATTGATTGGACATGCTATCAAAAAAAACTTGAAAGCAAACAAATTAAAAATTTCACCAGAAGAAAAATAAATTCTAGATCTTAAAAATTAAGGGAGAGGTTAATAAAATCAGAAGTGAAAGAAGTATTGAACTAATAAATAAGACTAGAAGCTGGTATTTTGAAAAAAAACAAACAAAATACACAAAGTATTGGTCAATCTAATAAAAAAAAGGAAAGAAGAAAACCAAATTAACAGTATCATACATGAAAAGGGAGAACTCACCTCCAATGAAGAGGAAAATAAGGTAATCATTAAAAACTATTTTGCCCAATTATATGGCAATAAATATGCCAATCTAGGTGATATGGATGAATATCTACAAAAATATAAATTGCCGAGATTAACAGATGAAGAAATAGAATTCTCAAATAATCCCATATCAGAAAAAGAAATTGAACAAGCCATCAAAGAACTCCCTAAGAAAAAATCCCCAGGGCCTAATGGATTCACAAGTGAATTCTATCAAACATTCAAAGAACAGATAATCCCAATTTTATATAAACTATTTGACAGAATAAGCAAAGAAGGAGTTCTACCAAATTCCTTTTATGACACAAACATGGTACTGATTCCAAAGCCAGGCAGGTCAAAAACAGAGAAAGAAAACTATAGACCAATCTCCTTAATGAACATAGATGCAGAAATCTTAAATAGGATACAAGCAAAAAGACTCTAGCAAGTGATCACGAGGGTTATTCACTATGATCAGGTGGAATTTATACCATGAATGCAAGGATGGTTCAATATTAGGAAAACCATCCACATAATTGACCATGTGAACAAGCAAACTGACAAAAATCACATGATTATCTCAATAGAAGCAGAAAAAGCATTAGACAAAATACAACACTCATTCCTATTGAACACACTAGAAAGTATAGGGATAGAAGGGTCTTTCCTAAAAATAAACAGTATTTATCTAAAACCATCAGCTAATATCATCTGCAATGGGGATAAACTAGATGCATTCCCAATAAGATCAGGAGTGAAATAGGGATCTCCATTATCACCTTTATTATTTGACGTTGTACTAGAAACACTAGCAGTAGCAATTAGAGGAGAAAAAGAAATTGAAGGTATTAAAATGGACAATGAGGAGACCAAACTATCACTCTTTGCAGATGATATGATAGTCTACTTAAAGAGTCCAAGAGAATCAACTAAAAAGCTCGTCAAAATAATCAACAACTTTAGTAAAGTTGCATGATACAAAAGAAATCCACATAAGTCATCTGCATTTCTATATATCTCTAACACACCTCAGCAGCAAGAATTAGAAAGAGAAATTCCATTTAAAATCACCCTAGACAATATAAAATACTTAGGAATCTATCTGTTGAGACAACCACAGGAACTATATGAACACAACTACAAAACACTCTCCACACAATTAAAACTAGATCTAAACAATTGGATAAACATTAACTGCTCATGGGTAGGATGAGCTAATGTAATGAAAATGACCATCCTACCCAAACTCATTTACTTATTTAGTGCCATACCTATCCAAATACCAAATAACTTTTTTACTGAGTTAGAAAAAAACAATAACAAAGTTCTTTGGAAGAACAAAAGATAAAGGATATCCAGGGAAATCATGAAAAAAATGTGAAGGAAGGTGGCCTTGCAGTACCAGATCTCAAATTATACTATAAAGCAGTGGTCATCAAAATAATATGGTACTGGCTAAGAGACAGAAAAGAGGATCAGTGGAATAGACTTGAGGTAAGTGACCTCAATAAAGCAGTCTATGATAAGCCCAAAGATCCTAGCTTTTGGGACCAAAATTCACTATTTGATAAAAACTGCTGGGAAAATTTGAAGGCAGTGTGAGAGAGATTAGGTTTGGATCAACATCTCACACCCTACTCCAAGATAAACTCAGAATGGGTGAATGACTTGAACATAAGGAGAAAACTATAAGTAAATTAGTTGAACACAGAATAGTATACATATCAGACCTTTGGGAAAGGAAAGACTTTAAAACCAAGCAAGACTTAGACAAAAATTACAAAATGTAAAATAAACAATTTTGATTACATCAAATTACAAAGTCTTTGTACAAATAAGACCAATGTAACCAAAATTAGAAGGGAAATAACAAATTGGGAAACAATCTTCATAACAAAAACCTCTGACAAAGGTCTAATTACTCAAATTTACAAAGAGCTAAATCAGTTGTAAAAAAAAAAATTAAGTCATTCTCCAATTGAAAAATGGGCAAGAGACATGAAAGAAATCAAAGGGACAGTCAAAGAAATCAAAACTATTAATAAGCACATGAAAAAGTGTTCTAAATCTCTTATAATCAGAAAGATGCAAATAAAAACAGCTCTGAGGTATCCCCTCACACCTAGCAGATTGGCTAACATGACAACAGAAATAATGAATGCTGGAAGGTAGGTGGCAAAGTTAGGACATTAATTCATTGCTGGTGGAGTTGTGAATTGATCCAACCATTCTGGAGGACAATTTGGAACTATGCCCAAAGGGCGCTAAAAGATTGTCTGCCCTTTGATCCAGCCATAGCACTGTTGGGTTTGTACCCCAAGGAGATAATAAGGAAAAAGACTTGTATAAGAATATTCATAGCTGCACTCTTTGTGGTAGCAAAAAATTGGAAAATGAGGGGATGCCCTTCAATTGGGGAATGGCTGAACAAATGGTGGTATATGTTGGTGACAGAATACTATTGTACTCAAAGGAATAATAAAGTGGAGGAATTCCATGGGAACTGGAACAACCTCCAGGAAGTGATGCAGAGCAAAAAGAGCGGAACCAGGAGAACATTGTACTCAGAGACTGATACACTGTGGTAAAATTGATTGTAATGGACTTCTCCATTAGTGGTAATGCAGTGACCCTGAACAACTTGGAGGGATCTGAGAAAGAACACTATCCACATTTAGAGGAAAAACTGGGAGTAGAAACACAGAAGAAAAACAACTGCTTGATTACGTGTGCTGAGTCGGTTAGAACTGTTTGATATGACCTGTAAATTATATTCTTAAAACTCTATTAGTATCTACCCCACTTAATTTTGTACTCTAAAATCAATCTTGCCTTACTCCAATAATTTTTTGATTTCCTACTTTAGCATTTCAAGTTCATGGGAATATATTAAATTCTAAGCCCCTGTCAGGAAACTAGTCTCAAAATGCTCAGCCTTTCTCAGAGGTTCACAGCTCCAGAAAGGGCAAGGAACTAAGTCAGCATTTACACTCACCAGAGTGACAGTCTAAAATAAAAGCAGTCTGAGGTCTCCTCTACAGGCTCCTCCAGGGTTCCAGTTCCCCAGTGATGTGTCTTCACTCCAAGTCTGAGTGTCTGACTTCTAGTCTCTCCTCAAGTGTCTGTCTTCTAGTCCAGCTTGGAGTAACTGAATTAATAGAGAATTCCAATGTATGAAATGGGTGTTCACACCTTTTTTAGTTATACCTTTTGTGGTTAGTTAACATTTTTTTTGGTTAGTTCACCTTTTGTAGTTAGTTAACACCTTTTTGGAGTTAAAATGGGTAGATCTACTTTAAATACTGAGTTAATATTTTGGGTATTAAAATCTAAAAACAGACCGGGGATTACAATTTTATTTTCACAATAAAGGAAGAGCTCAGTACCTTCGTTGTTACAATCAGGAGATAGCCAAATCCAATCTTCACAGGACATAAGCTTGTATTACTACAATGTTGATTGATTTGTCTTGGATTTGAACAGATATTCTGTCATTTTTTATATCATGCCCTGTATTGTTTTTCTTGCTGTTTTATTAACTATGTCTTCTAAGGGATTCATATCTTTACTAGTATGTGTAATGATCACCTGAATTAAAGTCACCCATTCCCATCCTCACTGACACCCAAGATATTGATGTTTAATCTTTCTTTCTCCTAGTTGACCACATCCAGCTTACCTTGTTTTCAAAGGTCTTACATTCCAACTTCCTATGCAACATTGATCTTAACTGCAAGAGATTTTCCTTTTGTCACTAGACACATCTGCAGCTGAGCTTCCCTTTGGCTTTGATCCAATTGCTTCATTAGTACTGGACCTACTTGAAGTTGTCTTCCACTCTTCCCCAGAACTGTGTTGGACACTTTCCAATTTGAGGGACTCATTTTCTAGTGTCTTACCTTTTATTATTTTAATAATGTCCATGGGGTTTTCTTGGCAAAGATACAGGAGTATTTTGCCATTTCCTTCCCCAGTGGATCATATTTGTCAGAAATCTCCATTATGATTGGCTTTTTTTGGGTAGCCCTTTAGGGCATAGCTCATAATTTCATTGAGCAATGCAACATCTTCCACCATGACAAAGCAGTTATCCAGGCAGAGGTTTCCAATATACCACACTGCCAAAAGTTTCCTAATTGACTTTATAGATTTTAGTCTCTCTCTTTTCTAACCCACCTTTTCTTTTCTTTTTTTTAAAAATATATTTTATTTGATCATTTCCAAGCATTATTCGTTAAAGACATAAATCATTTTCTTTTCCTCCCCCCACCCCCCATAGCCAACGCGTAAGTCCACTGGGCATTAGATGTTTTCTTGATTTGAACCCATTGCTTTGTTGATAGTATTTGCATTAGAGTGTTCATTTAGAGTCTATCCTCTGTCGTGTCCCCTCAACCTCTGTATTCAGGCAGTTGCTTTTTCTCGGTGTTTCCACTCCCATAGTTTATCCTTTGCTTATGAATTAACCCACCTTTTCAATGAATAATCCAAACACATATTTAAAATCATGTCAGTACTCTACTCAAAAATCTTCAGTGGTTTTGTTACTATTTATTTTAATTTTTTATATAACATAACAAAATATAATACAATAAACAATAATATAATATATATATACTTTGTTATAAATATGTAATACATTATATTAAATATATTTATTCAAGAGAAAAATTTTCATGTTAGCTATGTCCAAAAATCTATGTATCTTCCTTTATTTCCCTCCTCTTCCCCCAAGGAGCTAGGTAATATGATATGGGTTTTATGTATATTATTATATTATTAAACAGTGTTCTCTCTTCATCATGTTGTGAAATGACACATATTGCTTTCACTAAAAAGAAGAATCATGAGGGAAATAAAGTGAAAGATGGTATGTTTCAGTCTGCATTCAGACTGTTCCTTCTATAGTGTTGGGCATCCTTTTTCATTGTGAGTCCTTTGGAATTGTCCTGGATCCTTGCCTTGTTGCTAAAGTTGTTATTCATATCTGATCATCATATATTATTATTGTTATTGGTTCCACTCACTTCGTTTGACATCACTTCATATCAGTCATATCAGGCGTTTTTTTGTTTGTTGATCATCTTATTTGTCATTCTTTGGGCACAATACATTTAATTATATTCATATAATCAAACTTGTTCAACCATTCCACAACTGATAGATATCCTTTCAGTTTCCAGTCCTTTGGCAGCATAAAAAGAGCTGCTCTAATTATTTTAGAAAATAAGATTTCTTTTCCTTTTTCCTTGGTCACCTTAGAAAATAAACCTGAGTGGTGTTACTGGGTCAAAAGGTACACATAGTTTTATAACTCTGATCATAATTTTAGATTGCTCTCCAAAATGGTTGGATCCGTTTACAATTTCACCTATCAGTGTCTCCATTTTTCCACTTCCTCTCCATTATATGTCATTTAGCATAGTTTTTAAAGTTCTCCACAACCTATCTCCTTTTCTAGACTTACTTCACATTACTTTTCTTTTGCACAGACTATCCCTATTTTTGGAACACACTATCTGCTGATATTTGCCTTTTCAAACCCAACCTTTCTTTTTATTTGAAAATTTTTATTTAATTAATTTATTTAGAATATTTTTCCATGGTTACATGATTCATGTTATTTTCCTCCCTTCTCCCCACCCCCCTCGTAGCCAACGCACAATTCCACTGGGTTTTACACATGTCTCATTGATTAAGACCTATGTCCATATTAATATTTGCACTAGGGTGATTGTTCAGAGTCTACATACCCAAACCCAACCTTTCTTAAAGGATCACTTTAGTGACCATCTCCAATCAAATATTTCTTGACCAATCAATCAGTGGTGTTGGGCAACAACAAGAGTTACTCAGGAGAATAAGTTCCCTCATACGCCAAGGTGAAATGAGATACCAAGAATAGGGTATAGGACAATATAGGACAAGAATAGGACAAACTAGGATGGCTAAGAAAGAGGATTATTAAAGACAACTTACACATAACTTACTTATGGATGTCTCTATGCCATCTTCCCTATTAGGGTTTCTTTTTATGGGGAAGAATAAGCAAAAGCATACATAACAGGACTCATGCATTCATATAGGTTGTTTTGGGGCTGTGCTGTTCAAGTTGTTCCCAGGGTTTGCAGGATCCACTTAATAGAACATTTTTCCAGAGTTAGCAAGGAAAGTCTCATAGTTAGAAAGATATGGCAATGTTGCTGTAGGAGGCACATGTGTATGTATTGTCTGTTATATACCAGGTGAATGAGAGGCCAAGCTTCCTGGTGACATGGTCATGCAGTTAAAATCCTAGTATCTCATGAATAGATTGATCAATTCTTTTATGTTTTGTTTTTTTTTTTTCTATCACCTTCATTTCCAAATATACCCCTTCTTCACTACCAAAAAAAGCAATTCTTTATCAAGCAATTATTAAGGAAATCCTGTGCTAGGCACTAGAGGATACAAAAAAATGACATACAAATGAAATGATCCTTGCCCTCAGAGGGCTTACAGTCTATCAGGGCAAACACTAGGTACACAAAAAGGATATACATAATATTTACACACACACACACACACACACACACACATATATATGTATGTATACAGCATGCTTTCTGAGCAACCTCTCCAACTTGGCATTTGCAGCAAGGATGGAAGGAGGTGGCAATTATTCCTGGGTTTGGAGGTACCATGACATAACTGTAGAATTGACCAAATAGTAGTAAAGTTTAATACAATGCCTGGCACATAGTTGGTGCTTCATAAATGCTTATTTTCTTCTATCTCCTAAGACTATAGCTTACAAATTCTCACCAATGAGATTACCTTTAATAGCCAGAGAGTAGATACAAGTACAAAGATGGCATAGTAAGAAAAATGCCTTACTTTGGTGTTTGGTCAGTCTAGGACTGGTCAATGCTAACCTGCTTTTCAATTCAATCAGAGGAGTTTTTTCATACCTGTTGGAGGGACAGCTATGAGTGGATGCAGTTCTGCACTTATTTTCACATGTGAATACCTCATTTTCTCTTTTAAATGCTCCTTACATTTTCTATTTGATTGAGATTAGATGGGGAAACCAACTCTTCATCTCCCCCTACCCCCAATTTATACAAAAAGAAGTACTAGATCATTTCAGGTTTGAAGGGAAGAAGGACTAAGCCTTGGTTTAATTATGAAGTCTTGTGTAAGGGAATATTATATAGCTGAGTTTGGAAGGAAACTGTTCATTCTTTCTTATAGCTAAAATTTCTCTGTATTTATTTGTCCTTGCCCATGTTATATGCTACTGAATAAAAACTACTACTCAGTGGAAGAGTTTTTTTGGAAAAACTTATATTCCTAGTGCCTACCTCTGCACATAGTAGGTACTTAATAAAATGTTTGTGGGATATATAGTGTCCCCTAGTCATTTCATCTAGTTTATGATTAGGAAAGGTGCTATTGATACCTGCTCCACAGAAGAAAGCAGGCACTCCTTAGAGCCTAGCATAACCATTAATTTACAATTGCATTTTATTGCTGCCCAGGACTCAACTCAGAATTGTTCCACGCTTGAATACTCAAGAGAAAAATCCATCTGCAAGCCAGCTCTCTTGCCAAAGGAAATCAAAGACCTTTCTTCATGGTGGAGATATGGGTCAGTGGTTCAATTAAAGCTGTGGTCCCAAAGGCAGTTCAGGAGGTGGCTGCCAAAATGGAACGAAAGGTAAAGAACTGTCTTGCCATCTGTTCGGGTGTCAATAAATTCAATTGGTGTCATTCTCCTGAAATAACACAAAAGAAACATTGGAGTTTTCAAACCAGATTTTCTCCAGCCACAAGAGTATTTGAATCCCAAGCATTTCTATAATAATTCAGAAATCCTAAGGTTTGTGAAATATAATATTTGAGAGGATGATTATATAGGGGGGATTTGGATTAAGGAAAATTGATGGACTCAGACTATCCCTCCTGGAGAAAAGTCTTGACATTGTCTTTTAAGTCTGAATTAGACAAGAACACCATATTGATTATAACAGTGCTTATACTATTGCTTTAACATGCAAATCAGGGAAGCTATAGAAACTCTGAGGAATAAAACAATGTTTACAAAGGCTAAGCATTTCTGTATCAGTTGGAAGCTAGTCATTTTCAGCATTAACCCAGCCAGAAAGTCAGCCACTAGAAGATTTTGTGGCTGTTTCACATCTTATCTAGCTCAAGATAACTTGAGATGATATTGCATTTGCCTGAATATATAGTAAGCCTTTTTTTCCCCCTCTCAGGAATTAGGATCTGTAAAAAGCTGCCTCACCCTATTTTGGTGATGGGAGTATTTTGCAAGTGGTCTGTTCTGGTCTGTCTTTCTGAGTTTTTATCATTCACACACCCAACTATGAAGAATTCGGTGCTGGGTATTTTATTCAGTGACTTTGGTTGAATTGAATAGGCACATAGGATCATAGATTTAGAGTGGGAAGGAACTTCAGAGGTCATTAAATCCATTGCCTTCTTTTTATATATAAGGACCAGAAAAGTGAGGCAACTTACCCAAGATAACACAGGTAGTAGGTGACAAAGCTAGGAGTTGAACCAAAGATCTCTGACTCTGGAGATCCATGTTGCCCCCAAAGAACTCTATGCATATGGCTAAGCACTTTTTTTCATTTTTCTAGTGCTTTTCAATTCTACAACTCGATATTCCAAAGATATATGGTTTCATTAGTTTGGATATTCACTTCACCGATGTAAATTGGAGGATCATAGCTTTTAGACAGCAAAGGACCTAAGAAGCAATCTGGTCTGACCTTTTGATTTTACAGATGATGAAACTAAGGTGAGTTGGAGAGCATAACACATTTGCACAGGTCCATAAGAATGAGATGGGAATTTGAACACAGATATATTATTGTTCATTTGGTCTCATTGCATTTTCCTTTTTGGAAGTAAGTAGAGTAGAACCTGTTGTGATCTGCTGGTTGGGACAGGGGCAGTATAAAGCTCTGTTTCCCTATCTAGATATCACGTGTTTGGGAATTCATGGTGCCTCAATTTCTTTTGTGTTTATTCTTTCCTGATCTTAGGAGTATCCTGAGAGGGCAGAGCTCTTGTAAAGCCAGAAGATCCATCACTATCCTCAGAGAGGTCTCACTAGCAACCAGGCATGATAGAAGGAGGAGTAGAGTTTGGTGAGGAACCAGAGCAGCAACCGATTTACCTGCTTGACTAAATCCAGGAATGGATTGTTCCATAAGCCAAGATACTATACTCTATTCAAGGCATTAACCTAGTTGAGCAAGCCAGAAATAAATGTGATAGGGACTCCAAGAAGGGAGAAATGAGCTCTCAGAGTCAGGAGTTAGAAGGGAGGGAGGAAACAAGTATATTAAGTGCCTACTATGTGGCAGGTATCATGCCAGGTGCTGAAGATATTTATTGATCTGGACAACAACTTTATGAGGTAGGAACTATTATTATCATCAATTTGAATTATTATCAATTTGAATTATAATTGTTATCATCATCAATTATCATCAAGTTGAAAAGCTTTGGCAAACAGAAGTTAAATGTCTTGTACAATGTCTGATAACTAGTGAGTATTGGAGTTCAAATCTGGACTCAGGTGTCCCTGACTCTAAGCTCAACCGAGTGGTCTTAAGAAGGTATCCTTTGGCTACATATATTCCCTATTTGGGTGCTTCATTCTCTTTGTACTTTAAAATTGATCCCACTCTCCTCAGGGATGTTGAGTATGTGTATAGTGAGAGCTCATCTCTTTGTTGGGGGATTGTTTTATAACTATTGCTCTCAATATGCCTTCTCAGTAAGCACCGTTTTATCAAAAAGAATCAATAGCAGCTGGATGATCAGAATTAATGAACAAACCAGACAGGGGCTTATGATAAATAATAAATATTAAAAAATGATTTATATGACAAATATAAAGATGATAAATAATAGTAGAAACCCCAAAACCTTAGGTTTACCTCTATGTAACTGAGGGAAGAAGTAGCCATTTCCCTCTGAGAACCTAATTTATGAGAGTTATGCTTTTGGGAGAGTGAATAAAAAGAGCGTGCTTGATAAGCAAAATATATTAAGGTACTGAGTATTGTTACTAATCCAAACTCATCTCAACAGCTCTTAAAACCATATGCAAAGTTGTAAAGATGTTATGTTCTATGTTGTTGGAATATTGCATCAATAAAATCATAACTTTCTGAAATATTTGGAATAAAGTCTAATGGAATTATGTAGACAGGAGGTATTTCATAAATACTGACTTAGAGTCTTCAGTCTCTGATTTTTCCTTTGACCCTTACAAAAAGATATCAGGAACAAGGGGGCACAGATTTAGATCTGGCAAGGACATAAAAAGCTATGTTGTCCAAGCTCACCCCATCCTGGAATTGTTTACATGTAGAATGTAGTGCTATTTCTCCAATCTAATGTGAGGAAATTTGAGAGACCAGTTTCCAGCCATATATGAATATCTTCTATATGAAGGATTGTCTGATACCCTCCAATGCCTAGTATCCACCCTCCCAAACTATCTAGTATTTAACTATTTTGTATTTTTTTGCATATTCTTTGTGTATTTACTCTGTACATATACACATATTCTGAAGCTAGGGAGCACAGAGGATAGAGCATTGGACTTGTAGTTCAGAAGAGTTGTAGACAAATCCCATCTTGGGTACTTCTTAGCTATATGAAGCTAGGCAAGTCACTTAATCTCTTTCTGTCTGAGGCTTTTCATTTGGAAAATGGGGGATAATAATAACTTAAGGGTGGTAATGAGTATAAAACAAAACAATATTTTTAAAGAAGTTTGTAAACCTTTAAGTATTACATTAATATTTTATTGTTATCATCATTGTCTCTCCAATTAGAAAGTAAGTTCTTCGTGATTAGATATTGTTTTAGTCTTTAAATTTGTCTCCAATGCTTGGCTTGTGAAAGGTACTTATTTATGGGTTGATTAAATTAAATATTGACCTGGAAGTTCTGAATAAAACAGGGTGTCATACCTGAGAGAAGAAGATTTGGGATAAAATCTTAGAGGTAATATAATGTCATTTAAAAAGACAGCCCTTCTCTACTCTAGTAAAATGTCAGCAGACTCCATCACTTCCAGTTTAAGAGTTAGGATTCAAATAACTGGAATTTTCTTGGGGGCTCGTGATTGCTTTATTTTCTCTTTTTATGTATTTTTTTTTCCTTTAGTAAGTGACCTCATGAGCACTATAAGGTTTTTTAAGGTCTGTGAGTGTTGTTTGCAAGGGCAGAGTCTAGAAAATCTATTAAAGTTGCAGTAGCAATAGTAGCAAGATTGGGCTTGTTACAGGGAAAGCATTGGAGAGAGACCACTAGAATGAAGATCAAGGGTGGCTATTTGACTGGGCAATGCCCAGAGCATAGGCGGAATAAGAAACTGTTAATTAGAAGCCTTAGAAAAACTGTTTAATGTCCCAAGGGGGCTTGAGTATTAGCCTCCCACCTAACTCTACTAGTCCTAATAAGTTAATCCATTAACTTTAATGAATTCTGTTCTAATCACTCTATAATGCATGCTATTAATCTTTTATGCTTAGCATTCCCTTTTCTATGTGGGAATAAATGACTTGTTCCAAACCTGATTCATGTTTGTACATTGGGTACCTTTTTCTTCTTTCCCCCTTTCTGAAGAACTCATTGAACTTTCAAGGGATAACTTATTATAATTAGCAACTTTTCTTGTAATGCCAACAAGATGGAGTGATGAGTTAATGAATGAGAATAAGGAACCCCCTTCCTCTAATTAGGGATCAGCTACCCTTAGCAAAGGACTGGGTAAAGTACAATGGATGAGTATGGGCAAATTTAGGGTTATTTGAATAGTTCCTCTAGCCTCTATGCTAGTTATACTTCAAATGAAATTTAATAATTCAATGAAAAATTATTTATCATTAATATTTCCTGATGGGACTTCTATTCCTATCACAATGATTACCATAGAATATAACTCAGAAAATGCCAGCTCCATCTCATGCCTAGAATATTTTTCTTCCTTACCTTTACCTTATAGAATCCCTCTTCCTGGAATTCGTTGCTCTTTAACATGAAACTTTTCCTGATCCCTCCAGCTGCCCGTGCTCCTTTCCAAACTACTTGGCATCTAGTTACTTTGTAGTTGCAGTTATTCTCTTTATAGTTATCCTGTCTATACTCCTGTAAGTCCTTGTTTTCTCCTCCATTGGAATTGTAAGTACATTGAGAGAAGGGATTGTTTCACTTTTTGTCTTTGTGTCCTCAGTACCTAGAATTTCCTGGCATATAGTAGGAAATTAATAAATACTTTTTTGATGGAGGAAGAAAAATTATCACAGAAATAACACATACACTAACATAATTAATGTTAAATGACGGCCATTTCCCCTCATTAACAGTACCAATCCATCCAAGTTTGTTGAACACCTACATACAACATATTAAAGCTACTCTATGATTTACTTGTTTAGATTAACATTTATAAGGTCAGAAAAGCACTGGCTTTTCCTATGAATCTTTTTAAGTCACGTAAATTAATTTTCATTGGATCAATTCTAATCTTTTCTTATTGGGTGTTTTGTGGTTTGTATTAATTATGGTGCTTGACCTGCAATTACTGCATTTGCTTTTGACCCTACTCAGCTTCACTATTACCGTTTTCCTATTTCAAACACAAGAACACGATTTAATTCCATTAAGACTGATGCTGAGACCACTTCAAAATATTTATGAAACTCCTAGGGGATGAGTAGTCATTATTTTTCCTTCCTTTGCTGAAGTTTCCGTATTTAGGGCTCATTTGAAAACTCAGGTACACATGCTGAGGGCATGGGAGGAATCTAGCATTGGACCAATTAAGACTGAAGCAGTGAATCAAAGGAAACCAGTCAGCAGAATGACTTCAATGTCAAAAAATTTTGATTTCTTCAGAAATGGCAGTACCCCTATTGGAGGACATATGCTATTCTCTTTCCAGTTTAAAAAGTTGTTGTCAAGAATTTTGTGGCTCAAAAGATCTGATAATCTGATGGTTCACTGGGTAAAGTGAACCTAAAATATCACAAAAATATGAATAAGCATTACCACAATGTACAGAGACTTCTATATGACATAGCAGAGATGCCACATCCTATTGTTTTGTCCTGTCTGCTTGATGAGTAAAGAACTTGGACATGAGTGCAACTTTTTTCTCATTCTTTTCTATTAATTAATAAATCAATAACTCATTGAACAATCATTTATTAAGTTCTTATTAAATATTTTTAATATTTCTTTGGGAAAACATATTTTAATATTCTAGCAACTAATTTATTGAAAACCTTTGAAGATACAACTTGTTTATAAGTTGAAAAGTGTTTATATTAAAATTTTAAAGTGTGTATATGTGGAGAGGTTTTCTTCTCTCTTCCTTCATGATAAATTCATATTCACCCATGTCTATATTCTTATTTTTTATTAAAATTGTATTAAAATCATTTAAAAAGTATATTGAAAATACACTTACATTTTGTCTTAGAATTGATACTAAGCATCAGTTCCAAAGTAGAAAAGAGGTAAGGGCTAGGCAGTTGTGCTTAAGTGACTCACCTAGAGTTATCCTGCTCAGCATCTGAAACCCAGATTTCAACTCAGAACCTCCTGACTCCAGTCCTGGTTCTTTATCTACTGAGACATCCAGCTACATCCACTCTTCATATTCTTATCACAGCACTTGAGTTTATTTGGGGATATAAACAGTTTTTATTTTATTACAACCTTACTGAAAAGGGAGACTACCAAGTAGTTTAGTTTTTGTGGAGTTTTTGTTAAATTAAGTAGCTTCCTTAGTGCTCCATTTTCCAAGATGTCAATAAGATGATCCTTCCCTCAGAGAAGATACAGGATTGAATCTTAAGGTTTGCTTCACAAAATAAAGCAATCTCTCTTTGTAATAATCCCCAGGACTGTCTAATCTTATAGGTATTTCTAGTACACACTTAAAGAAAGTCATGTTTTTTCCTATTATTTTTTTATTTTTATTTGTCCTATGAAGACAGGAAATCCAGTGGGTAGGCATTGTGATTTTTCTGAGATTCTGTACCCATAGAGAACTGCTAGTGCATGATTAATGTTAAAGGAAGATTTTTAGAATCAATGAGTCAGATCTAGGCTAGGGAGGCTAAAAATGTGTACAGAATTTGCTGTTGTGGGCAGCACCTTGTATACATTGCCAATATAATTATTTGAAATCTGTAAAATTCAAGCATATTAGTCAAGATCCTATAGATGAAACACATTATTTTGTACTGAATCCAGCTGCTTTATGTTAGTGTGTGTGTGTGTGTGTGTGAGAGAGAGGAGGGGGGTATGCATCCTATAGTCACAGCAGTTGTTTTGTGAGGCATTACTTTTGTATTTTCATGTCATAAATTTATAAACCTCATTCCATAGTTCTCCTGGAACACAAAGGCTTTGGCTCCTCTTATTAGACAGAATATATTTAATTAAAGCTTCAGAGAAGATGGTAGAATTTCTCTAGGCTAGCATTCACAAAATGCTTTGTAGAGTATTTTCACATATATTCATGACCTGCAAAATGTCAACACACATTTTTAGAATACTCTATCACTAAAGTTGCATCCCCTTTTGTAGGCAAGCCAATTCATGCCATTCATGAGCATTATGGTGGATGCTATTATGGGCTTACAATGGGAGAATAGCACAATGCTAAAGCATTTAAACAGCTATCAAGCCTTGAAGTGGTTTTATTCTGAAGATCTTCATTCTGAGGAGCTCTTCAGAATGGCTGCATACTATACATAAAATTTTCTAAATTAGAAATGCTCAGGCTTACAAGTTTGTGTTCTTACATTACAATGATACTTGCCTTCTGCTTTCACACATGTACATTTCTCCAAACATATGTGTGAGTGTATGTGTTTTATTCAGAGCTTTAAAGAGATATAGATATATTAGAAATGGAAAATCTAGTGAATAGAGAAAAATAGTGAATAGAGAGCAGGCTCAAGAAGATAAGGATTTAATTCATACTCCTAACCCATACAGGCTCTTTGGTGCTGAGTCAGTCATTGAACTTCCCATTGCCCCAGGGAACTCTCTAATGCAGAGGTTCTTAACTTGAGTTCCTGCATAGATTTCATGGTGTCTGATCTTGGATGGGTGAAAAAAATCACAACTTTATTTTCATAACATCTAACTAAAATTTAACTTTTCCTTCAATTATGAATTTTAAAAAATCATTATTTTGAGATCTTGACACACACAAAAAGCTGAGAATCCCTTTTCTAAGACTAATATGAAGAATAGTTGTTCATGTGCATTGGTAGAGAGACTTTCCTCACTGAAGATTTTTCTACACCATTGATATTAAAGGTGGATACCATTAGTACTACCTCTTATGGTGTGGTGGTGATATTGCTCAGTAGTTATTCAGTCGGGGCTGATAGTTTATGACCCCCTTTTGGGTTTTCTTGCTAGAAATACTGGAGTGGTTCACCATTTTCTTCTCTAACTCATTTTACCAGTAAGGAACTGAGGCAAATAGGGTCAAGTGACTTATCTAGGGTCATGTGGTCAGTAAATATATATGGCTAGATTTAGCCTCATAAAGATGAGTCTCCCTGATTATAAGCCCAGTGCTCAATCTACTGTGCAACCTAGATTGCTGGTAAAGTACTTGAATTCAAATCCCAGCTCTGTTACTTATTTCCAGTGCAAACTTTGAATAGTCATTTAGTTTCTATGGTCCTTAGTTTCCTAACTAATAAAAAGAGAGAGTAGAACTAAAGGATTTCTAAAGTCCTTTGGGACTTTAAAGACTCTTTTAAATCTCCAAATTGTGAAATTCAAAAGTTAGAAGGACCTATGTTGCCATAGATTCCAATCTATATCTGAAAAGTGGTCATCTAATTTCAGCTTAAAGACTTTCATAATGGGGAAGCTATTATCTCTTAAGGTAAATTCTCCTTTTAGACAGCTCTAATTGTTAAGAGCTTTTTTTTTGAGTTCAAGCAGAAATTTTCCTCTTTGTAACTTCCACATAAGATCAATTTTCCTAAAGCATAATTCTGATCCTGTCATATCTTTGCCCATATACCTTTGATGATTTTCCATTACCTATAGAAATAAGGTCTAAAATCTCTTTCATCTGGCATTCATGGTCCCTTGGTCTAAACATATCTTTCCCAAGCTTATCTCCCATTGCTTCTTAACTGTCATTGTATGTTCTTTTTTTTTTTAAGTCCTTACCTTCTGTGTTAGAATTGATGCTAAGTATTAGTTCAAGGCAGAAGAGCAGTAAGGACTAGGCAATTGGGGTTGAGTGACTTGCCCAAGATCACACAGTTAGCACAGTTTTGTTTTGTTTTTGAAAATTTATTGATTTAATTAATTTAGAATATTTTTCTATGGTTACAAGATTTATGTTCTTTCCCTCCCCTTCCCTATACCCCCTCCCATAGCTGATGCGCAATTCCACTGTGTTTTACATGTACCATTGATCAAGACCTGTTTCCAGATTATTGATGTTTGCATTAGGATGTTCATTTAGGGTCTATATCCCAAATCATATCCCCATCAACCCTTGTGATTGAGCAGTTGTTTTTCTTCTGTGTTTCTATTTCCACAGTTCTTCCTCTGAATGTAGAAGCTAGCACAGATTTGAACCAAGGACCTCTCATCTCCAGATATGACCAATGTTTCCCATCTTTCCTTATATTAGTGTCTACCTAGAATATTTTTCTGCCTACATTGTTCTCTCTTCTATCTCCTTTATTCTTTTTTCCAGTTTTCTACTCATTCTTTATGATAGAAATCAAATGTTTTTCTGAGATTCACTCATTTAGCTTTGGTTCACAGTAATCTTTTTTTTTTTTTAAGCTACCATTGCATTTTATGGATAGCTAGGGTGCAGAGTGGATAGAAAGACAGAACTGGAGTCAGGATGACTTATTTTCCTGTTTCCAAATCTGGTCTCAAACACTTACTTGTGTGGGATCCTGGATAAGTCACTTAACCCTGTTTGCCTCAGTTTCCTCATTTATAAAATGAGATGGAGAAGGAAATGACAATCCATTCCAATGTTGTTGCCATGAAAATTCAATTGGAGTCACAGAGAATTGGAAATAACTGAACAACAATGATGACTGACTTTTCCATTTTTCTTGAAACCTTTTCTTCCCATTGCTTCTGTGAATCTACATCTTTTTGGTGCTCCCTTTACCTATACTTTCACTTCACAATTGGTTCTTGTGTTTTACCCCATTCCAAATTTTGTAATACTCATGAAAGTTTAGAAAGGAGAAATCCTTTATTTCTGTGTTATAGATTCATGGGTTAGAATGTTGATAGAAAAAACAACTAAGTTGAAAAACCAATGTCCAAACGAGCATCTCCTCTTTTTTCATGTAAAATATGACTTTTGGTCCCACATTTTTCTTTATTTCTGGACATTTCCATGAAGAAATTTCACTGCCTCTGAAGTTATATCTGTGTTATTCTCTTAGTGAACCTCCCTCTATATATTCTTAAAGGTGCTACCATTTACTTGATCATATGTACTTGAGCTCTGAAAGTTTTTTTAAACCCTTCCTTCTCTATTTTTTATAGCTAATATGTCACCAAGTCCTATCAATTCTTCATTACCAAACCTCTAAGACAACTTCAGATTCACTTCAATAAAAATGACCTGCATTGGAATCCCGAGTCTGACACTAGCAATGTGACCATGAATAATGATTTATCATCTTTGAGCTGCCTATCTTTAAAAAAAGGTCTAATGCTTGTAGTGCAAGATGGTATAGAGGCTTATTAGTTAGCCTATGATTCAGGAAGACAGTTTCAAATCTTCTCTTTGACATACATTAGGTTAGCAAGGCACTATAACCTCTTAGTTCCTTATGAAAATTTCCAAAATTCCTGGGTCCACAGGAGATGAGACAATATACCTTTTCCTTCTTTCCTAATTGGGCACCATTTGCCCTGTGGTCTGAATTAGGAAAATCCTAGTCTCTAATGTCAGAGGTTAGACTTCTTTCCCTCATATTTTGGAGCTTATCATATTCTTATCCTGATACTTTGGGGAAAGCTTACTTTTTAGGCCAGTTTCTAAGGTCCCCACAGGTGTGGAGTAAAAAAAGTAAATAATGTACAGTATAAAGCAGGCATGAGACAAGTACTTATTTTCTACGCATGAAAGAAATGCCACACATAAATGCCTGTTAGCTTGAATTGACAGAAAGACTTTAAATAGGATTTGATAATTACTGTTATATTTAATGTGTATTGACAAAAATTTAAACAAGCTAAATAGACAGTAGGATGAATGAGTTATACTCTGCTGGGACACAGTCTTAATTAAACATCAGAATATGAAACAATTTCCAGAAGTGTTGAGTAGACTTTGCTATATTTCATCTTGGTGCTGCACTGTCCAAACAATTCCAATTCCATATACTCTGGGAAGGCAGTCCAAGGTCTGGGTTCAAACTCTTCTTAGTGGTTATCTTCTCTGATACATAAACTTTTCTTGTCTCTAATTTTTTTCTTCTTCTGATCAACAGATCCAGGATTTTCTCCTTTTGACCTCATAAGATTGCCTCCAATAACTAAGATCACCTATGATCAGGCAAAAGATTACACAGGAGAAGAGGCTTATTGAAGACTAGATTCAAGTTCATTAAGTTGAAACACCTTTCTACATGAGAGTAGTTATGATAT
This sequence comes from Monodelphis domestica, assembly GCF_027887165.1. Classification (NCBI taxonomy): domain Eukaryota; kingdom Metazoa; phylum Chordata; class Mammalia; order Didelphimorphia; family Didelphidae; genus Monodelphis; species Monodelphis domestica. The sequence goes on along the minus strand of NC_077231.1, from coordinate 69,911,029 downwards.
GGCTGAGATGGGAGAAGGGTCATTAATGCCCTGTACTTGTCATCTCCTATCAGAGGTTTAAAGGGTGTGCATGAACTTCATACTAGAGGAGAGAAAAAGAAAGTGTCATCCTTTTTAAAATAACCACTAAGTCATCAATTCTTTCTGCTCATTGGTCAATAAGGGAATTGGTCCTTCAACCCATAAGTATCCTTCATATGTATTTTGAGTCATGTATGGCTGTCCAGAAGCAGTTGGGAGCTTCCCAATTATCGGAGCACCCAAATACTGGGCTAGCACATATTGCTTGCTTGAATCAAGCAGAAAAGCTTGGGAATTACTTTGCATAACTCTTGGTTACACAATACTTTACAATTTTCATTAGTATAGATTCTTCCCCCCCCCCCCTCTCTCTCTCTCTTCATCTCTTCTCCCATTCCTCCCCTCACTCATCATTCTCTGTCTGTCACTCACACTTACACACACACTCCTGTATGCACACACATACACACACACACATTTATCACATGGCAGAATAACAATGAAAAATATATGCCTCTCAGGAAGTTCAAGTGAGCTTATGTATATACCCTGTATTGATAACTTTAAGAAGCTAAATGGATATTTTTATTCATCTTCTAGACTTTGCCTTATAATGGAACTATTATAGAAAGCCTTCTAACTAGACTTTTTATTCTTAGTTTTGTATTTTCCAGACATTTTTTGCAAACTTCTGCCCAAGAACTCTTTTTCGTCCTTTGTTTTTCCCTCCCTCCCTCCTTCCTTCCTTCCTTTTTCTTTGTTTCTTTGTTTTTTCTCAGAATCAGAAAATTTCAGCATCAGAAGGAACCTAAGAGTCATATTGTCCCACTCATATGAAAGAAGCCCTACTATAATACCCTGGATAAAGAGGGAAGAAGGCAAGCCTTCCCATTCTTCTTAAGATCTAGGAATTGGGGAGTTCTCAACATTAAGCCTAAAGTGATCTCCTAGAAACTTCCATTTTTTGAAACTCTGGGGCTAAATAGAGCAAGTTGAATACCTCCTCCACATGATCATCTTTGAAGTATTTGAAATATGTTGTCATTTTCTCCTTGAATTTTCTCTTCTTCAACCTAAGTATGACTCATTTCTTCAAATGACTGATTCTCTCATGACATGGACTCAAAGCCTTTCACCATTCTAATATCTGGTCTCTTGACACTCTAGTTTATCAACATCATTTTTTAATGGTAGCATTTAGAAATGAACAGAATATTCCAGATGAGTTATGAGGACAACAACATATGATAAGAATATCACTTTCTCCTTCTCATAAACTTGTATCCCTTAATGTAGCCCAATATTATATTATTTCAATTGGCTGCCACATCATACTGCTGATTCATAGTGCATTGGAGATCCACCAAACCACACCAATATTTCACAAAACAATTGCTATCTAACTATGCTCTTCTATCTTAAATTTTTGAATAAATTTGCATATATTGTGAGGTTGATTATTTTATACCCAAGTGTGAGACCATACATTTATCCTTATTGTATTCCATATTATTAAATACAGTCTAATTCTCTAGTCTGTCAAGATCACTTCAAATTTTGAATCTATTGTCAGATGTGTACCAATCCCTTTACACCTTTTATTATCTGTAAATTGGATGAACACATCATATCAGTCCTTTCCAAATCTTTGATAAAAATGTTAAATAGCACAGGACTATTCAAAGATTCTTGGAGTACTCTAATGGAGAACATAAGCCATGTTGACATAACATCATTAAGAGCGACACCTCATCTTAGCATTAAGATCCTTAATCCTACTTCAACAAACTTTACCAATGTTTTCTCTCCTTATTTTCCTTCAATTTTCATAGTTTTCTCATTTTCCATGCCTGATTATGACCAGCTAGATACCTGCTAATACTACTTTTCTTTTTTTCCCATTCGAATAAGTTTATTTAGTCATTTTAGAACATTATTCCTTGGTTACAATAATCACATTATTTCCCTCCTTCCCCTCCACCCACTCTTCCCACAGCCAACACATAATTTCATTGGGTATTACACGTGTCCTTGATCAGAACCCATTTCCATGTTGTTGTTCACACTAAAATGTTCATTTAGAATCTACATTCCCAACAATATGCCTTCAACCCATGTATCCAAGAAGTTGTTTTTCTTTGGTGTTTTTACTCCCACAGTGTTTCCTCTGGATGTGGATAGTGGTTTTTCTCATAGGTTCCTCTGAGTTGTTCAGGGTCACTGCATTGCCACTAATGGAGAAGTCCATTATATTTGATTGTACCACAGTGTATCAGTCTCTGTGTACAATGTTTTCCTGGTTCTGCTCCTCTTACTCTGCATCAATTCCTTGTTGTTGTTTTGTTTTTCTTTTCCCCCTGTTTTTTAATTACCTTTTGATGATTCTCTTGATTTCTGGACATCAAATTTTCTGTTCAGGTCTGGTCTTTCTTTACAAATGCTTGGAATTCTTCTATTGTGTTGAATGACTATACATTCCCCTGTAAGAATATAGTCAGTTTTGCTGGGTAGTTGATTCTTGGTAGTAGACCTAGTTTCCTTGTTTTCTGGAATATCATATTCTATGCCTTTCGGTCCTTCAGTGTAGATGCAGCCCAAACCTGCTTTATCCTCACTGTGGTTCCATGGTATCTGAATGATCTCTTCTAGGCAGCTTGTAATATCTTTTCTTTGGTCTGATAGTTCTTGAATTTGGCTATAACATTCTTTGGTATTGTCAGTTGGGGATTAAATACAGGAGGTGATGTGTGGATTCTTTCAATCTCCACTTTTCCCTCTTGTTCTAAGATATCGGGGCAGTTTTCCTGAATAATTTCCTGTAGTATTATGTACAGGCTTTTTCTTTTGTCATGGTCTTCTGGTAGACCAATGGTTTTTAAATTGTCTCTTCTCAAATGATTTTCTAAATTGTCTGTTTTGTGAATGAGATGCTTCACCTTTTCCTCAATTTTTTCATTCTTTTCGTTTTGTTGTATTCTAGTTCTTAAAGACTGTATTGAATCCCTGGCTTTTTGGTCATCTTTTTCCTTCTGGTCTCATTTTCTTTGAAGGTCATCTTTCATCCTCTTTACCTCGTCTTTCATCTCCTTTGCCTCATTTTTCAGCTGGTTGATTTTGGCTTTCAAGACACTATTTTCTTGTTTTATTTCAAGTGCCTCTGTTTCCAGATGACTTATCTTAGTTTTTAAGTTCTTTTTCCAATTGTCTTCGGACTCTCTTAATTGTGTTTTGAGTTCTTCCACAGCCTGTATCCAATTTGCTGGGATTTCTGATTTGTTGTTTGCTTATCTCTCCTCCTCTCTTCCATTTGCTGAATAGAAGCTATCTATTGTAGTTTGTTTCTTCTTTTTCTGTTCTTTGCTCATATCAACCCCTCCTTTTTCCCCGTATTTGTCTATGCTTTTGCTCCTCTCATTTTTTTTTTTTTTGGTTTTGGGTGCTTCTGTCTGTCTCCCCTCTTGGAGTTTTAACAGTAGATCTCTCAGTGTAGTCTCTGGGGAGGGTTTTTGGGGGTTTGAGCTTCCCTGTCTTCTGGAGGCTTTTGATTGGATTAAAGTCCAGCAGTCAATGAGGATGGGTGTGGAGCCTGGGCTTCCCTGAGTTCTGGAGACTTTTGATGGGATTAAGTTCAGCTTAGTTGGGCTGGGTGTGCTCTGAGTCCAAAACCTCCTGGAAGGCTGGAGCACATATGGAAGATCTCCACAGCTCTGGATACTCTGCTAGGTCTATGCTCCCTCTCTAGCTCCTTCTTTGCCATCTGTGTTGGATGCTGTGAACTTGGCACAGCCCTGCCTGCAAGGTAAACCCTCCAGACCAGCACCTTTGCCCGCCCAGAAATTCTCACTGCTGCTGGGGTCTCAGAGCTCTAGGTGGTTGGGGGAAGGGATCATCCTTCTGCCTTCCCCTTAAATCTGTATTCTGGCTTTTCAGGGGGTGTACCTTTTGATTTAACTCCAGCAGGAGGGTTCCTTGGCTCTGTCTTGTTATTAGGTTTGATTTTCAGTCCCCTAGGAGCATTCAGTTTGTGATCAGTAAGGAAGTATATTCAGAGGTCTGAACTTCTGCTCCTTCTAGGCTGCCATCTTGACTCCTAATAGTATTTTTCTTGCCCAAATTCTCTCTCATCTTCATTTATCCTCATTCTGATTTTTCAAGAGTTATTTAAATTCCTTCTTCCAGGGAGTACTGATTTCCTCCCTAACTTCAAATGAGAAACATGATCCCTGTGAGGAACTTGGTCTAGGCAACTAGATGGCACAGTAGATAGGGTGTGAAGTCAGGAAAACATTTTCCTGAGTTCAAGTCTAGTGTCAGATACTTCCTAGCTATGTGACTTTGAGCAGTCAATTAACTGTGCTTGCCTCATCTGTAAAATGAGCTGGAGAAGGAAATAGCAGATTGCTCAAGTATCTTTGCCCAGAAAATCCCAAATGAGATCATGAAGAGTTAAGCCTTACAGAAGTGATTGAAATATAAATTTGTGGTCTTGCTTCTCCATGAATTTTCATATATTGCCCCTCCCCCATACAGAAGGCACTCTTTTTTCTCTGCTTTTAAAAATCTTTATCTTCTTCAGATCAAAACTCATATACTAAATCTTTTCTGATTATCCAAATATTCTTTCTCTCCATTGTTACTTATCCCCATTCTTAGTGACTTCTTTCCTATCAAATTCCCTTATATTTAATTATCTATGAATATGTTGTATTCTTCCACTACAAATGTAGACAAACAGAAGGCAAGGACAGCTTAATTGTTGTCATTATAGCTTGAAGCCTTATCAGTGTCTGAAACACAGTAGGCACTTAATATAGTATGTATATATGTAGCTAAATCTAATTAAATACTTTGAAATAATATTCTTTTTAAAAATATATAACACTTAGGATGTACATATTTCAAATGGAATGTACTTTGATCCAAGTCTCCTCACATTGACATATGTATGAACACACATACACACACTCACACACAAACACACAACTGGATGCATGCATGCTGAATAAGTTTGCTTTTACCTTTTGGTGTTAAGCCTTGTTTGTGAATTTCAAGTTTTATTGATTAACTTGTGAAAACAACAAGGTACAATAGATTCTTTTTTTTTCTCAAAGAGATGAATTGGATTGGCCTTACTTTCTCAAAGCAGGTGAACATCCCCCCTTAACCTCAAAATGGTACTTCACAAACACTATGTGAACAAAACATTTCATTATATTTTAGAAGTAATGAGAATATAGAAACAAAATTTAAAAAGGGAATGAGATTTTGAACTATGAAAATTTCTTCGTGGTGATAAAAATGTCTACTTTAAAAACCTGTTAAAGGAGTTTCTATTTGAAGTAGTTTTGTATGTAAAATGTACAGTGATTTTGAAATTTAATAAAGAGTTAAATATTTTTAATAGAGTTTTTAAAAATTATATTCTTTTTAAAGAGTTTCCCCCTTTCTTTAATCAAGTCATCTTCTATAATAATATTTTAAAGAGAAAATGTAATTAAGCAAAAGTGATCAACTAATCAACTGAGTTCTAACTATATAAGACCCAACATATACACATGAAGGGAAGGAGATTTTTAAAAATCTCTTCTTGTGGAGGTGGGGAGACATCTTTGCTTTTTATTAAAATGGTGAGCATTCCTCTTTGTTGTTGATGCTAGGTCTTTCCATTTTTCATATTGCCTTAATTCTGAATATTATTTTCTTAATTATGTTTCCTTCACCATTTCATTGCATAGTTCTTAGGATTTTTCTCATATTGTTGTTCCTTTGGCACAATAATATTATAACACATTCATGTAAAACAATTTTTCTAACCATTCCCAATCAGTGAGCTTCAACTTTGTTTCCAGTTATTTGTTATTATATAAAGTGCTTAACTCCTACTATAGGTGAAGGAAACATTAATTTTGGGTTTCACATGAGCATACAAGAATGTATCATAGATTGGAACCATTTCCCATTCTGAGCAATAATGGTGGTGCTTAGCAGAATGGATTATGAATATGTTTAGAAAAGGAAAATGTCCTCATTTTCTTATCAGAAAAAATAATATGAAAGGGCGCTCACATTTAAATTTCTTGGATGTCATGAGAAGAAAAAGGAGATAAAATGGTCTCGTGGGTGAAAAAAAGGCAAGTGAGAGGTAGTTCACATGGCCCTTTGGTAGCCTTGCAAAGTTAATGTAATATTTATTGGAAAAGGAGGAGTTGATTGAAAAACCAGGGGATAAATGGGAGGTTTGTATGGGGGTATGGAGGAGAGAGGGAATATTGCTCGGTGAGGCAAAGAAGAGAAATGCCCTCTGCCAAGAGGAAGAGGCAGGGGTCCAATAAGGTCTGTTTGTCATTGAATGAATGAACTGATGTTCAGCTCCCTTAGATGCCCAGAAAAGATAGTCCACTTATCTGACTGCAAATTCAAATAATATAAAGTTTATTAACCACTTGGGATTGGAGTTTTTTCTCAGCTTCAGAGCTGAGGCCAGACCCCAGAGGCTTGCAGAGAGTTTCTCTCACTCCCGTCTACTCTATATCAGTCCTCGCTTTGTCTAATTCAGAATCTTAGCAGTAGACAGAAAGCAAACAAGAACATTTCTGACCTTCAGAAGTGATTGGGCCTGAATCTTTGGGATGAACCAAGAAGAGGCACACCACACCAGACTGGGCTGAACAAACTCCTCCCTCCTCCAACACCCGGAAGCAAGTCCCACACAGCAGGAAGGGAGTGCTAGTCACAAGACCCAACTGCCACTCCCAGTTGCCCCTTCCCCCACCATCTGTCAGTTTTGTTTCCTTTCCACATTAAGCATTTTGCATATTTGGTGTACATTCTGTGTTAAACTTAAGGGAGGTCCTGGAAAGGGGTCACACTAAACAAATGGGGAAGATCTATGATCAATAGCATTGAATGGAAGACCCATATCAGTGATATCATGTATCCATCTATTGGAGCATTTGAATATACTTAGAAGAGAAAATCAGTATAAACTAGCAAAAATGAATGAATGAATGAGTTTATAATTACTAAAAAACAGTCCTAATTTTTAATCCTTTATTTCATCATTAGTTTCATATTAAGTCTTGCCAGGGTGATGAAATCTGGCAAAATGGAGAGATTTGGGGAAGGGATTTAGGAAGGGTGTTTCTCACATGGATCTTGGGCTGATGGTTTGTTTCTTTTATTTATTTATTTATCTATTTATCCATCTATTCATTTATTTATTTATTTATTTATTCATTCATTCATTTATTTGTTTGTTTGTTTGTTTATTTGTTTATTTGTTTATTTATTTATTTTTTATAAAACCCTTACCTTCCATCTTGGAGTCAATACTGTGTATTCGATCCAAGGCAGAAGAGTGGTAAGGGCTAAGCAATGGGGGTCAAGTGACTTGCGCAGGGTCACACAGAGATGGTTTGTTTCTTTAAAATTATTTTTGCTTGATTTTCAAATTTGTTTTAGATCTGTGATGTCATCAGCACAAGGAGTTCTTGCTTTGGAAGTTCTTTGGATCCAAATTGGGCAATGTGGTTGTTATTAGCTGTCTTAGAGAGTGGCCTAAGACAATGAGAAAGGTTAAGTGATTTTCTGAGGGTTACGGAGTATGAGTCCGAGGCAATACTTGAACCCAGGTTTTCTTGACTCCAAGTCTTGTCCTTTATCCATCACAACAACCTGCTTCTTGTTCCTCTCAATTAAAATGGTTACAAATTAATTGGGGTTGATTCTTTCCATATAATACTCAGTGAATTCCTATGATTCTAAAGAAGGTAGCCATGGTTACCTTCTTTCTACTACAGAAAAAAAAAGCTAAATGGCTTATCTAGTGGGCAATATCACATTTTCTTCTAGGACTACTTGACCTTGTCCAGTAATAACATTGTATAATCACATTTATTGGGTTCCATTTTTCTCAGTGTCTAAGCCTAGCAAGGACATCAATGCTTTTGATCCAATTGACTAGTTAATTAAGACTTTAAGACTGATGTAACTGTGGATTTTTTTCCTAAATTGACCAAATCAATCAGTTGACTTAGCATTGGGTGGACACAGTCTCAGGTGACCTCATTTGCTAAATTAGATACATCCTGAAACTTACTTCATTAGGATACTATACATGGGAGGTATGATTTCTCAGGTTTCTTCTCCCTGTATGGCACCTTTGTGGTCTAAATGATGAACTAGCAAGTGAATTTAGATGACCTTTGAGATCAAGAAGGAAGATAAAGCACCAGGGCACCAAAAATGAAGAGGCAGAGAGACAGGTAGATATTACATGCCATTTGTGGCCTGGGACTGAGTGAGAACAAAACTGATTCTGTGGAAGAAAAGGTATTAGAAAAGAGGAAAGCTTTACTATAGAAGTGCCCCCTGAGATGCTGAACAGAATGGATGTAGGCGTGATGTAATTTCAACAGCTTGGAACCCAACCACAAAGTGTGATTAACAGGGCAATGAAGACTATGCAAAGTGAGAAAGAACTCTGGAAAAAAAATTGTTAGAAGGAGGAGCACAATTAAATTAAATTAAACTCCTCTCTTCTCACCCAAATGATCTTCAGAGAAAAAGTAACCTCAATGAATTATTCTTAGGAGGGGAAAGGATTTAATTTTATTAAATCTTCTTAAGGGATAAGTGAGTAAACAATTTAATTAGCTGTCATAGATCAGAGGCTATTTTAATATTATTGAAGGAAGTGGAATACAGTGATGGAGCATTGGCCTGGAGTAGGTGGACCAGGATTCCATTTCCTCCTGTCTAGGATTGTCTCCTTCTTTCCTTCAAAACACCACTGAAGTGCTACATCTGACATGGAGCTTTCTCTGATCTGCACTGTGCTTTCTTTCTCATTATATTCCTTTTTTCCCATATCCTGTATGGGCTGATCTATGTGTCTGTTTTATTCAACCTCAGTAGAATTTAAATTCCTCTGTGTATGGGGCAGGTAGGTAGGAAGGAGAGAAGGAACCAAACATTTATTAAGAACTTACGGTGTTCCAAGCTCCATGATAAGCATTTAAAATATATTATTTCATTTGACCCTTGTAACCACCCTAGGAAGTAGGTGCTACTATTATCCCCATTTTAAAGTTGAAGAAACTGAGGTAGACAAAAGTTAAATGTCTTGCTATTAAGTGTCCACAGTCAAATTTCAATTCAAGTCTTACTGACTGCAGTTTCAGCACTTATATCCCTGACATACGAGACCTGGCACATAGTAAGTATCTGACAAATTCTTGTTGAATAAACTGAATAGAATGCCCACTCTTCTACTACTAATAATAATAGCTATCATATGTAGAACTTTAAGGCTAACAAAACTATCCTATTTTATCCTTACAATAACCCTGTAAGGTAGGTGCTATTATTATCATTTTACAACTGAGGAAACTGAGGCAGAGAAAATTTATGTGAGTTTCCCAGGATCCACAGCTAGAAAGGATCTGAGGCAGGATTGAGAAAGCGACATGAGCTCTCTGGGCTTAAGTTTTATCTTTAAAATGAGAAAGTTGAACCAAATGATTTCTAAGGTTATTGTCAAGCCTCTATGACTTTATTAATTGATACCTTGCTACTCCTCTTGCTATATTATTCCCTGGTATGCCTTTTCTCATTGCTTCTTTTGCTTATGCCCTGTCCTCAAACCAATTGGATGCTTTCCCTTATAACTCATACAAACTATTTTATTGAACTCTTTTCAAAGTCCTGTTTCTTTCGTTCCTTTGGATTTCTCTGTCAGCCTCAAGGTCTCGCCTCTCTTCAATCTTTCCTCTAGCAGGCAGCTTTCTCTGTTCCCTTAGATGTTTCTGAGCCATGGGAAACCTATCTCTTGCTTCTTTAAGAGCTCTAAATCTTCCCTTACCCTTCAATGCCTAATCCCAGCTTGATTTTTTTCCCTCCTGTTTAACTTCGATTTTTCTTTCTGAAAAGAGAAACTTGGTTTAAAGATTTAGTCAAAGGTCAGTGGTCATTCAGAGAACTGGAAGGGAATTAAGAGCTCATTTATTCTAATTTCCTCATTTTACAGATGAGAAAACTGTAGAATGAGGAAGTGATTTGCTCAATCTTGCTAGAGGTAGAGCTAGAGCTAAAACTCATTTATAGGTCACAGGATTTAGATATGGAAAAAGGCACTAAAGACCATCGAGTCAAACACTTTTATTTTACAGATGAGGAAACAGGACCAGAAAAGTTAAAGGACTTATCCAAGGTCATGCAGTATGTTGTCTGTCTTTTTGCCACTTTGTCTTGGCTCATACAGTATGTTTTAAGAACCAAAGAGGGGTATACATAATAATGAATCTGTATAATCAGAACAAGGAAATAATTCCATTTGTTTCACACCACAGCCTCAGTTTAATTTTGAAGTGAAGTCATATTCTGAAAATTCATACCAGCAGAGCTTAAGTTCTGATGCATTCTTGTCATTCAGTCATTCTAGCCATATCCATCTCTTCATGGTCCCATTTGAGGTTCTCTTGGCAAAGGTACTAGAATGTTTTGTCATTTCCTTATCTGGGTCATTTTGCAGATGAGGAAAATTAAGCAAATAGAGTTAAGTGACTTGCCCAGGGTCACATAGCTAGTGTCCCGAGTCTGGATTTGAACTCAGGTCTTCCTGATTTGAGGACAGATGCTCTATCCATTATGCCACCTAGCTGCTCCTTGGTCCATTCTACAAAGCTGGAAAGGATTCCTATGTGACCTTGGCAAGTCACCTAACGCTCTTGGCCTCCACTGTTACCTTGTGTCCTCCAAAGAAAGTGAGATGATGGATTCTAGGGCAAACATTTCATTGGACATGGATTGGTAATGAGGTGATTCCCTGGATAGAGCACTGAATTGAAAAGGGAAGACATTAATTCAATATGACCTAAAACAATTTATTAGCTATGTGACCTTGTTTAAGTCACTTAACTACCTCCACATCTACTTCTCAGGGTTGTTGTGAGAATAAAATGAAACATTTATAAAGAGCTTAGCAGAGTTCTTGGAACAAGAGTAGGTACTTTATTGTCATCATTTTCATCATCCTCAGTTATCCCACTGAAATCACTGTAGTCTCTGAGGTCTGCCAAGCATTAGTGGATTGTGATCCACACTGTGGGAAGCTATTTTCAAAATGATGCAATCAAAGATCCAGTAAACCATAGAAAGGAAGTGATGCTCAAGGTCACAAAGAGAGGAATTGATTTGAACCAAGTTCCTACTAAAATGACCAAATAATTGATAAAATATATATCCAAATGCAAAAACTCAAGAAGAGTTAGTTATCCAGAGCCTTTGGTTCCTTTAGGAAATAGAGTGATGTGGCATGGTGGAGGAAGAAAGGAGAAGGAGCAGTAGAGATAAGGGAGGTGTGCCTGTTTAATTTTTTTTAATTTTATGTGTTAGAATTGATGCTAAGTATTGGGTGCAAGGTAGAAAAATGATAAGGGGTAGGAAATGAGGATGAAGTGACTTGCCCAGGGTCACACAGCTAGGAAGTATCTGAGGCAAGATTTGAACCCAGGACCTTCCATCTCCAGGGTTGAGTCTATTCACTGTGCTATCTAGCTACCCTGTCTATTTGTCTTCTAAAATCCCAGCCACCACTGATCCCTTCCCACAACTTCCAAACTCCAACAAATGACATCAGTGCAGACAAGCAGAAAAGAACCATGCTAATACTCATTTAGTATCCTGGCAGCACTGGTATTTTTCTAGCCTTAGTAAGTGACAGTTATTAATTGACATGTCTACGGAAACAGGACTGAAGGATAACCATGCAGAGTTCAGTGAGTAGGCATCTCAACTGGTTTCACTAAAGGAATTAGAAAACTTTGCACTCATGGACAAAGGACCTTGATTAGAGAGGAGAAGCAGGGACAGGGGGGTGGAAAGTTCACCTTGAAGGCATGATCATAATTGAGGAATTGTGGAAAGGGTACTGGATTCCATGACACAGGTCCTGACTCTACTACCTGCTAGCTTTGGAACATTAAGCAAGACCCTCAGCCTGTGGGAGACCCTGGTTTCCTCATTGATAAAATAAAGAGACATCATCTTTTAGTGATGACTAGATAAAGAAGGAAAAAAGAGCCTTTACAAGCATTGAAGATACAAATAAAAGCTGACAAGACACAGCCTGTTTTCAAGGGGTTCACATTTTAGTGGGAGAAGCCTACACTCATTCATGTGTGATACTCTCTCGCTGTGTTCCTTCTTCTAGTGTGACATATTAGCACCCTAGAGAAATGCTGTGACCTTATTCTTTAAGTAGGTCATTTCTTTTGGTTGGTCATTTCTGCCCCATCACCACCATTGTATGAAGGGCTCCAGCGTGGCTTCTTTCTTTCTTTTCCCAGATCCTTTCTCCCTGCTTGCTACATTGACATTAAGCTGGTTGTTCCACTCATCCTTTTTCACTTTTCTATGTTGTCTTCCCCCATTGGGATATAAGCTTCTTGAGGGTCGAAGTTACTTTTTTTTTTTTAATTTTAATTTTTATTGCTATCATTTTGCACAGTGCCTGGTACTACATAGGGATGCACTTAATAAAAACTCTCTCTCTCTCTCTTCCCCACCTCTCTCCTCCTTACTGTCTTCTTCTTTCTCCTCCTCTTCATTGTCCTCCTTCTTCCTCTTCTCTTTCTCTCTCCTCTCTCTTCCTTTCTCATTCTTTTTCTCTCACCCTCTTTCCTTTTTTCTCTCTCCTTTCTTTCTCTCTCTCCTTCTCTTTCCATTTTCTCTTTGACACTCTTTATATCTGTCTCTCTCTTCTTCCTTCAAACAATAAGGAGTTGGAAAGATATAGGATAAGGAGGATATGGGGCTACAGAAACATGGAATGGAAGTGACTAGGGAGAGTGATTGAGGTCTATATTCCATAAGATAAAAAAAAAAATTCATGTATCAGAATGGAGGGACCCCAGAGAAAGGGACCAAATTTACAGTGATTATACTATAATACATACAGTTGTCATACTATAAGCAGTTCTTGGTCTTCAGCATTATATGAAATAAAGTCCAAAAGACTTTTTTTTTTACTTTATTATGCCTCTTATTTACTTCTCTTATTAAAAATAATTAAAAAAAACAATTAAATTAACTAATCAAATAATTCATCGAAGCAGTGATTGCTAACCATGTCCAGTGTCCCCTTCTATAGGTACCCACTGCAAATATTCGTTAATCATATAATAAAGTCACAGTTTATTATACTAAATACCTAATATAGAACACATGATAGAGATGCATGCAGTAGACCAGACACATAGGTCACATACACTGCACAATATCACAAAGAGAAGCCACATATACAGAATATTCATTGTATGTGCTACTTTAATGTATATGCATGACCTCTTTCACTATTACTGGAGCAATATTTCAGACTGAACACAAGCTTACCAGTCCTGACTCTTCTGTGATGGTCCACTGTACATTCTGTACTCTCTTAAATTTAGATCCTCTCATTTCCAGGCTCAACCCTGAGCCAGTGGATGTCCCAGATTGATTATTATTGTCCCTAGATCAATAAGTTAAGGTCTTTACCTGGTTTCCATCCTCATGGTGTCTTCACAGTTGAAAAATTTTTGTAGTAAATATGATCTCTTGAGTCGCCCTTCCCCTAATGTAAGGACAGAAGTCTCTGTCTTGTCATCACAAGCCTTACAGGCTTTCTGAACCCTAAAAGTTGTACCTACATACAGTTTCCACTTTCTCCCAATTGTCCTCTTCATCTTTTCCATCTGGAGATTTTTGTCTAAAGTCAACTAGCCAACTTCATTCAGTGAATAGATGCTTGGTGTTTTTTGAATGACTCTGTGATTCCTGTTCTTCTTTCCTCCAGAAAATCTATTTAAATTCTAGGTGGGCAGATGAGGTTATTTTATAGACTGGCACATTGCCCATTCTTTTAATTATTTGGCATGAGGTGTCTCTCTACTGCCCCTAACCATGGACAAAATGCTAACTTCTCTGAGGTTTCATTTCTTTATCTGTAAAACAGCATTTATCCCATGGTTTATTATAATAATCAATAGAAGTAATATGCATAAAGCATTATGAAGACCTTAAAATATGATGTAAATATAATTACCAGTTATAATAATGACTATTTTCCCACCCTTATTTGCTTTCTCTAAACATTAAAATTTTGTAGCAAGACTGTTCTATTGCTGGAGACCCTGGGAATGAAGCTGACCATAATACCATTGTATCTCTCTGAGGTCTTCTGAGCTGAGGGTAGAACTAGACAGCAGAACATGTTTAACTATTCTCTCTATCTTCTGAAATTTCTTAGCACAGATCAATAGAGAACATGGCTTTCACTCAAAATCCTGCCCGGAAGAAGGAAGCCCATGGCACTATTCCTCACTTTATCTGCATTACACCATAAAGGTCACATGCTGACTCTACTGAACCTTCTGCATTCACCTCAGGGTCCTCAGCATGCATAGCAGCATCCAATAAAAAAAAAGCCCTGGCTTCCAGTATCTTTGTGTATTCTAAGGTAGAGCTAGCCTTCGTGATTCATGTCAAATATGATACATTGTGAAGTTTATTCTTGAGAACTCATCCTTGATTAGGATGGATACCTGCAGGATAGCTCTACATTGAAAACCATTCTCTTTCAGTACCTTGCTTACTATAAAAGCTATCCATTTCTTGGTTAGCTAGATCTGTGCACACATGAGGAAACGGTCTGACTCCAAAAAGCACCAAAAAGATATTTTGTTCTTTTAGTCCTTCTAAGACAGTAAGTTTATATACAAATGCTTCTTTGTACCAAAACTTTCTATAAAAATGGTAAAGCCAAGAGAACTTTCCTTTGAACGCATGGGGAATTGGTCCCATACTACTTTCATGTATTCCCTGAGAACCTCTGTTCATTTGCCCCAGAGTTCTATGTTGGCTCCAAAGCTTAAAATTATAATGGTGAATTTTCATGGTCAAGGAACAGTAGAACTTGGAGAGCACCCACTGCCTTATTGTACCTTGAATTGGATCAATGATCAGTTATTGCTGACACAATTTTCCACTATATAATTCCCAACTTCTACTACTCTTGATGGTTTTCCTAGAAAAGTTATTTCCATTTTCTCCAAATTGTGCTCTGCATCTTCTCCATCTGGAAACATTGTCTATGACCAACTAACCATCTTCATCTGGTAGACAGGTACTTAGTGTTCCATTGAATGACTCTATGTGGCTCCTGTCCTTTCCTCAAGAGAATCTGTTGTGAACTATCTGTGTCATGCCTCTTCTTCTTAGCCTTTCCTATAGACAAATATCCTTAACTTGCTTTTTTCTTTATTTTTTAATATCAATTTTATTTTATTTAAATAATTTAGAATATTTTTAAATGGTTGCATGATTCATGTTCCTTCCCTCCTCTCCTCCATAGTCAACATGCAATTCCACTGGTTTTTACATGTGTCATTGATCAAGACCTATTTCAATATTATTGATATTTGCACTAGGGTGATCATTTAGAGTTAATGTTCTTTTGCCACAAATTATTCAGGTAAAACAGGAAGATGAAGACTTGATTCAATGATACAGTATGCCCACTGTTGGCATATTCTTCAACACAAGTCCCATATGCTCTTCTCTTCTGTATTTTCTCATGCTTCTCCCCTGCATCTCTGGTTATCCTGCATTAATCTCTAACTTTGGAGAGCATGGCCAATCAATCAGATAGCTTCACTGGCAACATCACTATGAGGATGGAAAGGAAGGCACAAATCCTTCTGGGAGATGTAATCTAAATATCTTTTCCCTGTATGTGCTTGTATCTCAGGATCAAATACAGTGGTAAATGAAATACTGTGAACTTTTCTCTTCGCTCATATCTTCCATACTTATTAATATGTTCTAAGAAAAGGTGAATTTTTCAGAGGTCTTATCACATCATTGACTCATGGTTAACCATTAGTAACTGGAATGATTTTGGTTCTTTATTAAGATGTTTATTTATGGCTCTATTCCTAGAATAATTAATATCTAAGTAGAGTTTATATGTCTAACTATTGGTGATAGTTGAAGTGTGCCACTGGTAGGGAATTTGAAATTGTATTCAGGTGAATGAAGTGATTATTGATTAGCAAAGAAATGAGGAAAATTAAAGGATGTCTACAAAAGGAATATATATATTCAAACCTTTAACTACTGTGCTGGAATGGAAGTTTTAATACCTTTCTTTGAGCATCAACACCAAAATTAAAACTCGGTGTAATGATAAGGTATAGTAAAAAGCTATATAAATCAGACACTTGTATTCTTGCTCCCACTCTGACATTGACTATTTGATCATGGTAAAATCACTTCCTCCTTTTGAGTTTCCTATTCCTTTTTGTGGAGTGAGTGAATTGGGCCAAATGATCCCTGAGTTCTTTCCCATTTTTCTTTGTTTCTAAATAGACATATATCTATCTTCCTATCCCTCTGCTTATCTGCCTATCTATTTACCCAAACATAGATCTCTTTCTCTATATTTAATTGATTGTAATATCTTAGTATTGATTTATTTCTGCTTATAAGATCATAGATTTTGTGTGTGAAAGGTTCTTTAAGGTAATTTAATTCTATATCTTTTATCTATATATCTATATATTTTAAAGATGTAAATACCAAGAACTAGAGAGGTTAAGTTATTTGCCCAAAGTCATACATGTAGGAGAACTAGACTGTTAAATCAGGGCTTTGGATTATAAGAATTTAGGATCATGAAGCCAGAGTTAGAAGGCATCTTAGAGATCTTAAATCTCAACAATTATTTTATAGATAAGTAAACTAAAATTAACAGGGGTCTAGTGACTTCTTCAGTCATATATCTAGTAAGAGTGTAAGAAAAGATTTGAATACAGATCTTCTTTACCTCATGTCTAGCACTCTATACACTATGCCATTGCTCTTACATGGTAGAAGAAGAGCACAGAGAGAAGTAAGCTTCTTATATAATTATTAATTTTAAGTAATTATAGGGATTTTTGCATTTAAGTCCTGAAGATGAAAAATATAAAATTGAAGAAATTTCAACTATTTGAATTACCTAATATTTCTTTCAAATATCTGTTTCTAGTTGAAGTATTTTCATTTTTTGTATTATTGATTTCCTATTGATAGTAAAATCTTCCATATTTTCTTCTTTTCAAGTTATATTTTGTATTTGCATTAAATTCTAGAAAGCTGCAAAACTTTCTAAATGAGATCCATCGTTATTCAAAAGTATCTAGTCTCATAATCACCCCCAGAAAATCTAAATGGATGAAGAATGCCTATTGTTCAGACTATGTTATGTGATTGGCTATACAACCAATTGTGTTGGTTCATCATTATAGATATTTTTTCTTTTTTTTCCATTTGAATAAGTTTATTTATCCAATTTAGAACATTATTCCTTGGTAACAATAATCACATTACTTCCCTCCTTCCCCTACACCCACCCTTCCTGGAGCCAATGCACAATTTCATTGGGTATAACTTTTGTCCTTGATCAGAACCCATTTCCATGTTGTTTGAACACTAGGATGTTCATTTAGAGTCCACATCCCCAACAATATGCCTTCAACCCATGTATTCAAACATTTGTTTTTCTTTGGTGTTTTTCTCCCACAGTGTTTCCTCTGGATGTGGATAGTGGTTTTTCTCGTAGGTTTCTCTGAGTTGTTCAGGGTCATTGCATTGCCACTAATGCGGAACTCCATTACATTCGATTGTACCACAGTGTATCAGTTTCTGTGTACAATGTTTTCCTGGTTCTGCTCCTCTCACTCTGCATCAATTCCTGGATGTTGTTCCAGTCCCCATAGAATTCCTCCACTTTATTATTCCTTTGAGCACAATAGTATTCCATCACCAACATATACCGCATGGGCATCCCCTCATTTTCTAATTTTTTGTCACCACAAAGAACACAGCTATGAATATTCTTGCACATGTCTTTTTTCCTT
This sequence comes from Monodelphis domestica, assembly GCF_027887165.1. NCBI lineage: Eukaryota > Metazoa > Chordata > Mammalia > Didelphimorphia > Didelphidae > Monodelphis > Monodelphis domestica. The sequence continues at coordinate 69,893,069 of NC_077231.1, read as the reverse complement.
ATTATCTCTTTGGGGTATATACCCAGCAGTGCTATGGCTGGATCAAAGGGCAGACAGTCTGTTATTGCCCTTTGGGCATAGTTCCAAATTGCCCTCCAGAATGGTTGGATCAATTCACAACTCCACCAGCAATGTATTAATGTCCCAACTTTGCCACATCCCCTCCAACATTCATAACTTTCCTTTGCTGTCATGTTAGCCAATCTGCTAGGTGTGAGGTGATACCTCAGAGTTGTTTTGATTTGCATTTCTCTGATTATAAGAGATTTAGTGCACTTTTTTCATGTGCTTATTAATAGTTTTGATTTCTTTAACTGAAAATTGCCTATTCATGTCCCGTGCCCATTTTTCAATTGGAGAATGGCTTGTTTTTTTGTACAACTGGTTTAGCTCTTTATAAATTTGAGTAATTAGACCTATGTCAGAGGTTTTTGTAATGAATATTGTTTCCCAATTTGTTGCTTCCCTTCTAATTTTGAATGCATTAGTTATATTTGTAAAAAATATAATTTGATGTAATCAAAATTATTGATTATACATTTTGTGATTATTTCTAGCTTTTGCTTGGTTTTAAAGTCTTTACTTTCCCAAAGATCTGACAAGTATACTATTCTGTGTTCACCTAATTTGCTTATAGTTTCCTTCTTTATATTCAGATCATTCACCCATTATGAGTTTATCTTGGTGTAGGGTGTGAGATGTTAATCCAAACCTAATCTCTCCCATACTGTCTTCCAATATTCCCAGTAGTTTTTTATCAAAAAGTGGGTTTTGGTCCCCAAAACTGGGATCTTTGGGTTTATCATAGACTGTCCTGCTGAAGTCATTTACCCCAGTCTATTCCACTGATTCTCCTTTCTGTCTCTTAGCCAGTACCAAATTATTTTGATAACCACTGCTTTATAGTATAGTTTGAGATCTTGGACTGCAATTCCTCCTTCCTTTGCATTTTTTTTTTCATGATTTCCCTGGATATCCTTGATCTTTTGTTCTTCCAAATGAACTTGTTATGTTTTTTTTTTTTAATTCTGTGAAGTTTTTTGGTAGTTCAATGGGTATAGTAAAGTAAAAAAATAAGTAAATTGATGTCGGAATGATTGTCATTTTTATTATTTTGGCTCATGCCACCCATGAGCAATCAATGTTTTTCCAATTGTTTAGATCTAGTTTTAATTGTGTGGAGATTATTTTGTAGTTGTGTTCATATACTCCCTGTGTTTGTTTTGGCAGATAGATTCCTAAGTATTTTATATTGTCTAGGGTGATTTTAAATGGAATATCTCTTTCTAATTCTTGCTGCTGAGATAGATTAGAGCTATATAGAAATTCTGATGACTTATGGGGGTTTATTTTGTATCCTGAAACTTTACTAAAGTTGTTGATTATTTTGATTAGCTTTTTGGTTGATTCTCTAGGATTCTTTAAGTCGGCCATCATAGCATCCACAAAGAGTGATAGCTTGGTCTCCTCAGTGCTAATTTTAATACTTTCAATTTATTTTCCTTCTCTAATTGCTACTGCTAGTGTTTCTAGTACAATGTTAAATAATAGAGGTTATAATGGGCAATCTTGTTTCACTCCTGATCTTATTGGGAAGGCTTCAATTTTATCCCCATTGCAGATGATGTTTGCCCTTGGTTTCAGATATATACTGTTTATTATTTTTAGGAAAGGCCCTTCTATTCCTATACTTCTTAGTGTTTTCAATAGAAATGGGTGTTGTATTTTATCAAAGGCTTTTTCTGCATCTATTGAGATAATCATGTGATTTTTATCAGTGTGTTTGTTAATATGGTCAATTATATGGATAGTTTTCCTATTGTTGAACTATCCTTGCATTCCTGGTATGAATCCTACCTGGTCATAGTGAATAACCCTTATGATGACTTGCTGGAGTCTTTTTGCTAGTATTCTATTTAAGATTTTTGCATCTATATTCATTAGGGAGATTGGTCTATAGTTTTCTTTCTCTGCTTTTGACCTGCCTGGCTTTGGGATCAGTACCATGTTTGTGTCATAAAAGGAATTTGGTGGAACTCCTTCTTGGCTTATTCTGTCAAATAGTTTAATATTGGGATTAGTTGTTCTTTGAATGTTTGATAGAATTCATTTGTGAATCCATCTGGACATAGGGATTTTTTCTTAGGGAGTTCGTTGATGGCTCGTTCAATTTCTTTTTCTGATATGGGCTTGTTTATGTAATTTATTTCTTCCTCTGTTAGTCTAGGCAATTTATATTTTTGTAAGTATTCATCCATTTCACCTATACGTCCATATTTATTGCCATATAATTGGGCATAGTTGTTTTTAATGATTTTTAATGTTAATGCCTTAATTTCCTCTTCATTAGAGGTGAGGTCTCCCTTTTAATCTTGGATACTGTCAATTTGGTTTTATTCTTTCCTTTTTTTTTATTAGACTAGTACTTTGTCTATTTTATTTGTTTTTTCAAAGTACCAGCTTCTAGTCTCATTTATTAAATCAATAGTCCTTTGACTTTCAATTTTATTAATTTCTACTTTGAGTTTTAGGATCTCTAATTTAGCCTTCATCTGAGGATTTTTAATTTGTTTGCTTTCTAGTTTTTTAATTTGAATGCCCAATTCATTGACCTCTGCCCTTCTTAATTTGTTAATATATGAACTTAAGGATATAAATTTCCCCAAGTACTACTTTGGCTGCATCCTATAGGTTTTGAAAGGATGTCTCATCATTTTCATTTTCTTCAATGAAGTTATTAATTGTTTCTATGATTTGTTCTTTAGCTAACAGGTTTTGGAGAGTTGTATTGTTTAATTTCCAATTAATTTTTAATTTACCTCTCCATGTACCCTTACTAATTATTATTTTCATTGCATTATGATCTGAGAAGGTTGCATTTATTATTTCTGCCCTTTTGCACTCGTTTGTAATGTTTTTATGCCCTAATATATGGTCAATTTTTGCAATTGTGCCATGTGCTGCTGGAAAGAAGGTATATTCCTTTTTGTCCCTATTTATTTTTCTCCACATATCTACTAACTCTAATTTTTCTAACCTTTCATTCACATCTCTTACATCTTTCTTATTTATTTTTTTGGTTTTATTTATCTAGTTCTTAAAGAGGAAGGTTCAGGTCTCCTAGTAGTATAGTTTTCTGTCCATTTCATCCTTGAATTCCTCCAGTTTCTCCTTTAGAAATTTGAATGCTAGGCCATTTGGTGCATACATGTTTAGTACAGATATTTTCTCATTGTCTATACTGCCTTTTATCAGGATGTAATTACCTTCCCTATTTCTTTTAACTAGATTTATTTTTACTTTGGTTTTGTCAGATATCATGATTGTGACTTCTGCCTTCTTTTTATCAGTTGATGCCCAATAGATTTTGCTCCATCCTCTTACTTTCACCCTATGTGTATCTATCTTAATAATGTGTGTTTCTTGTAAACAGCATATGGTAGGGTTTTGCATTCTAATCCACTCTGCTATTCTCTTGCGTTTTATGGGTAAATTCATTCCATTCACATTCAGAGTTATGATTACTAGCTGCATATTTCCCAGCATTTTAATTTCTACTCCTGGTCCTGCCTTTTCTTCTTTCACTATTTCCTTCTACAACAATGTTTGTTTATAATCAGTTCCCCTAGTTCCCACCCTTATTTTACTTCCCTTTCTAGCCCCCTCTCTTCTCATCCCCCCTTATTTTCCCCTGTAGTCATTCTAAAATTGCCCCCACACCCTCTCCCTGCCTTGTACTGCTTCCCTCCCCACCAGTCTGTTTGTTACCCTTCTACTCCCCTATAGGGTGCAAATCTATTCTCTGCCCCAATGGATTGGATTGTTTTTCCCTCTTTGGGTCAGTTTCAAAGCACGTAAGAGTTGAGTATTTCCTATCTCCAACCTCTTTACCCTTCCAGTGTATCGATATTCTCCCCCCTCCCACCATGAACTTCTTTGTGACATATAAATTTACCCCTAGTTGTTTCTTTTCCCATTTCTTTTAGTATTAACCTCTTTTTTTAGCTCTCTCTCTCTCTCTCTGTATATATATATATATATTTATATATATACACACATGCATATGTATTTATGCACACATATACCTAATTACCTATTTATGTCTTGTTCTTTCATCCTGTACAGTTTGTCACTGTTCCCTCTAAGTGTAATTCTTCTACCTGCCCAGGTGATAGCAACAGTTTTTTTTTTGTTTTTTGTTTTTTGTTTTTTTAATTTTAATATTATTTTATTTGGTCGTTTTCATACATTATTCACTGGAAACAAAGATCGTTTTCTTTTCCTCCCCCCCCCCCCCCCCCCCGCCTTTCCCTCTCCCATAGCCAACGCATGATTCCACTGGTTATCACATGTGTTCTTGACTCGAACCCATTTCCCTGTTGTTGGAGTTTGCATTATAGTGTTCATTTAGAGTCTCTCCTCAGTCTTGTCTCCTCCAACCCTGTAGTCAAGCAGTTGCTTTTCAGCGATGTTTTTATTCCCACAGTTTATCCTCTGCTTGTGGGTAGTATTTTTTTTTTTAGATCCCTGCAGATTGTTCAGGGATTGCATTGATACTAATGGAGAAGTCCATCACCTTCGATTGTACCACAATGTATCAGTCTCTGTGTACAATGTTTTCCTGGTTCTGCTCCTCTCGCTCTGCATTACTTCCTGGAGGTTGTTCCAGTCTCCATGGAACTTCTCCACTTTATTATTCCTTTGAGCACAATAGTATTCCATCACCAACATATACCACAATTTGTTCAGCCATTCCCCAATTGAGGGGCATCCCCTCATTTTCCAATTTTTGGCCACCACAAAGAGCGCAGCTATGAATATTTTTGTACAAGTCTTTTTGTCCATTATCTCTTTGGGGTACAAGCCCAGCAGTGCTATGGCTGGATCAAAGGGCAGACAGTCTTTTATCGCCCTTTGGACATAGTTCCAAATTGCCCTCCAGAATGGTTGGATCAATTCACAACTCCACCAGCAATGAATTAATGTCCCCACTTTGCCACATCCCCTCCAGCATTCATTACTTTGCATAGCTGTCATGTTAGCCAATCTGCTAGGTGTGAGATGATACCTCAGAGTTGTTTTGATTTGCATCTCTCTGATTATAAGAGATGTAGAGCACTTTTTCATGTGCTTATTAATAGTTTTGATTTCTTTGGCTGAGAATTGCCTGTTCATGTCCCTTGCCCATTTGTCAATTGGAGAATGGCTTGATTTTTTGTACAATTGATTTAGTTCTTTATAAATTTTAGTAATTAAACCCTTGTCAGAGGTTTTTATGAAGATTGTTTCCCAATTTGTTGCTACCCTTCTGATTTTGGTTACATTGGTTTTGTTTGTACAAAAACTTTTTAATTTGATGCAATCCAGATTATTTATTTTGCATTTTGTAATTCTTTCTAATTCTTGCTTGGTTTTGAAGTATTTCCCTTCCCAAAGGTCTGACATGTATACTATTCTGTGTTCGCCTAATTTTCTTATAGTTTCCTTCTTTATGTTCAAGTCATTCATCCATTTTGAATTTATCTTGGTGTAGGGTGTGAGGTGTTGATCTAAGCCTAATCTTTCCCACACTGTCCTCCAATTTTCCCAACAGTTTTTATGAAATAGTGGATTTTTGTCCCAAAAGCTGGGATCTTTGGGTTTGTCATATACTGTCTTGCTGAGGTTGCTTGCCCCCAGTCTATTCCACTGATCCTCCTTTCTGTCTCTTAGCCAGTACCAAATTGTTTTGATGACCGCTGCTTTATAATATAGTCTGAGATCTGGGACTGCAAGACCCCCTTCCTTTGTATTTTTTTTCATTAATTCCCTGGGTATCCTTGATCTTTTGTTCTTCCAAATGAACTTTGTTATGTTTTTTTCTAAATCAGTAAAAAAAATTTTTGGAAGTTCCATGGGTATGGCACTAAATAGATAGATGAGTTTGGGTAGGATGGTCATTTTTATTATATTGGCTCGTCCTACCCATGAGCAGTTAATGTTCTTCCAATTGTTCAAGTCTAGTTTTAGTTGTGTGGAAAGTGTTTTGTAGTTGTGTTCATATAGATCCTGTGTTTGTCTCGGGAGATAGATTCCTAAGTATTTTATTTTGTCTTGGGTAATTTTGAATGGGATTTCTCTTTCTAGTTCTTGCTGCTGAGCTGTGTTGGAATTATATAGAAATGCTGATGACTTATGTGGGTTTATTTTGTATCCTGCAACTTTGCTAAAGTTGTTGATTATTTCAATTAGCTTTTTGGTTGAGTCTCTAGGATTCTTTAAGTAGACCATCATGTCATCTGCAAAGAGTGATAATTTGGTCTCCTCCTTGCCTATTTTGATGCCTTCAATTTCTTTTTCTTCTCTAATTGCTACTGCTAGTGTTTCTAATACAATGTCAAATAATAGAGGTGATAATGGGCATCCTTGTTTCACTCCTGATCTTAATGGGAATGGATTTAGTTTATCCCCATTGCAGATGATATTAGCTGATGGTTTTAGATATATACTGTTTATTATTTTTAGGAATGACCCTTCTATTCCTATGCTTTCTAGTGTTTTTAGTAGGAATGGGTGTTGTATTTTATCAAAGGCTTTTTCTGCATCTATTGAGATAATCATGTGATTCTTGTTGGTTTGCTTGTTGATGTGGTCAATTATGTGGATAGTTTTCCTAATGTTGAACCAGCCCTGCATCCCTGGTATGAATCCTACTTGATCATGGTGGATGACCCTTCTAATCACTTGCTGGAGTCTTTTTGCTAGTATCCTATTTAAGATTTTTGCATCTATATTCATTAGGGAGATTGGCCTATAGTTTTCTTTCTCTGTTTTTGGCCTGCCTGGCTTTGGAATTAGTACCATGCTTGTGTCATAAAAGGAGTTTGGTAGGACTCCCTCTTTGCTTATTATGTCGAATAGTTTGTATAGTATTGGGGTTAACTGTTCTCTGAATGTTTGATAGAATTCACTGGTGAATCCATCAGGCCCTGGGGATTTTTTCTTAGGCAGTTCTTTGATGGCTTGATGGATTTCAATTTCTGATATGGGATTATTTAAGAAAACTATTTCTTCTTCTGTTAGTCTAGGCAATTTATATTTTTGTAAATATTCATCCATATCACCTAGATTGGTATATTTATTGCCATATAGTTGGGCAAAGTAGTTTTTAATGATTGCCTTAATTTCCTCTTCATTTGAGGTGAGATCCCCCTTTTCATCCTTGATGCTATTAATTTGCCTTTCTTCTTTCCTTTTTTTAATTAAATTAACCAGTACTTTGTCTATTTTGTCTGTTTTTTCAAAGTACCAGCTTCTAGTCTTGTTTATTAGGTCAATAGTTCTGTCACTTTCTATTTTATTAATTTCTCCCTTAATTTTTAGGATCTCTAGTATGGTTTTCTTCTGGTGGTTTTTAATTTGTTCATTCTCAAGTTTTTTGATTTGCATTTCCAATTCCTTGGTCTCTGTCCTCCCTAATTTGTTAATATATGCACTCAGGGATATGAATTTTCCTCTAAGTACTGCCTTGGCTGCATCCCATAAGGTTTGAAAGGATGTTTCTCCGTTGTCATTTTCTTCAACGAAATTGTTAATTGTTTCTATGATTTCTTCTCTAACTATCTGATTTTGGAGTATCATGTTATTTAATTTCCAATTAATTTTTGATTTGGGTCTCCATGTACCCTTGCCGATCAATATTTTAATTGCCTTGTGATCTGAAAAGGCTGCAGTTAATATTTCTGCTTTTCTGCATTTAAGTGCCATGTTTCTATGACCTAGTGTATGATCTATTTTTGTGAATGTGCCATGTGGTGCTGAAAAGAAGGTGTATTCTTTTTTGTCCCTATTTATTTTTCTCCATATGTCTATTAATTCTAATTTTTCTAAGATTTCATTCACCTCTTTTACCTCTTTCTTATTTATTTTTTGATTTGATTTATCTAAATTTGATAGTGGTTGGTTCAAGTCTCCCACTAATATGGTTTTACTGTCTATTTCCTCCTTCAGTTCTCCTAGTTTCTCTATTAAAAATTTGGATGCTATACCATTTGGTGCATACATGTTGATTAGTGATATTTCCTCATTGTCTATACTTCCTTTTAGCAGAATATATTTACCTTCCCTATCCCTTTTAATCAGGTCTATTTGTACTTTGGCTTTGTCAGATATCATGATTGCAACTCCTGCCTTCTTTCTATCGGTTGAGGCCCAAAAGGTCTTACTCCAACCTTTAATTCTAACCTTGTGAGTGTCAACCCGTCTCATATGTGTTTCTTGAAGACAACATATGGTGGGGTTTTGTGTTCTAATCCAATCTGCTATTTGTCTGCGTTTTATGGGTGAGTTCATCCCATTCACGTTCAAAGTTATGATTGTTATTTGTGGATTCGCTGGCATTTTGATGTCTTCCCCTAGTTCTGACCTTTCTTCTTTAGCTTTCTCCTTTTGAACCAGTGATTTACTTTAGGTCAGTCCCCCTAGTCCCTTCCCTTGAGATGCTTCCCTTTCTAGCCCCTCCCTTTTTATGCTCCCTTCCCCTCCCCCCTCTCCTTCCCTCCCTTTTTGTACTCCCTCCCCCCCCCCCTTGGGTTTCCTTTCTTTCTTTCCCTAATGGATAAGATAGAATTCAGGATCCCACTGGATCTAGATGTTCTTCCCTATCAGATTTGATTTCACTGAGAGTAAGGTTTAAGTACTTCCACTTCACGCTCTCTTCCTCTCCTTCTCATATGAGAGTTCTTCCCCTCCCCTTCCCATGTGTATCTTTATATGGGAAAGTTTATTCTATTGATTCCCCCCCTATTTCTTGAAGTTAATCTTAGTATTATCACGGTTCCCCCCTCCCTTTTCCTTTTTTTGCCCCAACTTTCCCCAAATCTTCTTGATTCCCCAATCTTTCCCTATGCATGTTTCTTCTAACTACTCTTATGATGATACAATTTATGAGAGTTACACAAAACATTTTCCCCACATATTAATATATATAATTAGATGTAAATGTAGTCCTTATAGAAGAGAGTTTGACTTAAAGAGAAAGATAAGATTTATCTCCTTTTCCCTTTCTTTCATATTTACCTTTTCATGTTTCTCTTGCTTTCTGTGCTTGGATATCGAACTTTCCACAGAGCTCTGGTCTTTTCTTAGCAAATGCTTGGAAATCTTCTATTTTGTTGAATGCCCATACTTTCCCCTGGAAGTATATAGTCAGTTTTGCTGGGTAGTTGATTCTTGGTTGGAGACCCAGCTCTCTTGCCTTTCTAAATATCGTGTTCCATGCTTTGCGGTCTCTTAATGTGTTAGCCGCTAAGTCATGTGTGATCCTTATGGGAGCCCCCTTATATCTGAAGCTCTTCTTCTTGGCTTCTTGTAGGATTTTCTCCTTTACTTGGAAGCTCTTGAATTTGGCAATTACATTCCTAGGCGTTGTCTTTTGGGGATTTAGTATAGAAGGTGTTCTATGAATCCTTTCTATTTCTATTTTGCCCCCTTGCTCCAGAACGTGGGGGCAATTTTCTTTTATAATCTCCTCTAGAATAAAATCCAATTTGTTGTTTACCTCTGGTTTTTCTGGGAGACCGATGATACGGAGATTTTCTCGTCTTCCTCTGTTCTCCAGGTCCGTGACCTTCTCAGTGAGATATTTTATGTTTTCTTCCAATTCATTAATTGTTTGGGTTTGCTTTATTGATTCTTGCTGTTTTATCATCTCACTTTCTTCGAGGTGCTTGATTCTGGTCATTAGGGACTGGATTTGCTTTTCAGCCTTGTCTGCCCTTCTATTGGATGCTTCGAGTTCTTTTTCCAATTGAGCATTCTTATCTGTCAGACAGCTGATCTCTTTCTCCCATTTTTCTTTCCAGAAGGTTTCCATCTTTTGGATAAGTTCCAGTTTGAGATCTTCCAGAGCTTGTTGATAGTTTCCATTTTGGGAGGCGTGTTCTGAATTTTTTTGGATTTCCTCCTCATTCTCCTCTTTTCCTTGGGTACTTCCACCATAAAAGTTTTCAATAGTCACTTTTTTCCCTTTCTTCCTGGAGGCTTGATTTTGGGCCATGTGAGCCATCCCTTTGGTGGTTTTATTTCCCTTTCCTTTTTGGTCTGGGGTCTGGGTTATAAGAGCGGTTTTTCTGTGAATTTAGGTTGCTTCAGACTAGTTCTTCCCAGCCTCCGAGCCCAGGTATTCAGCTCCGCCCAGATAATCAGCGCGCGTTGTTCAGCGCAGCCCGCCCGAAGTCCGCTGGCTTCTCCAGTGAAAGCGCCCTGAGACGTTTTTTCCTGGCAGTCCCCAGATCCCAAGGACCCTGGAGTGCCCCCCCAGACAGAGACGCTCCCCACTCACTCGCTGTCCCGGTGAGTGCTCAGGTAGCTCACTCTGGTTTAGTGGGGGCGGTGGGGTGGGGGAAGGGCGGCTCAGTTCACTTTTCTGTGCAAGCTTTTCCTTCTTATTTTAGTGTGGAAATGTTCAAGCCCCACGTACCTTTGCCTCTGTGGGGTACTGGGGAGTCCTTCTGTTCCTCCAAAGGTGATTTTATGCTCCTTTGATGTAGTCTATTTCGTTCGGTGCTGGGGAGAGAAAGCGTGCAGCATCTAGATTGCAGCCATGATTACCCAGAAGTCCCAATAGCAACAGTTTTTAAGAGTTACCAATGACCTCTTTTTTTATAGGGATACATATCATTTTAACTTATTGAGTCTCTTAAAACATTTTGTTTTGTTTTGTTTTGTTTTTCTTTCCACCCTCTTTTTTAATTACCTTTTGATGATTCTCTTGAGTTCTGTGCTTGGACATCAAATTTTCTGTTCAAGTCTGGTCTTTTCTTTACAAATGCTTGGAATTCTTCTATTGTGTTGAATGACTATACATTCCCCTGTAAGAATATAGTCAGTTTTGCTGGGTAGTTGATTCTTGGTAGTAGACCTACTTTCCTTGTTTTCTGGAATATCATAGTCCATGCCTTTCGGTCCTTCAGTGTAGATGCAGCTAGATCCTGAGTTATCCTCACTGTGTTTCCGTGGCATCTGAATGACTTCTTAGTGGCTTATAATATCTTTTCTTTGGTCTGATAGTTCTTGAATTTGGCTATAACATTCCTTGGTGTTGTCAGTTGGGAATTAATTATAGGAGGTGAACTGTGGATTCTTTCCATTTCCACTTTTCCCACTTGTTCTATGATATCGGGGCAGTTTTCCTGAATAATTTCCTGTAGTATTATGTCCAGGCTTTTTCTTTTGTCATGGTCTTCTTGTAGACCAGTGGTTTTTAAATTGTCTCTTCTTGAATGATTTTCTAAATCATCTATTTTGTGAATGAGATGCTTCATATTTTCCTCAATTTTTTTTCATTCTTTTTATTTTGTTTTATAGTGTCCTGCTGCCTTGTGAGGTCACTTAATTCTAGTTGTTGTATTCTGGTTCTTAAAGACTGTATTGAATCCCTGGCTTTTTGGTCATCTTTTTCTTTCTGGTCTTATTTTCTTTGAAGGTCATCTTTCATCCTCTTTACCTTGTCTTTCATCTCCTTTGTCTCATCTTTCATCATCTTTGCCTCATCTTTCATCTCTTTTGCCTCATTTTCCAGCTGGTTGATTTTTGCTTTCAAGACACTATTTTCTCATTTTAGTTCAAGTGCCTCTGTTTCCAGATGAGTTATCTTAATTTTTAAGTTCTTTTCCCAATTGTCTTCAGCCTCTCTTAATTATGTTTTTTTTTTAATATATTTTATTTGATCATTTCCGAGCATTATTCGTTAAAGACATAGATCATTTTCTTTTCCTCCCCCCCACCCCCCATAGCCGACGCGTAAGTCCACTGGGCATTAGATGTTTTCTTGATTTGAACCCATTGCTTTGTTGATAGTATTTGCATTAGAGTGTTCATTTAAAGTCTATCCTCTGTCATGTCCCCTCAACCTCTGTATTCAGGCAGTTGCTTTTTCTCGGTGTTTCCACTCCCATAGTTTATCCTTTGCTTATGAATGGTGTTTTTTTTCTCCTGGATCCCTGAAAGTTGTTCAGGGACATTACACCGCCCCTAATGTAGAAGTCCATTACGTTCGATTATACCACAGTGTATTAGTCTCTGTGTACACTGTTCTCCTGGTTCTGCTCCTCTCGCTCTGCATCACTTCCTGGAGGTTGTTCCAGTCTCCATGGAACTTCTCCACTTTATTATTCCTTTGAGCACAATAGTATTCCATCACCAACATATACCACAGTTTGTTCAGCCATTCCCCAATTGATGGGCATCCCCTCGTTTTCCAGTTTTGGGCCACCACAAAGAGCGCAGCTATGAATATTTTTGTACAAGTCTTTGTGTCCATTATCTCTTTGGGGTACAGACCCAGCAGTGCTATGGCTGGGTCAAAGGGTAGATATTCTTTTGTCGCCCTTTGGGCATAGTTCCAAATTGCCCTCCAGAATGGTTGGATCAGTTCACAACTCCACCAGCAATGAATTAATGTCCCTACTTTGCCACATCCCCTCCAGCATTCATTACTTTCCTTTGCTGTTATGTTAGCCAATCTGCTAGGTGTGAGGTGATACCTCAGAGTTGTTTTGATTTGCATCTCTCTGATTATAAGAGATGTAGAACACTTCTTCATGTGCTTGTTAATAGTTTTGATTTCTTTATCTGAGAACTGCCTATCCATTTCCCTTGCCCATTTATCAATTGGAGAATGGCTTGATTTTTTGTACAATTGATTTAGCTCATTATAAATATGAGTAATTAAACCTTTGTCAGAGGTTTCTATGAAGATTTTTTCCCAATTTGTTGTTTCCCTTCTGATTTTAGTTATATTGGTTTTGTTTGTACAAAAGCTTTTTAGTTTGATGTAGTCAAAATTATTTATTTTACATTTTGTGATTCTTTCTATATCTTGCTTGGTTTTAAAGCCTTTCCCCTCCCAAAGGTCTGACATGTATACTATTCTGTGTTTACCCAATTTACTTATGGTTTCCTTCTTTATGTTTAAGTCACTCACCCATTTTGAATTTATCTTGGTGTAGGGTGTGAGGTGTTGATCTATTCCTAGTCTCTCCCACACTGTCTTCCAATTTTCCCAGCAGTTTTTATCGAATAGTGGATTTTTGTCCCAAAAGCTGGGATCTTTGGGTTTATCGTATACTGTCTTGCTGAGGTCGTTTTCCCCCAGTCTATTCCACTGATCTTCCTTTCTGTTTCTTAGCCAGTACCAAATTGTTTTGATGACTGCTGCTTTGTAATATAGTTTGAGGTCTGGGACTGCAAGGCCCCCATCATATGTGTTTTTTTTCATTATTTCCCTGGATATCCTTGATCTTTTGTTCTTCCAAATGAACTTTGTTATGTTTTTTTCTAAATCAGTGAAGAAGTATTTTGGTAGTTCAATGGGTATGGCACTAAATAGATAAATAAGTTTGGGTAGGATGGTCATTTTTATTATATTGGCTCGTCCTATCCATGAGCAGTTAATGTTTTTCCAATTGTTCAAGTCTAGTTTTAGTTGTGTGGCGAGTGTTTTGTAGTTGTGTTCATATAGTTCCTGTGTTTGTCTTGGGAGATAGATTCCTAGGTATTTTATTTTGTCTAAGGTGATTTTGAATGGGATTTCTCTTTCTAGTTCTTGCTGCTGAGCTGTGTTGGAGATATATAGAAAAGCTGATGATTTATGTGGGTTTATTTTGTATCCTGCAACTTTGCTAAAGTTGTTGATTATTTCAATTAGCTTTTTGGTTGAATCTCTAGGATTCTTTAAGTAGACCATCATGTCATCCGCAAAGAGTGATAACTTGGTCTCCTCCTTGCCTATTCTGATGCCTTCAATTTCTTTATCTTCTCTAATTGCTACTGCTAGTGTTTCTAGTACAATGTCAAATAGTAGAGGTGATAATGGGCATCCTTGTTTCACTCCTGATCTTATTGGGAATGCATCTAGTTTATCCCCATTGCAGATGATATTAGCTGTTGGTTTTAGATATATACTGTTTATTATTTTTAGGAATGACCCTTCTATTCCTATGCTTTCTAGTGTTTTTAATAGGAATGGGTGTTGTATTTTATCAAAGGCTTTTTCTGCATCTATTGAGATAATCATGTGGTTCTTGCTAGTTTGCTTGTTGATGTGGTCAATTATGTGGATGGTTTTCCTAATGTTGAACCAGCCCTGCATCCCTGGTATGAATCCTACTTGATCATGGTGAATGATCCTTCTGATCACTTGCTGGAGTCTTTTTGCTAGTATCCTATTTAAAATTTTTGCATCTATATTCATTAGGGAGATTGGTCTATAGTTTTCTTTCTCTGTTTTTGACCTGCCTGGTTTTGGAATCAGTACCATGTTTGTGTCGTAAAAGGAGTTTGGTAGAACTCCCTCTTTGCTTATTATGTCAAATAGTTTGTATAGTATTGGGGTTAACTGTTCTCTGAATGTTTGATAGAATTCACAGGTGAATCCATCAGGCCCTGGGGATTTTTTCTTAGGAAGTTCTTTGATGGCTTGATGGATTTCAATTTCTGATATGGGATTATTTAAGAATTCTATTTCCTCTTCTGTTAGTCTAGGCAGTTTGTATTTTTGTATATATTCATCCATTTCTCCTAAATTGGTGTATTTATTGCCATATAATTGGGCAAAGTAATTTCTAATGATTGCCTTAATTTCCTCCTCATTGGAGGTGCTGTCCCCCTTTTCATCTTTAATGCTGTGAATTTGCTTTTCTTCCTTCCTTTTTTTAATTAGATTGACCAGTACTTTGTCTATTTTGTTTGTTTTTTCAAAGTACCAGCTTCTTGTCTTATTTATTAAATCAATAGTTCTATCACTTTCGATTTTATTAATTTCTCCCTTAATTTTTAGGATTTCTAATTTGGTTTTCTGCTGGGGGTTTTTAATTTGATCGCTTTCGAGTTTTTTCAATTGCATTTCCAATTGATTGATCTCTGCTCTCCCTTGTTTGTTAATATGAGCTTTCAGGGATATGAATTTGCCTCTGATTACCGCTTTGGCTGCATCCCAAAAGGTTTGAAAGGATGTTTCGCCATTGTCATTTTCCTTGATGAAATTATTAATTGTTTCTATGATTTCTTCTTTAGCTAAACGGTTTTGGAGTATCATATTGTTTAATTTCCAATTGGTTTTAGATTTGGTTTTCCATGTACCATTACTAATCATTATTTTTATTGCCTTGTGATCTGAGAAGGCTGCATTCATTATTTCTGCTTTTTTGCATTTGTGTGCTATGTTTCTGTGACCTAATGTATGGTCAATTTTTGTGAATGTGCCATGTGGTGCTGAGAAGAAGGTGTATTCCTTTTTATCCCTATTTATTTTTCTCCATATGTCTATTAATTCTAATTTTTCTAAGATTTCATTCACTTCTTTTACCTCTTTCTTATTTATTTTTTGATTTGATTTATCTAAATTTGATAATGGTTGGTTTAAGTCTCCCACTAGTATGGTTTTATTGTCTATTTCTTCCTTCAATTCTCCTAGTTTCTCCATTAGAAATTTGGGTGCTATATTATTTGGTGCATACATGTTGATTAATGATATTTCCTCATTGTCTAGAGTCCCTTTTAACAAAATATAATTACCTTCCCTATCCCTTTTGATCAGGTCTATTTTTGCATTGGCTTTATCAGATATCATGATTACCACTCCTGCCTTCTTTCTATCAGTTGAGGCCCAGAAGGTCTTACTCCATCCTTTAATTCTGACCTTGTGGGTGTCAACCCGCCTCATGTGTGTTTCTTGAAGACAACATATGGTAGGGTTTTGGATTCTAATCCATTCAGCTATTCGTCTACGTTTTATGGGTGAGTTCATCCCATTCACGTTCAAAGTTATGATTGTCATTTGTGGACTCCCTGGCATTTTGATTGCCTTCCCTAATTCTAACCTTTTCTTCTTCGGGTCTACCTTTTAGTCCAGTGATTTACTTTGAATCAGTCCCCCTTGTCCCCTCCCTTGATGTTTCCCTTTTTAGTCCCTCCCTTTTTGTTCCCTCCCCCTCCCCCCTCTCTTTCCCTCCCTTTTTGTTCTCCCTCTCCCCCTCCCCCCCTTGGTTTTCCCTTCTCCTTACCCTTGTTGGGTAAGATAGAATTCAAGATCCCAATGGATCTGGATGTTTTTCCCTCTCAGAGTTGATTTCCCTGAGATTGAGGTTTAAGTAACCCCCCCCCCTCTCTTCCTCTCCTTCTTATAGGAGTTTTCTTCCCCTCCCCTTCCCCTGTGAATCTTTGTGTGAGAACCATTATTCTATTTGGTCTTTCTTTACCCCCTATTTATACATTACATTTTCCCCACATATTAGTATACATAGGTTGATATAAATGTAGTCCTTATAGAAGAGAGTTTGAGTAAAAGAAGATAACATTTTTCCCCTTTCCTTAATATTTACCTTTTCAGGTATTCCTTGCTCTTTGATTTTCGGTATCAAACTTTCCACAGAGCTCTGGTCTTTTCTTTGCAAAAAGTTGGAAGTCTTCTATTTTGTTGAATGCCCATACTTTCCCTTGGAAGTATATAGTCAGTTTTGCTGGGTAGCTGATTCTTGGTTGGAGACCCAGCTCTCTTGCCTTTCTGAAGATCATGTTCCATGCCTTACGATCATTCAGCGTAGAACTTGCAAGGTCTTGTGTGACCCTGATTGGCATTCCTTTATATCTAAATTGTCTTTTTCTGGCTTCCTGTAGGATTTTTTCTTTTGTTTGATAGCTTTGGAATTTGGCAATTACATTCCTGGGAGTTGTCTTTTGGGGGTTTAGTGTAGAAGGTGTTCTGTGAGCTCTGTCAGTGGATGTATTGCCCCCTTGTTCTAGAATCTCTGGGCAATTTTCTTTGATTATATCTTGTATCACCATGTCCAGTTTGGTGTTTATTTCTGGCTTTTCTGGGAGTCCAATTATTCTTAAATTTTCTCTTCTCCCCCTGTTTTCCAGATCTATCACCTTGTCGGTGAGATATTTTATGTTCTCTTCTAATTTCTTGGTGTTTTGGCTTTGCTTTATTAGTTCTTGCTTTAAAGCCTGGTTTTCTTTTACAGTTTGGTCAAACTGGTTTTGTAGATGCGTGAATTTCTTTTGCATCATTTCCCACTTTTCCTCCCAGAGGGCTTCCATCTTTTTGGTCCTTTCTGATTCAAATTCTTCATGGGTTTGTGGAGAGTTTCTATTTCCTTTGGAAGATTTTGGAGAATTTTCTTGTATATCTTCTTCTATCTGCTCTGTATTTTGTATTTTGGCTCCATAGAATGTGTCCAGAGTCGCCCCTTTCTTCTTATTTTTCTTGGTATTTTGGGGCTTCTGTGCTTCTGTGGAGTTTGTCATCTCTGAACGTGGAGGTTTGGCTTTTCTTGTCTTTGTCTGGTGATCAGAGGCTTTAGTCCTGGGCAGATGTTGGTTCTATGAGCGTTCCCTGGGTTAAACTGAATATGCCTCACTGGAACTGGAATGGAAGGGTCGGACCACGCGGCCACACTCTCCCCCTGGCTCGATTTCCGGAAGTTGCCTTCAGAATCCCTGGCCGTGAGGCTGTTTCGTCGGCCTGCGGGGGGATGGGCTGCCGCTTCCCCAAGCTCCGAGAGCACAGACTTTCACTGAGACTTGGATAGCAGGATCCAGCCCGTGAGGCTGTCTTGCCCGCCCTGAGGGTTGCTGTTGTTTTGACCAGCTCTCTGCAGCGGAGGCCCCAGGCAGTAACTTTCACCCGGACCGACCGGCTCTTTGCAGCGGAGGCCCCAGGCAGTAACTTTCACCCGGACCGACCGGCTCTTTGTCCGACGGCTCTTTGCAGCGGAAGCCCCAGGCAGTAACTTTCACCCGGACTGGGACTTGGGTAGAAGACCCTGAGGGTTGTTGTTCCTCAGACCCTGCTCTCTGAGCCCGGCGCGGCTGCCGCTTCCGGGAGCCTTGGACTCTGCGTTCCTACCCCTGAGGTCCGAGGGATCTCGGGTTCTGGCTTTTAAGGGGAGCCGTACCTTTTGAACCGGGTCCAGGTCCAGGAGGAGGGTTCCCAGGGTCTGTGCTGTTGATCGTTTTGAATTTCGGCGCCTTAGGAGCTTCTAGTTTGAGATCGGTCGGGAAGGGTTTTCCGGAGATCTGAACTTCAGCTTTCTCTAAGCCGCCATCTTAACCGGAAGTCCCTATTTTCTCTTAATTATGTTTTAAGTTCTTCCACAGTCTCTATCCAATTTGCTGGGATTTCTGATTTGTCCTTTGGTGATCTCTCCCCCTCTGTTCCGTTTGCTGAATGGAAGCCTTCTATTGTAGTTTCTTTCTTTTTTTTTTTCTGTTGTTTGTTCATATTCACCCCTTCTTTATTTCCCGAATTTGTCTTTCCTCTTGCTCCTCTCATTTTTTTGGTTTTGGGGGCTTTTGTCAGTCTCCCCTCTTGGAGTTTTAACAGTAGATCTCTTGGTGTAGTCTCTGGGGGAGTGTTTTTGGGGGTTTGAGCTTCCCTGTCCTCTGGAGGGTTTTGATTGGATTAAAGTCCAGCAATCAATGAATATGGGTGTGGAGCCTGGGATTCCCTGAGTTCTGGAGACTTTTGATGGGATTAAGTTCAGCTTAGTTGGGCTGGGTGTGCTCTGAGTCCAAAACCTCCTGGAAGGCTGGAGCAAATATGTAGGATCTCCACACTTCTGCCCAGGCTGCCAGGTCAATGCTCCCTCTCTAGTTCCTTCCCCACTGTCTGTGTTGGATGCTCTGAACTGGCACTGCCAGGCCCACTAGGTACACTCTCTAGACCAGCACCTTTGCTGGCCCAGAAGTTCCCGATGCCTTTGGATTCTCAGTACTCTAGTTGGGAGTGGGGATGGGTCCTGGGACCTTCCTTCTGTCTTCCCCTTAAACCCGAGTGTCCTCGGATTACAGTTTTTTGGGTGCCTATCTTTTGAATTAAGTCCAGCAGAAGGGTTCCTTGGCTCTGTCTTGTTAAGTTAGTTTCAGTCCCCTAGGAGCACATTATAGATATTTTGAAGAAATAATGCAGATGAGCAATGAATTGGGCTAAGAATTGAATAGGAGGAGCAAGGCATTTGACTGACTCACATTCAGTTAAAAAGATTGTGCTTTTGATAACCCCAATCTTTTCCTTGAAACAAAGGCTAATATTTTTGCCTGAGTTATGCTATAGAATTGTGAAGTATGGAAATTTTTGAGGATTCAAAGTTGCAAGTGACCATAGGATAATAGAAAGATACAAGATGAACATACAACATCTCAAACATAGTACCAATGAAAAATTGTGGAGTACAAGTGACAGTTAAGATATTGAACAAATGCATGACTGAGGAAGTAGGTGGAATAACAATGTAATAATAGCCAGTGATAAAACAATAGATAGTGATAAGCTATTTAGTACCAATGGTACTCCTGCAATATCCACAGAGCTACAGTAGAAGCATGTTTTTGAATCTCTTTTGGAGGATTTATGTAGACAGTGAACCAAGAATTGCACAGAAAGAGAAAGCCTGGACATGCTGTAATATGCAAAGTTAGAGGTAATAGCAACATTGATATAATCTCTCAAAACACTGAAGTATTTATCAAAATCACCTCTTTACATAGAGGAAATAAAATGATATTTTCTCAAGAATTTATGTATAAACTTTTATATTTAATACTTCTCTAATATATTTATATATTTTATTATGCTTACACACTATATGTTATGCTTATATTGTATCTTATCAACTACTGCAGATGATGATATAATTTTATTTTTTGGTTTATTGGGAGCATCATTCCAATATCCACAGATTCATAAGACTATGGATTTAGAGATATGAAAGACTGTAGGAGATCATCTAGACCAAACAAGTTCACAGATGTGGAAACTGAGGCTTAGAGAAATTAAGCGATGTGCCAAATGTTACACAAGATAGTAAATGACAAAATGGGGATTGAATCTAGGTTCTTCTGACTCCACATAGAGCAATTTTTCCCTCATGCCCTTTATAGGGTTCATTTTTTTAAAATGGGATTTAAAAATGGCTCCATAGACCAAATTATGGCAGTAAATCCATTGTCAAACACTAAATTTCTTTTATTATTTGGCTAAAAATCTTAGTTTTTATGAACTATCCTGAATCTCCACGTGGCTTTTTTTCCTCCTTAATCCTTGGCCTTCTTTGACTGATGTCATATTTTTTTGAGCTGACAGAATATTTATTTTACAGCTTGATAATTTTTCTATAAATGGTTTATTCCTTATTAAAAATTGCTGGGAAAATTGATTTAATAGGTGACATATTTCTAGCTATTTGACTTTGTCTCTTTTTCTCCAGAGGAGGTTTACTGGGAAGATCTCAGTTTTGTCTTGTAAAGATATTTTGATGAAATGCTTTGGTACTTCAAAGTCAACAGAAAAGGATGAGGCACACTCCATCTTGTGAAAGGAATTCAGGGTTTCTATAAATCTTTGTCCCTTGCTTCATAAAGTGTTCATGAGCCTAGAGTGGCAGCAGTCACAGTGAATACTTACAGCACAGTTGCAGTTTCCCATTCCTGTCAGGAACTGCTGATATAATAGCTCCAGGGATTTAATGGCAAAGATTCCATTATGAAAAGAGAATTAGGGAAGGTAAGCAATTTCATGCATAAAATTACATGGCATGTGCTCAATGTTTAGATTTAAAACACTGACTCACACACATATATACCAAACCACCTTAATTTAAAAAAAATGCAGGGAGTAATGAAAGATCTCAAACCCTGGAACTGGAACACTTACAGAAGTAACTGGGGGAAAAGATAGCAAAAAAAAAAAATATTTCAGCCATTCTTTCTCACGGAGGTAAAGTAAAAACAAAAACAACTGATGGAGCTGGCATGAATACTAGTTGCTCTAACATTGGAAGTTGAGTAAACATAGATACAGACTTGCCATAATTGTATCCCCACAGTGGTGGAGAGGTAATAGTTTGGGCATAATTTAAAAAATTCTTCAGAATATTTCAAAACATATACAATTTTGATTTTTTTTCAAGGACTACTCAAGGCTCTTTCATATTGGGATATATTGGTGATGAAATATTCTTACTACAAAAGGTTCAATACAATTTTTTGGGAGGAGAGTATTGGGCAGTTGAAAATGCTTAAATTAAAATTAGAATCAACAGATTTTGAACTCCAATTCAATTATTCCTTTATTCATTCACTCACTGAATCAGACAATCTAAGAAATTCAGAGTTGGAACAAACTTCAGGAAAGAGCCTGGTAAATCCTTTCTCTTCAAATAATTCTCCTTAAACATCCTCAATGAAGGGATAGCTGGCCTTTGCCTGATGATTTTTAGTGATGGGGCACCCTTTACCTCCTAATGCAGCACATTCTGTTTTTGGTAGTTCCAGTGGGACATTTTTCCTAACATTGGAATAAATTTGTTCTCTGATACGTCTACCTTTCACTCCTAATTCTGTCTTCTGAAGTAAAAGAGAACAAGTCTATTCTTTCTTTTCCATATTAGTCTTTCAAATACTGGACGACAGTTATTCTACCTTATGCACAAACCATGAATTCTCTTTTCCAGTCTCAAATTTGCATTTTAACCCAATTCATTAATTCTCATCCCACTACTATAGAAGAATAGCAACTGTTATTTCTGCTTTGATGAAACATAAACATCAACCTTTATTCTCAACAGATGGAAATGATTCTGAGTTGTGTCAGTCATTTACTTACAAAGAGGAACATAAACTATGGGGGCCATTGAGTATAAATGAGTGACTCTATCTGAATCACTTGTACCAGGGAATTTCATGTTTCATTTCACAAGGTATTGATTTCATTTATTTAGATTTTTAAGCTTTTGTTTCTAGATTTTACCAGAGAAATTATTTATTTAGTCATTCAGTCATGTCCTGCTCTTTGTGAAACTGTTGGGGAGTTTTCTTGGCAAACATACTGGATTAGTTTGCCATTTCCTTCTACAGCTCATTTTACAGATGAGGAAACTGAGGCAAACAAGTTTAAGAGACTTGCTCAAGTTCATAAATTATGAAGTGTCTGAGAAATTTTACTAAAATAATTTCTAGTAGTGATTGAAATATATGTGTGTATTCATCCATGCTATTACCATGACCTGTTAGATAAACAATAATGAGTAAATAAAATATTTATTAAGTGCTAACTTTATGCAAAGCATTGTGCCTTTAAGCACTAGAGACACAAATGGCAAAGTAAGACAGTTCTTGCTCTTGAGGATCTTATACTCTCATTGGGGAAAATTATATAATGGTAATGGATATGGAAGTGTGTGTGTGCACGTATGCCTATATGCATACTACTATTCTGCCATGTATGTTACTATTCTACCATGTTCTAGGAAGTTAACCATTGGAAAACTCACCATCCTGCCAGATGGAATCAGCCTTGGTACCCACACTTCCTCACTAACCTCTGTCACTCTCATGGGAGGACATTTAAGGACAAGGCTTCATGTGGGCATCTTCTCACATCTCCTCTGGTTGCTTCTCTGACTTTTCCAATATCCAGATCCCTTCCTGTGCACTCTTCATATTTCCAGATTTCTTTTATGTGTTTTTCTCCCCATTATATTTTAAGCCCTTTGAGGGTAAAGATTCTTTTTTGTTCACATTTGTAATCATGGGCACAGAAAATCATGAGCAGAAGGAGAATAGTAACTACAGTGTTTACCATAGTTCCTAGCATATAGTATATGTTGAATACTAGTTTAATCACTGACTGACTAACTTTAGATTGTTTTCTAGCCCCACTTCTCCAGCTTTTCATCTTCTTTTGGTATGTCATCTTTCTCCAAAAGGTTGTAACCTTCTTAAAGGCAGAGAGTATATTTGTGTCTTTTTTAAACCCTTAACTTCTGTCCTAGAATCAATACTATGTATTGATTCCAAGGAAGAAGAGCAGTAAGGGATGGACAATTGAGGTAAAGTGACTTACCCAGGGTCACACAGCTAGAAATATGTCTTTTTTGGGGGAATATTTTTATCTCCAGCACTTAATGTAGAGCCTGGTGCACAATGGGCACTTAAATGTTTAATATATATATATATGTATATATATAATCCATTGTTCTGAGTTTTATCTTGCCACTGGACATCAATGACTAGAAGAGAGAGTGAGGCTGAATGACTTTGACTTTGTGCCACTCTTCCTCACTTAAATTCAATTTATGTACAAGTAAGATATCATCCTGTGATGTTATTGGTCTTGTTAAAAATGAAGGATGAGCAATAGGATGTTGGTGTTGCTTACCTGTGTCTCTTTATGTCCTCCTTTTGGGGATTTCTTGGCAAAGATCTTGGAGTGTTTCGCAATTTTCTTTTTCAGCTCATTTTACAGAGGAGGAAACTGAGGCAAGCAGGATTAAGCAATTTATCCAGGGTCACACAGCTGGTAAGTGTCTTAGGCTGGATTGAAATTAATGAAGATGAGTATTATTAATTCGAAATCTAGAGCTTTATCCCCTGTGCCACCTGCCACCTAGCTGCCAAGACTTACTATATTAGGCTCAAATTTTTATTTATATATGTATAGTTGAATATAAACAAGCACACTAATACATATAATCTATAGATTATAACATTTGTAGGGTTTGGTGTTATAGTTTCTGATTTGTACTATTGACTTTAAGTAGTTCCTTGGGAAGGTTAAAAAAAAAAGGTGGAAAATTCAAATTGAAGTTTTGATAGCCTGAATGTGTGAGATCAGTTATGTAGGTGCTGATATCACTGAAGCAGCTATTCTTTAGCAAGAAGTCCATAGAAAAAATGTAGCCTCTCCTTATTTGTAAGAATTATCCCCACCAAAGCTGAGATAAATGATTCTAGTCACATATATATTCAGAAGCTTGACTAAGCTGGAACTTTATTCAAATGAATTTGGGGCCAACTCTATGCAGATTGTTACATTCTGCAAGACTATTCCAAATAAGATTAATATGTTTTTTGTTTTCTTTTGGGCTTGAATGGACAATGTTAAGCTGTTTTTTCTTTTTTTTCCCCTCTATTATTGTGGGAATGTTTCACTCCGTCAGTGAAAGATGGAAAATCTTGGGGAGAAGCTCGGGGAAATTTAGATTAAAAAAATCAATATTGTAAACAAATTTATTCTTTTTCATGGTACAGTATTTTAAATTGGGAGCATACAGGTCAAATGAGGGTGCATCCATTTATCTACCTGACTTGCCACAGGGATACATAAAATCTATTTCATTCTTAAAACAAATTATACCAAATTGTACAGCCAGGATAAAACTACTGGCCTATTACAACATGGTAGGCAAACAGCAGTGCAAATAATGTAGTTTATATTACTTAATAAAATAAATGAAAATATTAGTTATGTTTGGCTAGCAGTGACTATTGATTGTGTTTTCTGATGGTTGTTGAACCAGTCAATGGGGACCCAATTAATGTTGAAAACTAGGAGTTTTGTAGCTTAGATGATAATGAGGTGGAAGGGCATGTCTCTTCTGAGTTTACATTAAGACAGTTAGTTGATCCAAGTCTTTCGTTGTGCAGATGGCTTAGTGTGGGACCATGAGCACAATTATTTGTGGAAGGTACATAGGTACATTGAATGATTACCTTCCAGTTTTCATAAGTTACAGTCTGCCAACCTTATGCAAACAATAGGATGGCTGGATCAAATGTTATAATGTAAAATTCTTTGTGAATCATAAAGTATTACACAAATGGTGGTTTTTAATAATGTTGTGATTAATGATGGCATTTGGATTGCCTTTGGATTAGTAGGACAGATTGCCATTTGAAGATTAACAATATGGACAGGAAGAATTGCAACTTAAATGTGACAGTGTTATTAAGTTCTTTGTAGGCACCATTTTTATTCTCCATTAAAATCTTTCTCTGAGGCAACCTTGATTTGGGGCAACCTTGACTTCTTGAAGAATATGTCAGTGTGTTTGGTTAAAAACCTAAACTCGAGGCAGCGTGGTATTTCTGATTGAGAGAGCTGATCTTGGAGCCAAACCAGGAGGACTTGAATTCCCATACACTGGCTTTGATTCTTGAGACAAATCACTTAACCTCTCTGTAATCTAGGCAACATTCTAAAGATGCAAACAAAAAGAGAAGATTCATTCCCTCACCTGGGAGTCCACTGCACTCATGAAATCCCAGGTCTCATCTCTATCCCAAACCAACTATAATTGGATGACAGAAGCACAGACTTAGATCTTGAAGGGATCTTAGAAGTCATCCATTTCAACTTCATTTCATTGATGAGGAAACTGAGATTCAGCAATGTTAAATAACATGCTCAAAATCTCACAGATTGCGCTAGAGGAGAGATTTGAAGTAGAATATTCATTGTACTCTTGTAAAGTTATTTGAATGATGCCCAAACTTGAAAGAAAAACCCATTCTTTTAGCACCAAGATTCTGTAATGTAATTTGACTGAAAGGCATGGGGTATTACTTTGAAATCTAAAGAAATTTAATTATAGAGGTAAGTACAAGCAGGCTGTTACACTCTAAAGAGGAGAAACTGTCAAAGTAAATGGACAGAAAATGTCCTAAGACTATTAGGACATATTATGTATGACTGAAACAGAAAAAGATGGACTAGACATAATTGGTGGTCCTGACTTAGGTCCATTCCCTGTAAGTTTAGAGTTAGAAGGAAATGAGACACACACATCTTTCAGTGGTTAGTAAAAGGGAGTTGATTTTATAAGGGCATAGATCGGATAATCAGTAAGGATAATGGAGCATTTAGATCAGAGAGCTATGGTTCCCTTTACCTCCATAGGGAAATACTTTATTCTTCTGGGAAGGGTGTGATGTCTGAGGTGGTCTTAAGACATATGCTAATAAAGGGCCTTGCCTCCACATCTTTCTATGCCTTTAGGGAACCAGGGTGCTACCTTTTTCCAGAAGTGACCAGAAAGCTGGATAAAGATAAACGGGACTTGATTCTTAGTCTTTTGTGGCAGAGTTCACTATACTATGGAAAATGTTTTATCCTCAGCTACTGCATCTGACTGTGCAGGAGTCAAGGATGAAACATTCTTGGCATGCGGCCCCATACGTCTCTGAATGCAGCCATGTGTCATTGAAAATGGCTATGTGTGTCAGCACTGACACGTGTGTCACAGGTTTGCCATCAGGGATATAGTCTTTTAAGGTTTCCAAAATGCTTTACAAATATTATTTCAATTAATTTTCATAACAACTTGGAATAGTAGGCATTATTATTTTCCCTGGGTCTATCATTATGTTATGTTCAGTAGACAACAATGTTAATAACATTAGCTAGTACATATCTCTATCTATCTATCTATCTATCTATCTATCTATCTATCTATCTATCTATCCATCCATCTATCTATCCATTCACCCATCAATCAATCTAGCTATCTATCTATCCATCAATCTATCTATCTATCCATCTATCTATTCATCTACCCATTCATCTATCTATCCATTCATCCATCAATCTAGCTATCTATCCATTTATCCATCTATGTATTCATACACCCATTCATCTATCCATCCACCTATCCATCTATCTATCCATCTATCTATCTATCCATCCATCCATCAATCAATCTAGCTATCTATCCATTTATCCATCTATTTATTCATCTACCCATCCATCTATCTATCCATCTATCTATCCACCCATCCATCCATCTATCCATCTATATATCTATCCATCTATCCTTCTGTCACTCTCTCTCCAGCTATCTCTCTATCCAACTATCCTTCTCTCCCTCTCTCTCAGTCTTTATGTCTGCCTGTCTACCTGTCCATCTGTCTTTCTATTTGTCTATTTATATCAGTTTATACCTATTCTCTAATTTGATCCTCACAACAACTCTATGACAGAAATGCTTTTTTTAAAATTTCTACTTTATAAGTGAGAAAATTGATTTTAAGGAAGGCTGTTTGACTTGCCTAGGTGTACACAATCAATAAGTGTCTGAAGGAATATTTAAGCTCATGTCTTCTTGACTCCCAGTCTGGCACTTTATCCCTGCACTACTTAGTTTTAAGTTTGTTCTAACCTACATAGCTGGACAAGTTTTTGGGTCTATGAGGCCTTTATTTTTGTTCCCTAAGTATTAGTTCAGCTTGGTTTAGAAAATTTCATTATCAGTTATGCATTATTCAACCTTAGCCACTGGAGAAGTCCATCTACTAAGTGTTACTAAGAGGGTTTGTGGTCAATTGAGTTGAGGGCCAATGGAGAGAGTATTCCCACTGATATCACCAATCATTGGCATAATATAATATAGAAAACCTAGAATTAGGTCAGTAAATATTTTTTTTTTTAAATAACCTTTATCTTCTGTCTTAAAATCAATACTGTGTATTGGTTCCAAGGCAGAAGAGCAGTAAGGGCTGGGCAATGTGGTTAAATGACTTTTCCAGGGTCACAGAGTTAGGAAGTGTCTGAGACCAGATTTGAACCCAGGACCTCCCATCTCTAGGCCTGGCTCTTAATCCACTGAGCCACCCAGCTGCCCCCTCAGTAAATATCTATGTTTGGAGTCATTTAATGAACCCAGAAACCAAAGAGCTCCTGTCCAATCAGTCACTCTTTTTGAACACTGTTGAGAATTATTAAAATTAGGTGGTAGGAATAGGGGATGGAATATTATATTTGGAGAGAGAATACCACAGTTCAAACTCTACTACATTATAGAGATTATCTCATTTCATTCTTTTTTTAAAAAGTTATCAATTATTAAATATTTTTAAAATAAAAATTTTAAATAAAATTTAAATAATGTTGAATTATTTATTTGTTATTAATTCATTATTTTAAACATTCTTTTAGGAATTTTTTTGAGCACCAAATTCTTTCCATTCCTCCTACCCTTCCCCAATCCACTGAAAAGCTAAGGATCCTAGTTTTTCTTACTCTGTGATTTTAGTCAAGAAATAATCTTCAGCATCTCAATTTCTTTTTTTTTTTGTCAAAAGAGAAGACTAGATTAAATAGTCACTAATGTTCCTTCTAATAAAAATAATAGCTAACATTTATGTATATCTGTCATATAACAAGCACTATGATAAGCATATTAAAGTTATCTCATTTGATCTTCACAACAACCTTGGGAAATAGATCTTATTATTATTATTTCCATTTTGCAGTTGAAAAAAGTGAAGAATGCCAAGATTAAATTATTTGGCTACAGTCATTCATTAAGTGTCTAAGGCTAGATTTTATTTCAGGTCTTCCTGACTGTGGACCTGGAACTCTACCTACTGAGCTATCTAGCTGTCACCTTTAGCTCTTAATCTATTATTTTATGGCTTCATTGAGGGGGAGGGAGTTAATAATAGCTGTTTTGATATTTGAAGGACTGTCATGTGCAAGAGGACTTGGACTTGTTTTGTTTTTCTGTGGTTCTATTATGCTGATCCATAGAAGATGAATTAGATAAGTGCATAGATAGAAGTTTTAGAGATACATATCTAAGACTTAGTTTAAAGTAGAACTCTGTCAATAAAAGGATATATGCATGGTCTTCAGTAGCTATGTAGTGTAGTAGATAGAATGCCTGGTTTAAAGCCAGACTTATTTTAATAATAATTAATAATAATACTAATAATAAGAGCTAGCATTTCAAGTCCTGCAATACTTTATCATTTCATTTGATCCTCAAAAAAATAGAATATAGTTGATATTAAGCCCATTTTACAGGTGAGAAAATTGAGACTGAAAGAGATTGAGTGACTAGCCCAGGTTCATAATAGTCAACAAGTAACTGAGACTGGATTTGAATTGAGGTCTTCTTGACTCCATGTCCAACAACATATTCACTGAACCATCTGCTGTAGTATCAGAGGAGAAATTTAAATCAAGGTCCTCAGACTCTAAAGTCCTTTCCATTCTACCATATTTTGAAGATGATCCAGGCAACTACAGTATCAAAGAACTTGAGGTTGAATAAATCAGTGCTTTGAGGATCCTTGAATAGAGTCACACTCATTCAACCTAAATAATAAGCTAGTCTCAGAAGATTCCATTAAAATATTTAAATCCTTTCTTGCTTGGGATTTTTTGGCAGACTTTTGATTTAGGCATTGGAAATTTCCTTCCTTGCTTCCTGAGGTTCTGTATAGGTAGAGATTAGAATTTGATTTTTCTAGCCAAGTTTCATTATTTCTCATTAGCAAACTGGATTTTGGAAGAAGCATTTAAGACTGGTTATTCTTATGCAAATATACCTTGTCAGCCTGGAGAGCAGAGGCTTGATATTTTCTGTTTCTCTGTTTTTTTATGTAACACTATACAGGAAACTTGTTATTCTACTGTCAGTGATTCATGTAGGACATGCTTCTGTCTGTTCCTACTTCTTTCCACTGTTTTAAGTCAAAGTGTTTAAGAGCTTTTATTTATTTTTTTTTTGGAAAGGACAAATGCTGTCTTGTTCATCTGGGAGGGACCTGTCTTGCTTCATTCTCATTGTTTCAAAATACCAAAAGCAAAAAAAAAAGAAATGTTAAAAAAAGTTTTCCTGGAGTTAGGGCCTTTGTAGGACTTCATAAGCTTTTATACAAAAGATATATCTAAGTAGAAAAAATACTAGACTTGGGACTCCTATTCTTTCACTCATCAGAACTATAACTAGGGTCAGACTATAGAAATTTTGCCCAGAACATTGATGTCACTTGCTGTCCTTCAGCATTGCAGAAACCCTAGAACTTAGCATTATGTTAGCAAGAATAATTAGTTAAAATTGCAAGCTATTAGATAGCATTCTGGGGTTGGATGAACAAATCAATGGACAAAACATTTATTAAGTCCTTACTAGGGGAAAAGGAGATTCAAATAGATAAAATAGAAAAGTATGACAATATGGAACTAACATTCTAATAGAGAGATAACACCTATGGAAATTTTAGCTGCATGTTAGATGGTAAGATTCCATTATTCAGCAGTAAATCAGAGGATAATGTCTCTTCATTAATGTCATTTTCACTGATAAAGTTTTATCAATTTCTTATGTTGAACCATTTGAAAGTGGCAAGGAATTTGGTGATGAGAGCCTTCTTTTCTGGGTCTTTAAAAGTTGTAGCTGAAGAAGCACTTGCCAGAATTATTCTGAACAGGGGAATTGCCCCAAAGATGATGGCTACTGGCACTAAGATAGAATCATTGCTATATTCAAGGTTCCTGCCTAAGAATTCTTGACTGTTTTTATAAGGTTCTGAGTGGAGATGGTAATCTGTGTGCTGGTAGTAATGGTTTGATTTATTGGCATCTGTTGCTATTCTGTCTCTCTTACAGGATGTCTTACTGCTCCAGCTAGATTGGCTTGTTTACTCTGTGAGAGGCAGTTGGGACCAAGATGGAGGAGTAACTAGGTTAGCAGCTCACCATTTCACCACAAAAATCCTCTCCAAGAGTAAAATATCACCACAAAACATATAAAGGGGTGAAAGAACCAACAAAGAGACAGAGGGAAACAACCTTCAAAAACAAAACACAAAGGTAGGCAGAGACCATCTGGGGAACTGAGGTGAGAGGGGAGCAGGGCTAGCAGGAAGCATAACAGCAAGTGAAGAGCAAGTCAAGAGCAAACCACCCCCACCCCCACCCCCACCCCCACCCCTACTGCCCCACACATCTGCTCTCATAGGTTCTGAACTTAATCTCAAGCTAAGTCAGACCCTGAGATCCTGCTGGGCAAAAAGAGGTCCAAGCCAACTAACACACCTTGAAATTGCAAACCTGTGGAGAAGTCTGGAATCCCAGCCCAAGGCAATCTAGGCTGAAGGGAGCTGATCCCAGCAGACCCAGAGTGAAGCCAAGAATCCCAGTCTGGTATGTGAGGATACAGTTCCCAGGGGGAACCTCCCCAGAATCTTTTTGCCCAAAACTAAGGGTGGAGCTCCAGGACAGGGCAATCAAGGGTGTGCCTGATTGAATCAAGAACACCTTGAGACCAAAAACCCTAAGCTTAAGCCCTAGGCTAATATTTGATCAGTCCCTGACCTGATCAAGTGCAAAGTGAGAGCAAAAGCTTGCATTAAAGACTGAGGAAAGTCTTTAACCTATCAGCATCTCAAGGGTCAATTGAATCAGCAGGGAGAGGAGACTATCAGAGCTCTCAGCCCTCAGACCACTTGGTAAACTAGTAGCAACCCATAAAATAAGCCAAAAGTAACATCAAGGAAGAACTAAAGTTTAAGAGGACACCCCAACTCCCCCGAAACAGAGCCTACCTATAATTAGGAAAAATGAGCAAACAATCAAAAAAGCACCTAACTCTAAAGACTTTTTATGGAGACAACGAATGAGGTACAGACACAGAAGGGGACAGTGAAAGCAAAGGAAACACACCCAAAAGTCCAAAAGAAAAATATGGATTGGTAACAGATTCTGGAAGAGATCAAAAAAGACTTCAAAACCCAATTATTAGAGGTAGAAGAAAAGTGGGGAAGGGAAATGAAAGGTATGCAAGAAGAAATAGGCCAATTGAAAAAGGAGAACCAAAAACTGACAGGAAAACCACGCCTTAAAAATCAATCAAGAAACAATAAAGCAGAATCAAAAGAATGAAAAAAAAACAGAGGAAAACATGAACTATTTTATTGAGAGGCAATTGGTTAGGATCTGGCTTCTTTGGCCCTTTTCCACCTGTTACCTTTTTTGCCAATGACCTCTCAAGCAGCTGCCTCTATTATTATCTCCAGACCTTTCCTTCCCTTCTCTTCCCCCATAATAGAGTAATATTCTGATCATTTCTCCTAGGTTTAGAATTCTTTGCCTTATTGCCTTATTTAGACTTACACTGTAGTATAATTCCAATAGTAATTCAATTAAAGTAGCTGACATTTCTATGGGTCTTTCAGATTTACAGATATTTTTATATCAAATACTGCTCTCTTTGATACAATATTTCTATAAAGCTGACAGATGAAGAAACTGAGGTCCATAAAGCAAAGGAATTTACCCAAGGACATAGAGTAGATCCAGGTTTTCTGACTCTGAGTCCTTGGGGCTTTTTTATCATTCCCTATTGCCTCTCTGAATGAGGAACAGCATCTTTTATATCCTTGGGGGGATAATATAAACTGTGCCTGACTTAAGGAACATTTTAAAGAAGAGGTTTTTGCTAAATTTCACAAACAAAGAAAATCTGAAATGCCTGCTCCTCCACTCACATATTTCTTTTTTGGTCAAGCTCTTTAAGGATTTCTACTGATGATGATTTTCTGATATGTGACAAATATCTTCTCTTTGCCAAAGTGACAAAGAATGCTAAAACTGTCTTGGAAAAAAATCCAAGATACATCAATAAAAAATTACCATTTTGCTATGTTTGATGGAAAGGTGATTCAGATTTGCAATGTTTTTTATTGTAAGAACTGCAACACCAAAGTGAAAATAAGCGAGTGTTCTGCTAGCTATAATTGATGATGTGCATAAAGCAAAGAGGCTGGAAACCATTTTCTGAGCTCTGTGTACTCAATGACAAACAAACACATTGGCCATGAATGAACACGTAGCTGTAAGTGATAATATCTGAAAAGAATAACTTTTTGAGCTTCCTAGAAGACCAAAAGTGCAGGAGTAGATACTGGAAGATGTCCATTGGAAGGTGATTCACCATTTTCATGAAGGATGTTGATATAGGTATATGATACATTTTCCCCATAGGTATACTCCCATACCACAGATTTTTAAAGTTTTTATTTTATTAATTATTGATAAAATATTAAATTATAAAATTTAAATATTTGCCATTATGAGAGATATGAAATGCAATGTGGGGGGGGGGATAAAGCTATTCTTGGAGCCAGGAAAACCTAGATCAAAGATTTGTTTCTGTACATAATGACTGTGTGACTTGAGGCACTTTTCCTCTCAGTGCCCCCAAACAACTTAAATAAGATGAAAAATAGCAAAAACAGTTACTGATCTTCATTTGAAAGGGTGTAACTTCATCTTACAATGAAGAAATCACAGGTGTAGTTAAAAATGGTATAAAAACTGTTCTAGGAAGTATAGAACCAAGAAGGAATACCATTTCTGTCTACCTGTGTGCAAATAAATATGTGGTAAAATGTAAATATGTAAAGGAAGTATGATAAAATCTCTATAATCCAATGAGAAGACACAGAGCAGGAATGATAGAAAGCTTCTTGGGGGAGGTGGCATTTGAATTGGCCCTTGAAAGACAAGTAGCATTTCGGTTGGCAGAGATCAGGGAGAAAGCATTCCAGACATAGTAAAGGATAGAAATGAATGTATGGAGAAGTTGATCACAGGGGAGAGCAAATAATTCAGATTGCCTGGCATATAGAGCTGATAATAAGAAATCATTTTGAGTTAATGTTGGAAAAGTAGTTGAGAATTAAATTATGGAAAGTCTGGATATTCTCTTTATATGCCCTTCTTGTAACTCTTGAAAACTTCCCTTTCCTACCCCCAGGTTCTAGTGCCCTCCTACTCTCCAAAGACTTCATATGACCCCATACTTACCTTTCAGTCATGCCTCATAGCAGTGCCAGATTCCAACCTCTACAAATAGGACTCACTGGGCTGGGACCTGCTCTCAACCAGCTGTCAGATTGAAAGACTCTGATAAATGAATACAGTAAGATTTTATAACCAATGTAGCCTGAATGTATGAATGCTTCCATGTATTAGGCTTTTTGTCTCTTAAAATTCTTAACACTAGAAACAATGGAGTTTAAGAAATCTTAAAGGACCAAGCGGTGCCATTTGACATAGTAATTTTAAAAAAAATCATACATAAGGCAAAGAAAGTAGATAGAACAAAACTGTTTATTTCAAAGTAAAATTATAATAAGTTTTATGTCAATTTTGTATCTTATTTTTCTAGTTTTAACCCAAGAAATGAATTTCTAATGATGGGATTTTATTCATTAGTAAGAAATGAATTAGATCATGTGCATTTGCAAAAAAAAATTACATTTTTAGCATATATCTGGGATATTTTTTTATTATTTATTTTGTTTATTATTTTAAAATTAAATTATATATTTTTTCAATTAAATGTAGAAACAAAATTTTGGCAATTGTTTTCTGACATTTTACAATTTGTATTCTCTTCTTCCCTCTTTTTTTCCCTTTCCCCAATCTGTTTGGGGTTATATCAGTGCTTCATGACACATTTTAGACTGTCACAAAATTTGTTTGTTGTCAGGTGTGCACATAAGACTGAGTCATCACAGATGTTGCCCTTAGCATCATAGATTAAGAGCCGTAAGGGACCTTAGAGCCCTTAAACTGTCTGTCACCTTCTGTCACTGAATTTTACAGATGAGGAATTGAAATCTTGAGATTTTGCAGTGACTTGGCCAAAATCACACAGATTGTAAATGTCAAAAGTTGGGATTTGAACCCAAGTACTTCAGACTAAAGATAGACATATAGATAAATGATAGATACAGAGAGAGAGACAGATAGATAGACAGACAGACAGAGAGACAGAGAGATAGAGAGGGAAAGAGGGAGAAAGAGAGACAGAGAGAGATAGACACAGACAGACAGATAGAGACAGAGAAAGAGAGAGAGAGAGAGAGAGAGAGAGAGAGAGAGAGAGAGAGAGAGAGAGAGAGAGAGAGAGAGAGAGAGAGAGAGAGAGAGAAAGGATAAGAAAAACACAATTCTCCTCCTTTCCCTCCAGCATCTTTCCAGCAGGTCAGCACCCTTGTAGAACATACGCACACAAACCCAAATGACTCTTCATAATGAAACTTACTGGGCCATCCATTCAGGTCTAACTGGGTCCCTTCCTCCCTTAAAAAAAAAAAAGGTTTAGTTGGGCCAGTTCTCCAAAGATAAAGACTCATATAGCTTGAAAAATATTTCTTGATTGTACATTCCTTTGAAAAAGGTGGCCAGGGATTTTTATGGCAGTATTATTGCATAGTAGTTATATACCTGGCATTGAAATTGGTAAGATTTGGGTCCAAGTTATGCCTTTGACCATGACTAGCTGTTCTGCTATAGGTAAATTATTTAACCAAGTTCTTTTACCTTGATTTGAAAAATGGGTATAATAATGCTTATAGTACTATCTTGAATTATTGTTTGTTGATGCCAATGAGATAAATTTAGGTAAGGTACAAAAGGTCCCAAAAATCTTGGTGAAGTTTAAAGAAGTTAGAGAGCTTAAATTTCTAAATTTAACTATTCAAACTTAAAACTGTATCAAGATTTTTGTGTACTTGTATACTTTGTATACTACTGTATATAAATAATATCTCTCATAGTCCCTGAGCTGGATGGGTCATTGAAGACCAATTAGTACTATCTCCTTGTTTTCTGGTAGAGGGATTTAGGCATAGACAGGTGAAGGGACTTGCTTAGGACCCCACAGATATGAAGAATTCTCAGAATTATACATCTGGTTCTAGAAGTCACATCAGAGGCCATCTAGTCCCCACCACTAATTTTACAGATGAAAAAACGAACAAACCTGGGGTCCATGGAAGTTAACTAACTGGCTCAAGCTTTCAAAGTGTCCGAAGTAGACTTCAAACAGCCTCCCTGACTCCATAGCCAGTGATCTTTCTAATATGGTTTTCAAGGTGAAAATAACTGATACTGAGCTCCTAGAGACAAACTTTTTTTAACCTCTTGCCTTTTCTTAAGTTAATTCTGCTCTCACTACTAATCAAACTCCCCCACAGGCCAACACTGTTCAATTTCTCCATAGTTTAGCATAAAATAATAGAAAGTAATTCAGATCTTGAGTAAGAAATTGGATTAATTCAACTGGACTAATAGTAATTTTAAGTTACCCTAAGTAAAATTCATTGAATGACATGTCAAAAAAATGAACAATTTCCTCAAGTGCAAGACAAGTTTGCAGGCAAGAGATATCTAGTCTAAAGTAGGTCAAAGGTGTTAAACACACTGCCTATGGGCAGCATGCGGGTCCCACTATGCTGGAATTCAGACTAAAACAAGTTTTTAAAATTATTTAAATGATTAATTAAGAATATTTTTCTGTGGTTACATGGTCCATGTTCTTTCTTTCCCCTCCTTCTGCCCCCTTCCCATAGCCAACATGCAATTCCACTGGGTTGTACATTAAGGAAGACCTATTTCCATATTATTAAAATTTGCACTAGGGTGATCATAAACCAGTTTAAGATATAATTAGAACATATGTAATAAAATAAATAAAATATGGATAACATTATGATTTAAAACTAAGTCTACAGGTGACCCTCAGGGACCTTTATGTGTGGGGTTAGTGTCCCCCATTTCTGTTGATATAGTTTATCAGGTGCAGAGAACAAAGAAAGCTTTGAGAAGCTAGAGGATGAGGATGTAGCTGGACATGGGGCTCAAAAGCCAGCTCATTTTACCCAAGACTCAGTTGAGGGACAGAGTAGAAATCCCACAAGAGGACTTACCTTACTGAGCAAGAGTACAAGAATGCTAGCTTTCTTATAGTCACTGGCCATCCCTGAAGCCATAGACAGAGCCAGTAAATGATCCTGGAGTGTCAAAAGAAGGGGATAATAATAGGAAGCCAGGGATAATAGTTATATAGGGTCAACAGGTAGATCATGGCAGGCAGGAAAAAGACAAAGGACCTGATCCTATCCTAAAAGTCTCCTTCCTTCTTCCTCTCTTTCTGATCTTCTCAGACTCACTCTTACTACAAAACTGTGGTCCCAGCCACCTTCCCTTTAATCAAAGCACTGAACCATCTGAAATTCTGAGTGCCCCCTACAGCCTCTTCACCAACTGTTTTTCATAACTGAGGCCAAAGAGCTTCTTGTCTTCTCCTCCATGATTTATGTTTTGTAGACCACAGAGAAAGGCTCTTTTCTCCAGTGGCAAGCTTGGTTTATTGGCATGCTGTGGAATCATTCCTTCTGAACACAGAAGGTCTTGTCCACCAGGGACTTTGTGGATAAGAAAACATCTGTTATATATTTTTATTATTTTATATATTTTTTATATATTTGTATTATTATCATATATTTTTTATTATTGTATATTTTATATAACAGCTTTCATTTATATGAGATATTCAGATATTCAAAGTGCTTTGAATACATCATTTCATTTGATAGTCAAGTTATATGCCATTATCCTACTTTGTGGATGGGGAAACTGAGACTCGAGGAGCTTAATAACATTTAATTAAATTAAATGTAATTTCTTAGGTCTTCTAACTCATTGTCTGAAGCATGATTTGAACTCATCTTTTTTGACAACCTTGACCCCTAAAATATGATGCCAAAATCCCTCTCAAAATGGCCCATGAAGCAGAGTTATCACTTCCATTTTCCACCTTATCTACCCTAGCCCAACAGCTAGCCATTTTGTTTCTCAAGGAAATTTCTACAAAATGTTATTTTTGGTAAAAATAGCACAAAATTTGCTTTCAAAGTATGGGAAACACTTTTGATTTCTGGACATAAAACCTCTTAGGTTGCTGGTGGATACAGCAACTCTTGATTATGGTTCAAAAACCCCTTGACAATGTGAGGAAATTAGGAGAGGGAAGATGATAGGGCCGGGAGATGAAGATGGCCACTTAGAGATTTAATGCCTCTTAAGAAGAAGCATACCATTGAGTGCTTTCCTACCTCAATTACTTTTTTTAAAACCCTTACCTTCCACCTTATAATCAATACCAAATATTGGTTCCAAGGCAGAAGATACGTAATGGCTTGGCATCTGGGATTAAGTGACTTTCCCAGTGTCACACATGTAGGAAGTATCCAAGTTCAAATTTGAATCCAGGACCTCCCGTCTCTAAGCTTGGCTCTCTATTCACTGAGCCACTTAGCTGCTCACTCCCCAATTACTCTTTGTAACTAGTTAAACTCAGTTATTTCTACTTGTTCCCAACAACCCCCTAAATTTTAGCAACCCGAGACTAAGCCCAAACTGCCTTGACATAGTTATGGTTCCTCTACCTTCCTAGTCCATATCCAGAAAAGAAAACAAATAAAATCTCAGTATAACACTAAGCATTTACTCCTCTATTTTTCTAGTACTTATCATGATGGTGAAAATTCATTTGGTTCTTAATAAATGTTTTTCTATTGATTTGTTGATTGATTGATTTATAGCCACTCTGGGCCTTATAAAGGCTGATAAGGCTGCTTTTAATTCATTTTACTTCAGCATTTCTCAGTTTCTTCCACAAAAGTTTTGTTTTCAAGGGCATATCAGAAATACTAGTTTCCAGAGCTTTTAGCTGGAAAGGTGCCATATTCCACAGCTTTTATTGTATTTATTTTGGAAGGCTATATCTAAAAGTATGATAACATTTGAAGTAGGTTTTATAATGAATCAAATCCACGTTTCCAACTGTTTTGGGAAAAATAAGAAAATTATAGGACATAAGGCATATTTTAATATATTTGAACATAAACCAAAATGCAGTTTTCATAAGCAAATGGAATGTTATAATCCAAATAGCTAGTTATCTTAAAGATGATGAATTTGATGTCTGAAGAAACTGGAATCAAGTTCATAACATTTAAACAGTTGTGGAATCCATGAAATGATGCAATTAAGTTTCCCTGTAAAAGCTGTCTAAGGGAAATGCTTTAAAGTGGGAAATCTCTATTTCAGTGAATTACTAGTACCTACGAGTTTGACTCACAGTTTTAGGTACTTTCAAAAATATGTATCAGTAACTAGTAAGAATGATTGGATTTGATATTTTTCTTATTCGTGGATATCCCATATCTCAAGTTCAGAGGTCAAAAATTATTTCCATGAACCTGACAGCCTTTGTGCAATGTTTGCAAAATCTTATCTCCTTGAAATCCCAAAGAAATCCCAATATATTCCTTTTAAAGAGATAGGGGGGCATACCTGTAATTTCATGGTATAAAGGGTATAAATGTCAAACACTTTCCCATGGGACATGAACTCACAACACTCTTGAGTTCATTAGAATCAGATTAAAATATAATTGGGAATTGTTTAATTGTTAGAAAGCCATACTCTGTACAGGCTGAAGAACCTAGGCATTTGGAAGACCTGGGTTCAATTCTGATCTTAGATATTTTCTATCTGAGTGACCCTGGGAACGTCACTTAACTCTATATTCCTAGATCTTGCCCTTCTGTCTTAGACTTGTTACTCAGACAGAAAGTAAGGGTTTAAAAATGCCAGAAGGCATAGATAATGTTACATTTTAAAATTATATAGTTGGAAATTCTTGAACCCCTAAAACATTACCCAAAATTCCTTTTTGTATTACCTAGATTCCTTAAAACTAAGTTAATATATAGCCCACAGGGATGCTTAGGTATGGATTAATGATCCCTGTCTTTGAGTTTGACACCACTGCTTTAGGAATCTTCTTGGTTGAAGAGACTTCTTCCACTAATACAGGTCACCATCTTCTTTGCCACATATTCTCAGTGATTTTTGAAGGAAGGAAAGGTTGAGTGACTTGCCCAGGGTTCCACAGCCAATATGTGTGAGGTATCACTTGAACCCAGATTTTTCAGGCTTCAAAGATAGTATTGAATAATGCCCTATGCTACTCTTCCTCTCAGTCCTTTAAAATATGGAATAATTCATTTATTACATATGACCACATTGCGATGAATTTTCTAATAAATTTGATGAGTTTTTTAGTCTAAAGAAAAACATCATTGCTTAATAGACCAAGTTGTATGTATTTGAACATGGGAAGAATGAGTTCAAATATTACCTCTGGCACATACTAGCTGTGTGACTCTGGGCAATTTTCTTAACTTCTTGATACTCTAAGCATCTTCATATGATGATAAATTGCATCCAATTCCAACTTACATTGGTAGGGGGGGAAAGTTCTTCTTTCAGGAGAGTACTGGATCAAAGAAATCAAAGGTCCAATTCCTGTTCCTATTCTATCCCAAATGACAATGATGTTGTGAACTAAAAAAAATGAACTGAAATTCAAGGCAGCTCTTTTGATTTTCAAGGAAGACAACAAAGAATGAATGAAAAATAGTTTTGAGATAATATTTGTTTAATATAGTACCTGGCACATAGTAGGAATTCCTTTCCTGAATCTGCTCCTTTATTAAGCTCTCCCTTTGAGTCAAACCGATAGGTACTGAGGATATAAAGACAAAAAGAAGAAAATCTCTATTCTCACAAAACTCATATTTAAACAGGGGGAGGGGAGTCAAGATGGCGGCATAGATGCAGCAAAAGTCCAGACCTCTGAAAACACTTCCACACCAATCAAAAACAGTGTCTCAAGGAGACAGGAAACCAAATCTAACAACAGGACAGAGCTAGGGAACCCTCCTGCTAGATTCAACTTAAAAGGCAAAAAATAAAAAAAATAAAAAAGGCAAATGGAGGATTACAAAGGATGTAGAGCAATTTGTCCAGGGAATGGTGTTTTGGTTGGGGAAGTCACAGTGATCATGGTAGTGAGAAGAACAGTATGTCAGTCAATGGTCCTTTATCCTTTCAAGCAATGGTGGTGATTAATTTAGAGTTAGAGCAAGAGATGGAAAGTGGTGGTGGTGGTGGGAGGGAGTTTGGGGGAAGGGAAGGTCAGAAAATAGCCAGAGTGAAAGAGGAAGGTCAAGCTTGGGAAGAGCCGCCACATCATTAGTGTCTGTATATCTATAGTGAAAGCTCTTCAAGCAGGGCAGCTCTTTCCCAGGGCAGGACTTCCAAACCCTGCCAGGTCATGATCTTTGGACCGTTAAGTGGAAGTGGTAGTGATCACTACTTAGAAAATGACCAGATTAAAAACTTGGCAATTTTGTTGAAATATTTTAATGACTGAAACAGTGTTGAGAAGATTCAGACTAGTTTTTCCTGATTATTTCCTTAATACTCCATTACATGTTTGTTTATATGCACATCAGCCTAGATTAAAAAGAGCTAGGCGATACACCAGAGGCATTTTTCAAATAACCACATGTAGCCTACTTTTCACTCTTCCCTGGGGGTTTTGGTAGATTAATGAGTTCAATGTGGGGTGTTTTACAAATAAGACTCCTTCAATTGGCTCTCCCTACATCAACTGAATGCCTGTCAGATTTCAGAATCCGTTTGCCCCATGCTAAAACACACATGCCTTGTAGAAATTGTACCAAAGAACTGGAAACAAAATGGGTTACTATGAAAAATTGATAGTAGTACACAAGCACACACACACACATAATATACATTTTATCTATATACATATATAATACACCCCTTTCACTTTCCATTTTTGAATTAATATGGTGTAGTGGTTCCAAGGCAGAAGAGTGGTAACTCCAGACCTGGCTTTCTAACCCCTGAGGCACCTCAGTACCCCTCCTTTTATGTGCACAATGAATTAATTGCTATTATTTCATAAATTTCTCATAGTTTGTCCAGTCACTATCCAGCTAATGAAAACTCATTTTGTTTCTAGTTCTTTGCTATAATAAAAGGTTCTGTTAAATATACCTTTGCCCATATGATTCTTTTCCCTTTGTCTGTGATCTTTTTGGGGGGATATCCAGTAGTTGTATATCTGGTTCTAAGGGCTTGAAGAGTTTAAAGTCATTACTTTTTGAGTATTGTTTCAAATTTCTTTACAGAATGCCTGGGCCCAATTTATAGCTCCACCTCCACTAATAATATATGATTGTGACTGTCCTCCCACAGTCTCTTAAACAGTTGTCATCCTCCCTTTGTGTCCTCTGAAAGGTGTGAGATGGAACCTCAGAATTGTTTTAATTTTAATTTCTCAAATGAACTGTTAGCCAAACTATCATATATTAAGAACTTTCTGTATTTTGCTGGGTGCTGTGAATAAGACAGGATGAGAAATAGTCTGAGTCCTCAAGAAGTTTATATTCTGCTGAGAGGATATACAGCATGTAATTAGAAACATCTAGATGGAATTATTTGGAGGGAAAGATCATCAAAACTCAAGGAACTGGACGAGCTTCTCATAGGATGTGGTACCCAAGTTTAGCCTTGAAAGTAGTCAGAGATTCTAAGTGGCACAGCTAGCTAGATGGCATGGTGGATAGGCATGGAGTCAGGAAGATCTGAGTTTAAATAGAGCCATAAACATTTCCTATCTGTGGAACTTGGGGAAATAACAATTGTTTTCCTGTTTCCTCAACTGTAATGTGGAGATAAATTATAACATCTGTGATCAAATGAGATAGCAACAATGTATAAAGAGCTTAACACAGATCCTGGCACAAAGTAGGTTCTAGATATTATTATATTCCTATTAAAAGATGGACTTGAGAAGAAGTGAGTGTATTCCAGGCATGAGAGTCAGCCTCTGTAAAGACATGGACACAGACTAGTGAAAAGATCAGATTCTCTCTAGAGTCCATGAAAGGGCATAATATGAAATAGCACTGGGATGGAAGATTGGAACAGATTAAGAAAGATACTCAATTTCAAGTGGCTGAGCTTCATATTTTTTATTCTAATGACATTTGGGAGCCTGTAGAGACCCACTGATAGTTCCTGAGGAGGGAATGATATAGTCAGTCCTGCTTGTTAAGAATATTATTTGGGCATCTCTATGGAGTATAGAACAGAGGCTCAGTTAATAAATATCTCATTCAAGTTTACATATCCAACTAGTGGCAGGTCAGAACTAGAACCCTGGACTTCTGACTCTTAAGTCAGTATTCATTTTATTGTATCACACTGTGTCTAGATTGTCTATGAATAGAGTTGGGTTAGGGAAATTCATTCTGTTAAATTCCCAAGATTCCTTTTTACTTGGACAACTATATTAATGATTTTGTCTTACCTTCTGATGGCAACCCCCTGGTGGGGGCTCAAATATACACACTGCACATATGTAAATAGAAACAGTGTGAATAAGCAGCAGGATTATTTTATGAACAGGGTTCTTAGTACATTTTTGCTTGAAAGCTTTAATAAATCTGTTCTGCAGAAAACCTCTGTCCTAATACAA
The DNA here is from genome assembly GCF_027887165.1 of Monodelphis domestica. Lineage (NCBI taxonomy): Eukaryota > Metazoa > Chordata > Mammalia > Didelphimorphia > Didelphidae > Monodelphis > Monodelphis domestica. The sequence continues at coordinate 69,850,245 of NC_077231.1, read as the reverse complement.
TACCTTCCCTCAAGGTAATGAGGACTCTTTCCTCATTTATTACTTGTCTAAGCTTTAACCTCTGCAGTGTCCCCCGAGTTAACTTACAATTCAGGTTTTAGTGTGATGATTTATGTATCAGGTTATTAAAAATTCAGTGGGAAAATATACTTTTCACTCAATATCCTCTAATGTCGTTTCAGCTGAGACTTTTTTACCCAGAGACTTTTTGGGAAACCTGTAATTTGAGGCACTAATATTATGGTAAAATCAGACTATGTTCTCCTAGTATAGCTCTTCAGGGTTCAACAGTATGTCCTCTCACAGAGGAGAAAAACAAACAAACAAACCAAAAAACTAAAATGAATGAAAACAAAAACCTCTTATTTTGTCTGAATTGGAATGCTTTTTCTTTCAAATATGAACCATTTAAAATGTTTTCTACATGGCTTTAAAACTGACTTTAGATTTTTGGGTTAAAGAATGGAGTGAGTCAGGATCCCTGAAGATATCTTTGTAGGAAAAAAGGAAGACAATCCTCTCTGTGGCTGGTTCCAGAATCCTCCATCCTCCTCCTCCCACAATGAGTATGGAAGCATTTCTAGAGACAAGACATTTTATATCATATCATTTAGATATTTGAGAGTAAAGTGTTTTTAGTTTGATCTGAACAACTTAAATATTGCCTCAATACACACAGATATGTTAAGTTTGGATTGCTACCATATTTTTCTCAGTATTTCAATGAATTCATGTTTCCCCAAGAATTCTCTAAAATAAATTTACCCAACATTCTGAAGACTTGTCTAGGTGAAAAGTTCTAATCCAGGCATTCACAGATCCAAGAGAGGTTCAAGAATGTATTCCAAGGAACCTCCACTTGGATGGGGAAAAATGGAATTTCTAATTGTTCACTAATTTCCAAGTGAAGTTGAACATTTCCTCTAACTGTGAATGTAGGTCATAAAACATTACTTTGAGAAAGACTCCATGGGCTTCATCAGACTACCAAAGGTATCCCATGCTACCAAAATGGGTAAGAATTACTTTTTCAGTCAGTTTTCAATCGTGCCCAACTTTTTGTTACCCCATTTAGGGTTTTCTAGGCAGTGCTACTGGGGTGGTTTGCTCTTTCCCTTTCCAGCTCATTTTATAGATGAGAAAACCAAGGTGAATAGAATTAAACCCAGGATTACATGATTAATGTCTGAGATGAGATTGGAATTCAGGAAAATGTCTTCCTGACTCCCAAGCCTGGTACTCTATCCCCTGCATCACCTGTACCACCTAGTTACTAGTTTACATATTTTAGCATTGCATAGATACCAGTTGGAAATGTCAAATTACTCCAGCATCTTTGCCAAGAAAACCCCAAATATAAGTAGGAGGACTTGGACTTGATTAAATTAAGTGAAACACAACAGACACTAACATAATATCAGAGATGTCCTCATGCTTCTTCATTGACTGACTCATTTCTAATCAGATATTTCTTGGATAATAGGTCTCTTCTTAAGCAAGCAGTCATTCAGAACATTTGGCAATTTGCTAAATCCCACTCTACATCTCTTCTTTGTCATCGATTCTAAAGAACTTGTACGATCTTGAAGGCAGAACTAAATCTTAGTTGATGTCTAGTTTCTAACATCCATGTAGCCAGTTCATCAGAGGAATTTAGGGTCTTAGATTAAGAATTGAAAGGGACCTAGGCTAACCTCCTCATTTCGTTATTTTTCTTTTCTTTTCTTGAACTTGACAAATAGCAAGTGTATCCCTTTCCATAGATAGAAGAGGAAAAAAGGATAGAATTACAGAAAAAGAGAGGGATTTGTGGATCACAAGTTAATCAATTCTAACCCTCTCATTTTATAAGGGAAGAAACTGAGGCTTAGCAAGACGAAATGAATTGTCCAAGGACATAGAGGGAGTAACTGGCAATGCTGGGTTTCAAATTCAGCTGCTGTGATTCCTACATTCACTGTTTCAAATTTAGTGCTTTCTCTACTGTCTTCTGTGCTTTTTAATAAGTATTTTCTTGTGAAATATTGAAGCCTTTATTTGTGCTTCTTATACCCTGGCCTGGGACTCTGATTTATAGACCCTAGAGAGCTAGTGCTAAAATTAGGTGCTCTTCAGTCAATAAAGTCTTCTCTAGTCCCAGTGGCTATGTTTGAGAAGGTGATAACTTTCTTTACGGGCAGTTATTGACACAAATGGCAAATTATTAGTGTGATAAATCAGATCTCACTAATCATAAAGACACTGCCAACGTTCTGCCCAGCTTTATTTATTTATTTCTTATTTACAGATACACACATTTCCTTTCATGAAGAAAAAGGGAAAATAAAACTTTTCAGGATTAACTTTTTCAACTTTTTTGTTTTTAAATATTAACAGAAGACAGCAGGGTAAGCCTGGGTCTTGGAGTGATGGAGTGCTGGTGCTTTTATTTTGATAGGTTGCAGGACCTGCAAACTCCAGGCTTAAAGCAGGGTTTGGTAGAACGTTAAAGGGGAGGCATAAAAGTAAAAGCAAAGCCTCAGGTAGTCACTCTCCAGCACCACTGAGTCTCTCGGAGGTGAGGCTTGGCCCTTCTCAAATGCCCATTATTTACTCAGCGGCAGACTTTAAAGAACCAAAGAGGGATAAAACCTCCACAGGTTTGGAAAGGTCTAATTCTTTTTCTTGGATATCTTATGGACCCGCTCGCCACTAAATTAGCTTCTGTCAGGCTGGAGACCAGAGAAAGACAGGACACATATTTCTTCCGTGATTCCCTTTGGGGCGGAAATATCCCTCCTATTTGATGATGCTTTGAAGCACTGAATGAACTCCAGGGGCTTCAAAATGCTGATTTTGTTTTGAGTTTGGAGAGAAAGGAGAGCTAGTGAGGATTATTTTCTCCGGGGATTATTTCAGAGTAACCATCAATTAGTATTCATTTAGTGCTTACCTATGCTTAACACAGAGACAATTAAGCAGACATGGTCCCTACCCTCAAGCACTCATAGATGATAATTGAATAAAAACAAATGTGAAAAGGCAGGCGCAGAAACAACTACAGACGCATTAGGGACACCTCGTGGGAGGGACTATGGCCTTTCTGAAAATCAGAGAGAAGAGTACTACTCTCCAGGGTTCTAAGGGAAACGCTGATCTAGAACAGACATTGTTTATGTGGAGCCTTTGAATTTAAAAAGAAACAAAGGAAAAAATGATTTAAATATAATGTATTTCCTTTGTTATCTTGTAAACCCCTTGAGAGATTGTATTTTGCCTTTCTTTCCATCTTCAGCTCTTAGCATAGTGCCTGGCCTTTTATATAATAATATGTTATATTATATAATATAAATATTTATTATTTTATTATATTATGTAATCCATATTTATTATAAATGACACATTTATTTAAATATAAAATATAATTAAAATTATATTTTAAAATGTAAAATAAAATGTAATTATATTTTAAAACAAAATACAATTAAAATTATATTTTAAAGTATAATGTAAATTATATTTTAAAGTATAATGTAAATTATATTTTAAATATAATGTAAATTATATTTAAAATATAAAATATAATGTAAATTTTCATTTTATATAAATAATAAAAATTAATTATGTATAATATTATATGTATTATATATATGATAGGTCCCTATTAAACTTACTGACTGAAAAACTTTACTTTAAGAAAGTTTCATATATTTCATTAGACTGTCAAAGATAACCATAACCAACAACAATGAAAGATTAAGAATATTTGCTATAGTCTACAGTGATACTATTTTTGAGGTCTATACTAGATTTGGTAAACCATAGCCACTGGTCAAATGTTATGTTTAAATTAGTTTTTAACACAAAAATTTAAAATATAATAATAAAATTATACAATAAAATTATATTTAAGTGATCATAGTTTCAATGCTTGGTCTACACTGTCAAATGGCATACAATCAACCAGAATTTATCATGTACCAACTATGTTCTTGGTGTGGAGGAGACAATTAAAAATAAATAATCCTTGTCATCAAGAAGCTTATATTTCTTTAGAAGGGAACATGTTCATGCAAAGCAGGTTGTAAAAATATTAGTACAGTTTTAAGTTTAAAATTCCCCATTTATTCCAATATTCTGTGAAGCTTTGATAGCCTAAAACTTCACTAAGGCTTTTGGGATGCCCTCTATAAGGGAATAAAAATATATAACCTATTAAATACAAGATGATTTTGAGGTTGTCACTTCAGACTTTGGAAAAGGCAGGCCCTTCTCTCTCTCTCTCTTTCTCTCTCTTTTTCCAGACAAGATTCAGCTTTGACAAGATCTAAGAAAGGAACTGCCTTTTAATCCTGGAATTATAGAAAGTTACAGTTAGAAGAAAGCTCAGATATTATCTAGTCCAGTCTCCCACAAAGTGAGGAATACCCTCCACAGCATCTCTGACATATAGCCATCTAGCATCAGTTAAAATACCTCCTAGGAAGGCGAGCTCACTATCTCACTGGGCAGACTACTGCGATGTCAGACAGCTCCATTTGTTAGAAAGTTTTCCTTTATATATAGCTGAAGCGTGGCTCTATAACTTTCAGCTACCCACAGAGTCTCTGGCTGCAAGAACAATGTAGAAGGCTCTTCGTTCTTCTGGGTGTCATTCTTTCAAGTAGAATGACTTGTCTCCCCTTAGTTATTCTCTTTGCTAAACTAACCAGATTTTAGTTCCTTATAGGATGTGGTTTTCCCTTTGGGTTTATTGCAGTTTATCAGTGTTCCTTTTAAAACATGGTGCTTGGAACCAGATGCACTGAGGTTTTACTAGAGTAGGATATATAGTAGTGAGAATATTACTTCTTGGTGTATCCATACTAATGAAGAACCAGATTTTGGTTATATTATTCTTACAATCTCATGTGTTCCACAGTGCTTGCCAATACTTTTTTTGTTTGTTTGTTTTGTTTGCACAAAGTGAAGTAGAAAATGAATGGAAGCAATTATCAAGAAAATTCAGATCGAAATGTTTTTCCTACAAATAACCAAATTTGTAATTAACACATTTGCTTGAAATATTGAGATGGATGATTCTATGCTCTATTTCACTTTGTGTAAATTGACGCATGATGTCATGTCATATTATAGCTCTTTATGCACTCCTTTTTCCAGAAAAATTGATTTTCTGGTTATTTCTCCTATAAAGCATTCTGTTTCATGTTTCTGCATTTTTGAAGGTGGTTTCCCATGCCTGGAATGTCCTTGATCTCACCTTTGCCTCTTGGAAACTTTAGTTTCCTTCAAGGCACACCTCAAGAGTTCTTTTATATAAGAGATATGATTCCACCTTTCAAGGGAGACTTTGCATTATTTTGCATGACATTAACTTAAGTGAATGAATGAAAAAAAAGTTATTAGTGTTTAGTATGTGCTAAACACGGTGATAAATCTTAGAGATAAAATTTTAAAAAATCAGTTCTTGATCTCAATAAGCTGACATTCTAATTAGAGAAGAGCAGGAGAGTTTAGTTGCAAGACTCACTACTAATAGGAGATATATTATATCATTCTAGTACATTGCTGTTAGCTTCTTGATGACAGGAACTTTTAAAAAAAATCTCTAGCACTTGAATTCAGAGCTAATAAATATTTGTTTTTGAATTGGATGGTTCAGCCAAGTGGTAAAAGGACTAGAGTACTAGGGTTTCAAAGAAGTCTAATTTTTAATTCTACCTTAGCCACTGTAATCTAAGGACAATCACTTAACATCTCTCCACCTCAGTTTACTTATCTGTAAAAATGGGAACAATAATAGCAACTGCTTCTGGGTGTTATGGAGATCAAATGAGATAATATTTATGTCTAGTGTGAGTTTTCCATATAGGCTGTGCATTTTTTCATATATGTTGTCCAAATGTGCCTTCCGGGGAGACTGCAATAGATAACTCTGTAATCTCTCTACCAGAGAATTTGATTTGAGCCTGAAGGGCAACAGAATATTGGGGGTACTAGGGTGGCTGTTCTGCTCTCCACAGAGTGGCCATACCAGACGAGAATTATCTCTATCTGGCCTTCTAATTAAGACTAGTCTGGGGGAAATGGCATTTTGAGTTCAAGCTACATTCCCGTGTTTCATCCCTTAATGAGGAAGGCAATACCCTGACTAATACCCTAAGACTTGACCCTTTCCCACCAATACCTAATTATACAAAATACTAAATTCTGTCACAAATAGTGAAGAGGGAATAATTCCATGCAAGTAAATAGATAACAACAAAACCAAGAGAGTTTATATAGGTTATAATATACTAGCTGATACACAAAGTAAGTGAGTTCTACCACTGGGAGCAAAATATTCCAGTATTTTAGTTTGGGGTATGGCATATGTAAAAAAAAGGTGGGGGATACAGAGAGAGAGACAGAGAGAGAGAGACAGAGAGAGAGAGACAGAGAGAGACAGAGAGAGAGAGAGAGAGAGAGAGAGAGAGAGAGAGAGAGAGAGAGAGAGAGAGAGAGAGAAAGGGAGAGACAGAGAGAGGCAGATAGAGAGAGGCAGAGAGACAGAGAGAGACAGAGACAGAGAGACAGAGATGGAGTGGAAAAAAGAGAAGGAGAGGAGAAAGGGAGGGAGGGAGAATGAGAGGGAGTGAGATAGAGAGAGAGATAGATAGAGAGACAGAGAGAGAGATAGATAGAGAGATAGAGAGAGAGAAAGAGAGAGAGAGAGATAGAGAGAGAGAAAGAGAGAGAGAGAGAGAGAGAGAGAGAGAAAGAGAGAGAGAGAGAGAGAGAGAGAGAGAGAGAGAGAGAGAGAGAGAGAGAGAGATCTATTATTAGGGGCCAGTGAGAAACAATCTCTCCTCTGTAAGTCTGCTGATTTCTCTGTTTCTCTGTATTTCTCTCCCAAGAAGGTCTGGAACTAGTGTATTCTTTCTCAAAGCAGGAAGATAGAAAGTCTCTTCTGTTCCAAGTTTCCTACAACAATTTGGTCCCTCATTTATGCATGGAGCATTGACTTATCATTCTCTCCACCATTGAGGAAAGCCTCATATATATCAAACAGATTTGGGTCACACACACACACAATTAGAGAGTTTAAAACCCCATAGGTGTCACTGTTACTATTACCCAATTTTATTTTGATATTTCTGATTTCTCTAAGTGAGAAAACCAGGCTGCTAACTGTTTTTGTTTTACTTTGAGCTAAGCCTCTTCAATCTGCTTCTCCTTATGCAACCTTCTCGTTTAGATCTCTCCCCGTGTCTTTGTTCACTTCAGGGAGCTCAGTGACTTCCAGGTCCCCTAACATATGCTCTGCCAGGAAGGCCATCCCTATGCCTGATTTCATTTGTCTTTGTTGAGCCTATCATCCGGTATTGACTTGTTGCAAAATCCAAGTATTGAAGCAAGTGTTTGTAGAATAGAGATCAGGAACAAAAACCCTCTAGAAAACTTGCACCTTTATTTCATTGTGAGAGAGAGAAAGAAAGGGAGGGGAGGAGGAGGGAGAAAGATGCACAATGGGAAACCCTAAGGAAAGCAGCAAATTGGGAGCTGGCACCTCTGCAGGGATAGCTGTCATCACCAGTCAATTCCTTCTGGAGCAATCAGCTAGAGGCATAAACACAAAATCAGAATAAATTATGAATCATTACTTATTCCCTTTCAACAGAATCAAAGTGAAGGAAATGTAATAAATAAGGCTCCAATTATGATGCTGCATTGTCCTCCATCCTGGCCCAAGTCTTCACTTTCACAGACTTCCTCTGACACAGCCAACTCCCAAGTTTTTGCTTTGTTTCAGCCTGATCTCCTCGGAGCCCATCAGTTTCAATTTTATTACTGACAGAACAACATCTGTGTTCTCTCCCCTTTTACCTTTGTTCTTGAATTAGCCTTCAGAAATTGCATGGAGAGGATTTTTCAACCTTCTGTCTTATTTATTACTGGCCCTCTTGGAGATTAAACATAATTTTTTAATAATATCTTATTTTTTCCAATTATATATAAAAACAATTTTTAACATCCATTTAAAAAATAGTTCCCAATTCTCTTCCTCTCTCTCTCCTATCTCTCCTCATTGAGAAGGCAAACAATTTGATTTGGGTTGTATATATATACAACCATGTAAAATATTTCCATATTAGTCATGTTGTAGAAAAGACAGTCAAAAAACATGAAAAATAATATGCTTCAATCTGCGCTCAGACTCCATCATTTCTCTCTCTTGATGAGGATAGCATTTTCATAAATCTTTGGGAATCGTCTTGGATCATTGTATTGCTGAGAATAACTAAATCATTCACAGTTGATTATCACACAATATTGGTGTTTCTCTGTATATTGTTCTCCTGGTTTTGCTCACTTGACTCATCAATTCATATGTCTTTCCAGATTTTTCTGAAAATATTTTGTTCATATTTTGTAGTGCAATAATATTCCAACACAAGCCAATACTATAATTTGTTCAGCCATTCCCCAGGAAATAAAACATCTCAAAAACCATTTCATAATCAGGTTAGTCACTTATTTAAAACAAAGCAAATCAAATAAATTCTGGATTTTGAAATTCAGTTTTTGTCAGCACATTTTAGACACAAATCCAGAATAATTCTCTATAATATAATGTAATGCTATGTAATATAACATAATATAATATGAAATAATGTAGTTTAAAATATAATATGTTGACCCCAAATCCAGAATGATTAGATTTTAAAAAAGTAACTCCTTGAAAATCAACTGAGGTTACTAGAATTCTAGAAACTATGAGAGAGAGAAATAGTTGATTATGTGGTTGGAGGGAACCAAAGGACCAGAATGGGGGCAAATAGAAGGTTCTTTCTCTCTTGTTCTCTCTTCACCTTCCTAATTCCCAACATCCTTGATCCCCTTCTATTCCCCAGTGTAAACAATGATCTTCAAACTTCATTGTTTCAGAGGAATTTAGTGTAAGTTGCATGAGTTCAGAGGCTGCTTCGTTTTCTTTGGTCTTCATATTTTCAATGCTTAGCACAGACTAGGTGTTTAATGGATGCTTACTGAATTTCACTTAAAGGTTTTGAACCTTATGTGGAAAGATAGATTAAAAAAAAAGCAAAGCCTGAACCACATATCTCATAGGATAATTAGGAAGTTGTCCTAATGTCAGTATAAGCTTATCATTCTCCTCTTCCCCAGAAACTACTGGATCACTCTCTCTGTCTCTGTCTCTGTCTCAGTCTCTGTCTCTGTTTCTTTTTCTGTCTCTCTGTCTATCTATCTGTCTGTCTATCTGTCTGTCTGTCTGTCTGTCTGTTTGTCTCTCTGTCTCCTTCCCCCAAGTTTCTCCCATGGATCTATAGGTCAGAAATTCTTAACCTTCTGTGTGTCATGGACCTCATTCATAAAATTATATATATATATATTATACATATAATATATATCATATTCTATAAAATTCATAATTTTAAAAATTACAGTTAGAGGTCAATTAAAATAATTTTACAAGTTATTTTTTTTTCTATTTAAGTTTGCATACCCTGTTAATTCATCCACCAATCCCAGGTTAAGGATCTCTGGTCTAGCTGTTCTAGGGTTTTTTATATGTAAAAAGATTATTTGAAGGTAATATTTTGAACTTATTGCAACCATGAACAATATTTTTTGTCCCTATCTAGAATTGTATTTCATAAAATGTCCATTTAGAATCTACATCCCCAATCATATCCCCTTCAACCCACGTAATCAAGCAGTTGTTTTTCTTCTGTGTTTCTACTCCCACAGTTATTCCTCTGAATGTAGATAGTGTTTTTTTCTCCTATATCCCTCCAGGTTGTTCAGGCTCACTTCATTACCACTAATGGAGAAGTCCATTACATTCAATTGTATCACAGTGTATCAGTCTCTGTGTACAATGTTCTCCTGGTTCTGCTCCTTTCACTCTGCATCACTTCCTGGAGGTTGTTCCAGTCTCCATGGAATTCCTCCACTTTATTGTTCCTTTGAGCACAGTAGTATTCCATCACCAGCAGATACCACAATTTGTTCAGCCATTCCCCAATTGAAGGGCATCCCCTCATTTTCCAATTTTTGGCCACCACAAAGAGCGCTGCTATGAATATTTTTGTACAAGTCCTTTTCCTTATTATCTCTTTGGGGTACAGACCCAGCAGTGCTATGGCTGGATCAAAGGGCAGACAGTCTTTTATCACCCTTTGGGCATAGTTCCAAATTGCCCTCCAGAATGGATGGATCAATTCACAGCTCCACCAGCAATGCATTAATGTCCCCACTTTGCCACATCCCCTCCAGCATTCATTACTTTTCTTTGCTGTCATGTTAACCAATCTGCTAGGTATGAGGGGATACCTCAGAGTTGTTTTGATTTGCATCTCTCTGATTATAAGAGATTTAGAGCACTTTTTCATGTGCTTATTAATAGTTTTGAAGGTAATATTTTGAACTTATTGCAACCATGAACCAATATATTTTTGTCCCTATCTAGAATTTATTTCAGAAAATGTCCAAATATTGCTTAAGCATACTGGTACCTCATTTTCTATTAAGATAGCTCCTTCCTCACTCCACAGGACCATAAGGAAACACTGACACATTATAATTTAGTATATTTTTACTGCAAAAACCAGAAAGATAACAAAATACAATATTGAGATTCCCCAAGCAGTTGTGCACCACTCAGATAAAAGGGTCAAGCATTGCTTTGCCAAGCAGTCATCGCCAACTCATTAATGACTTGGTTCATACATTTACTGTTTCTAAGGGGAATAACTCCCACAAGTCATTGGTAGAGGAGAACTGTCTTTCATTCCCACCCCCACTTCCATATCCACTATGGGTATCTCCATCTATAGTTGTAGATAAGGGAAAAGAGAAAGCCTTACTTTGGAGTTCCAGTATCAATTCAGTTCTGGATACCATATAGTCAGCTGTTGATTTCTGGCTAATGATTGGTTGTATTTTGGGGCTGAATCATTGGGTCCTATAAGATTTCTCTGCCATCACCTAGTACTTCCCTGTGGTCTGGGCTGCTTTGAACACCTTTGACAGGTTATATGCCCTGGATGTAACTGATTGGCTATCTCCTTATTTTTCTGGTACAAAAATAGCTTCTCCCCTGAAATACCTACATTTCTGCCTCTGGAATCCATGAGTGCTTATGAAAATGGAATAGTGAGAAGAGGGGGAGGAAGATTCCTTTAAAAAATAGTAACAAATCTAAGACAGAAAAGCAAGTTCTAAAAAGGTGGGCTTAAGTGACCACATAGCTAGGAAGTTTCTGAGACCAGATGTGAACTCAGATCCTCCCAACTCCAGTCTTATAGCTCTATCTGCTGTGCCAACTAGCTGTCCAGGAGGAAAAATTCTTTTCCAGATTCACTGTCTTTTTATTTGAGCATGATTCCTGACCTAGAAGCTGAGTCAAACTCTAAGGCTATGACATCCTCCATCCACCAAGTCTATCCTTTCAAGTGTCTCTTCAAGGTGACACTTCTCAGTGTCCTGTTTGCTTTTTATCTCCAGACATTGCCTCTGGAAATCCTGATTCAGTTCCCAATGCATGTGATCCTTCATAGAAAATCAAGAATATCTATGGAAATTTCTACTTTTCTAGGCAGGATTTGAATGGAATGCAAAAATATCCTATTTTAGAGAGAGAAGAGGCCTGAGAAGCCATTGATTCCAACCTCTTCATTTTAAAGATGAGGAGTCTGGCTCTAAATGATCATCCTAGTGCAAATATCAACAATATGGAAATAGTTCTTGATCAATGACACATGTAAGATCCAGTGGAGTTGTGTATCAGCTATGGGAGGGAGGTGAAAGGAGGGGAGGAAACGATCAAAAATCTTGTAACCAAGGAAAATATTCTAAATTAATTTAAACAATTAAAAAAATAAAGACAAAGAGTCTGCAACCTAGAGAGATTAGAAGAAGCTAAGGGGCAAAATGGAAAGCATGTTAGACATGGACAGCCTGAATGTGAATCCTTTCTTCTATACTTACTAGATGTTGGATTCTTGGAAATTCACTTAACAACCCTCATGGGCTTCAGTTTTCTTTTATGTAAAATGAGGATAATAATAGCATCTACCTTGTCAGGTTACTATGAGGATCAGAGGAGATAGCATAGTAAAAATTCTTTGTATATCTTAAAGGAATGTATTAAATTTAGCCTAAATTTGTCATTCTTAAGTCATTTCAGTTGTTTTTAGTTACTTATGACATCATTTGGGCTTTTCTTGGCAAATCTGCTAGAGTAGTTTGCCATTTCCTTCTCCAATTCATTTAACAGACAAAGAAACTGAGGCAAACAGCATTAATTGATTTATCCAGGATCTCATAGTTACTAAGTGCCTGAGGACAGATTTGAACTTAGGAAGATGAGTTCATCTATATAAAATACATATTTATTTATTTTATTTATATGTAATATATACTTATATATAAGATATAAGATGATATAAAATATTACAAAGTGCCCAAGGTCACAGGAAAGTACAGATTTGAGATAGGATTCAAAACTAAGCTTTCTGATGTTAAGTTCATTACTCTGCCCATCACACCATGTAGCCCATCAAATCACTGCTGGTTGTATATGTGTGGTGTTCTTTATTAGAATTAAGGGGGCTGTAGGAAGCATCTTGTGCCACCTCCAGAAGCAATTAAGAAAATCTAATTAAGCTACATAGTGCTTAGTCAATCAACAATTATTTTCAAGCTCAAGCTCCAGTCCTGTCCTAGGATGGCAAAAATAATGCTGGGATGGGAAGAATATTGAACCCACAGTTCCCTCTTTGCCACTTACTCATCATATAGTATGATGCTGTGCAGGTTCCTTAGACCCTAAAGCTTCTTGCATGTGGTATTAGCTTAATGAGTATTAATAGACTATCTACACTTGCCCTAGCTAGAGGATGGCGATAGAGAATGAATAAGGTGAACCTTAGTTAACTAGTGTAAGCTGAAAAATATGTGCCCATTGTCATTTCTATCTCATGAGCATCCAATAGAATCCGAAACTGATGGATGTCTTATGGTGGTCTGGAAATGAATGAATGAATGAGTGAATGAATGGATGAAATTAAACACTCTATGTAAAGCTCTGCACTAGAAAAGCAACAGTCCCTTCTCTCAAGGAACTCACATTCTCATGGGAGAAACAACACGTAGAGAAATTTCAACTGCAAGTCAGATAAAATAATCCCATGATCCTTAAGACACGGCAAAAAAATAACAAGTAGAAATGTTTTCTTCTTCAGTGTCATTTTCACTAGAAAAAAATTTTGTTTTGGATGTTAAACCATTTGACATTTGGCAGGGACAAGGAAAATGATGGCAATAATTTTCTTTCTTGGTTCTTCGAGAGTTGTGGCTGCATCTTCATAGCCTCTCAGGATACTGGTTGCAGACTGTGAGATAAAAGCATTTCTATTCCCAAGACCTTGGGGCTCAGGGTGCTGGGCTGCCTCTAGCAGTGTCTGATGGGATATAGTGGTCCAGGAGGTCATGGTGGTTGGTCCTTCCTGGTTGCACACTGTCTTCTCTCCCTCCTTAAGGGTGCCATGCTATTTCAGCTTGTTCTTCGCTACTAAAAAAAGTGCTGCCATAAATATTTTGATGTCAATGAAATCTTTTTTATCATTGATTTTATTAGGGTATGTATTTAACAGTGGGATATTGGGCCAAGGAATATGAATATTTGGTTAAAGTTTTCTTCCTTCCTTGCATTGAGAGACAACAGGGAGAAAGACGTCTCTGGGACCCCAAGTGTATGTTATGATGAGCATCAGATGGCAGAGTGCTTATGATAGTGAAATCATAGTTAAATTGAATTATTTTAATAGATTCTATGAAGCAGGGGGGAATACAAGCTAAATGGTATTCTTTTTTTTTTGGAAAAATTTATTTAATTAATTTAGAATATTTTTCCATGGTTACAAGATTCATGTTCTTTCCCTGCCCTCCCTCAACCCTCCTCTTGTAGCTGACAGGCAATTCCTCTTGGTTTTACATGCTTCATTGATCAGGACCCATTTTTATACCATTAATATTTGCACTAGGGTGATTATTTAGAGTCTCTTAACTGACACATTTCTTGGAAAAATGGGGAATGAGAAGGGAGGAAGGACAGAAACATTTATTAAACACCTACTATATGCTAGGCACTGTAGTAAATGCTTTACTACTATCTCATTTGATCCTTACGGCAGTAAGTGCTATTCTTGTCTCTATTTTGCAAATGAAGAAACTGAGGAAGATAGATATTAAAGTGACTTGCCCAGTTAGGTATTATTTTTGTTCACATTTTTCAGAGGAGGACACCAAGATCATCAGAGATCCAGTGACTTTCCTAGGATCACATAGCTAGAAAGTGTAGCAGGTCATATTTTGTAATAATTATAAGTAATTGTATGGAATTAAAGAGGGACAGGGGATAAGGAAGGTTTTGTAACAGGGAATGGAGGAGTTGAAAGGACAGTTTTCCTTTCCACAATTTGAACTCAAGTCTTCTTGAAAGCAGATCCAGAGCTTACTTACTGCCCTGGTCCTGAAGGAAACAATTAGTAAATACTTGGCAATACATGAAAACCACACAACCAGGAAAGTAAAAGGTGGTATCTGGAGGTCATTGGGCAAAGAGACTCAAGGCAGGTCATTACATTTCATTCAGAAATTGTATTTCTGCTCATCAAGTGACTTCTGTTTTCCCACTAATGAACTAATTATTAGTAAAGGTAAACTAAGGAGTATTCAGTTTAAGAAATAGGTCTGTCATATATACAGACTATAAGATCATTAACAAAAAAGGGGACAAAAGATTGAGGAGGGGCAAGTAGAGTTTTGCTAGGCTTGTGTTTCTTTTAGCACTAAGCAATACCCCTTCATACACAAACTACTTTTCGCCCCTCCATCCTAAAAGCAAAGGAAGAAAGATTAGAGTTCAATTGAATTTGATACTATTTATTCAAAATAGAATTCAATTTATTCAAAATTCAAAATAATTCACAATCAAATGATTATTCAATAACAAAAACTTAAAAAATGTTAAGTTCATATTCTGTACAAGGGACTACATTAGGTCAGAAGACAAAGGCTAAATTGAAATATTTCTTGACCTCATAGACTTTATCCTCTCCTAAAAAAGATATCTCTATTTATCAAGATATCATGTCAGAAAACTAGAATCATATCTTGAAAGGATAAAGCTCTTTAAGGAGGAGGAAACAAGGAACAACAAAGATAAAAAGGCAGTAGGGAATCTCGATCCATGTTAGGAGGATGGGAGAAGAATGTGATATGTAAGAAATGGAAGGAAACCAGGAATGTTTCGAGCTAACTGAGTGGTATGAGAAATTGGACCATCTCTGGCAGTTACTCAGTTAGTACCTCAGTCCATCATCATTTATTGAGTACACACTCTATGTGAGGCACTGTGCTAAACACTGAAGATAAAAAGCAATGCAAAAGGCAGTCCCCATTCTCAAAGAACTCAGAGCTTAATAGGGAGACAACATTCAAGTATCTATGTATAATCAAGCAAGATATAGGGAAAAAATTAAAATAATCAGAAAGGAAGAAAGAAATAGAGGAGATCAGAAGAAGTTTCTTGTAGAATGATATTTTAGAGGCTTCTAGAAGACAACCAGGAAATTAGGAGGTAGAGTGAGGAAGGTAAACATTGCAGGCATTTGAGACAGATGATGAAAATCCCCAGTGCCAGGAGATGGTGCATTTTGTTTGAGAAATATTGAGGAGAGCCATGTCACTGGATTACAAAGAATATGGAAGGAGTATGATGATCAATATATGGTATAAGAAGTAGTTTTTTGTGCAACAGAGAATGAGAGGAATTCATAGGTGCTAACAGGTCACCTAGCTTTGGTCAAAGGAAGAAGAGATGAGTAGTTATTACACTGTGAGTTCCTTGAGGGTAGACACTGTCTTCTAACTTTTGGGGGTTCCTCGGGGCTTACAACAGAGTAGGCACTTGAAGTTTATTCTTAATGCTGTCATTTTTTCTCTATATGGTCATTTTTTCCCTCTAAACAATGTCTTGACTGTATTACTTGATTTCTAGAAGTGCTTGGTATTTCTCGTCTTTTTCCTTATTCCTTTGACCTGACAATTTAAGGAATGCTCTCACATTCCCTGCCCCAAAGCAGCTTCTAAAATTGGGATGATTAAGGTGAAGAATATAAACTTCACTTTGCCTAGTAAACAAAAACTAATTTAAGACAATTATTTCTGGGGGAGCATGGCAACATCTTTGAGTCCTCTCCTGGGGTGAATGGGAAAATTAATCAATCAGGCGTATTCTGATTTCTTCATTTACATCAACAAGGATATTGGGGAAAGTAATAAATGTTGGAGGGAATGTGGCAAATTGGGACATTAATGCATTGCTGGTAGAGTTCTGAATTGATACAATCATTATGGAGGACAATTTGGAACTATGCCCAAAGACTGCTTGCCCTTTGATCCACCCATAGCACTGATGGGTTTGTATTCCAAAGAGATAATAAAGAAAAAGACTTGTACAAAAAATATTTATAGCTGCACTCATTGTGATGGCAAAAAAAAGGAAAATGAGGGGATGCCCTTCAATTGGGGAATGGCTGAACAAACTGTGGTATATGTTGGTGATGGAATACTGTTGTGCTCAAAGGAATAATGAACTGGAGGAATTCCATGGGAACTGGACTGACCTCCAGGAACTGATGCAGAGTGAGAGGAGCAGAACCAGGAGAACATTGTACACAGAGACTGATACATTATGGCAAATCTAATGTAATAGATTTTCCTACTAGCAGCAATGCAATGACCAAGGACAATTCTGAGGGAATTATGAGAAAGATGGTATCCACATTCAGAGGAAGAACTGTGGGAGCAGAAACACAGAAGAAAAACAACTGCTGGATCACATGGTTCAGTGGGGATATGATTGGGATGTAGACTCTAAATGATCACTCTTATACAATTAATAATAGGGAAATAGATATTGAATGATGACAAATGTAAAACCCAGTGGAATTGTGTGTTGCTATGGTGGGGGAAGGAGGGAAGGCAAAGAACACAAATCATATAACTGTGGAAAAATATTCCAAGTTAGTTAACTAAATAAACATTTTCAATTAAAAAAAGAAAAGACCAACAAAATTGACACAATTAACCAAAAGAAGGAGAGAAAACACACACTAACTGAAATTAGAAATGAAAAAAGTAAGATCAATCATCAAGGAGTCATTAAACAAATCGTGGTACATTTCATGTTATAAAATAGTGTATTGTAATTAAAAGTGACAATTAAAGGGAATAAAAAAACAAGGCTATTGGAATACTATGATCAAGTATGATTAAATAATCAGGCACACAGAAAGATCCTTTAGTTAAGTTTTCATGAGCCTTATTTTTTGATTTTGAAAATTTTATTTACTCAATTTAGAACATTATTCCTTGGTTTCAAGAATCAGACTCCTTCCCTCCCTCTCCTACCCTCACTCCTTCCTATAGCCAATGTGCAATTCCACTGGGTTTTACATGTTTTACATGATCAGAACCTATTTCCATGTTGTTGATGTTTGCACTAGGATGATCATTCAGAGTCTATATCCATGTCTCTGTGTATAATGTTCTCCTGATTTTGCTCCTTTCACTCTGCATCACTTCCTGGACGTTGTTCCAGTCTCCATGGAATTCCTCCACTTTATTATTCCTTTGAGCACAATAGTATTCCATCACCAACAGATACCACAATTTGTTCAGCCATTCCCCAATTGATAGGCATCCCCTCGTTTTCCAATTTTTGGCCACCACAAAGAGCGCAGCCATGAATATTCTTGTACAAGTCTTTTCTCCTTATTATCTCTTTGGGGTACGGATCAAAGGAGAAACAGTCTTTTAGCACCCTTTGGGCATAGTTCCAGATTGCCCTCCAGAATGGTTGGATCAATTCAGAACTCCACTAGCAATGAATTAATGCCCTAACTTTGCCACATCCCCTCCAGCATTCATTACTTTCCTTTGCTGTCATATTAGCCAATCTGCTAGGCGTGAGGTGATACCTCAGAGGTGTTTTGATCTGCATTTCTCTGATTATAAGAGATTTAGAACACTTTTTCATGTGCTTATTAATAGTTTTGATTTCTTTATCTGAAAATTGCCTGTTCATGTCCATTGCCCATTTATCAATTGGAGAATGCCTTGGTTTTTTGTACAATTTATTTAGCTCTTTGTAAATTTGAGTAATTAGACCTTTGTCAGAGGTTTTTGTGATGAAGATTGTTTCCCAATTTGTTGCTTCCCTTATAATTGTGGTTACATTGGTTTTGTTTGTACAAAATCTTTTTAATTTAATGTAATCAAAATTATTTATTTTACATCTTGTGATTTTTCTAGCTCTTGCTTGGTCTTAAAATATTTCCTTTCCCAAAGACCTGACATGTGTACTATTCTTTGTTCACCTAAGTTACTTATAGTTTCCTTCTTTATATTCAAGTAATTCACCTATTCTGAGTTTATCTTGGTGTAGGGTGTGAGATGTTGATCCAAACCTAATCTCTCCCATACTGTCTTCCAATTTTCCCAGCAGTTTTTATCAAATAGTGCATTTTGGTTCCAAAAGCTATGATGTTTGGGCTTATCATTCATAAGCCTTATTCTTAAAATTTTAATAGATCAAAAATTTGTTTAAGTGCACCAAATTGCTTTTTAAAATGTCTAGTAAGCACAAAGAATGCATTTGAGAGGAATCTATGATATCACGTGGCAATATCCTTTGCCATTATCATTAGAGGGATCAGGGAGGGCTTGAAGAATATTTTCCCACTGCACGTTAGATAGCCACCAATTAAAAATATTTTAGTACAGCTAAATAATGAGCTTGAAAAATTGTGTTTAATGATTCAAAATGCTGAATGAATTTGTATTTGATCTCAGAGAGATCACAAACCAATTAATTTATTGTTCTTGCTAGTCTGATCAATACGTTGATTTTTCTTACCCAGAACCTAGTCTCTCAGAATTTTTTTTAACCCTTACTTTATGTCTTGGAATCAATATTGTGTATTGGTTCCAAGGCAGAAGAGTGATAAGGGCTAGGCAGTGGGGGTCAAGTGACTTGCCCAGGGTCACACAGCTGGGAAGTGTCTGAAGTCATATTTGAACCCAGGACCTCCCATCTCTAGACCTGGCTCTCAATCTACTGAGCTCCCCAGTTGCCCCCTCTCAGAATTTTAAATCATCAAACACTTGATGCATATTTATTTATTGACTGACTAATTAGGCAATGGTGGTTAGTATCTTTGTTGAGGCATACTAAAGTGCCTATTTGTTGAACTGACACAAACAATATCTTGGGTTACTAATTCCCTCTTAAACAATATCTTTACAGGTACTGTACCCCACTTTCCCAATGTGATATCATAGAAAGAACAATGGATTTGGAATCAGAGAAGCTGTGTTCAAATTCTGGCTCCATAATTGTTGACTACCTGGGTGAGCTTGGACAAGCCAGTCTTTGGAACTTAGTTTCTTTATCTGTGACATGAGGAATTTAGATTATATTGTGTGTAAAGTTTCTTCTAATTAGATTATCTATAATACTCCAGGTTTCCAGCATAGAGCAAAATTTTCCTGAGGATTTTCCAGACCCACAGATCAATGTCCACTCCTGGTGATTCATCTGAGGGCAAATAATATCACCAGAACATTCCCAATGAGAACGGATTCTATTATAGATCCCATTGAAATCTTTTTACAATTGATTATTTCAGTGCCCATTCCAACTCCAACACTTTTTTAGGGTTTGAAAGGTAAAACATAGTGGCTCTTTTTCACAGGTAGATTGATAAAATGGATCCAATGTCCAAGTCTACAAGCATAATAAAGAATTGTTGAAATCATTCCTATGCTGCATTTGGTCAAGGAACAGCCATTGTTTTGAGCCTGCAGATAGCATAAATGTTGCCAATTGATACCACAGAATTCTCTTAAATGCACTTTTTGTCACTGCTTACTAGATGTTTAAGTGAGCAGTTTGGTGCACTGACGCCACCTTATAATCTATTAAATTTGTAAAAAGGAGGCTCATGAAAGCTTAATTAAGGGACCTCTCTGTGCCTGGTTGTCTAAAAGGGAGGAAGGTGAATGTTAAGACCCATTTGAGTGTGAAGAATTTAGGACACGTGACTAGTAGATGTCCCAGGAGCAGATTTTTTCCCCGAAATTTATTAAACAATTGCTCTTGATTTCTTTCTCTCCCTGCCCTTCCCTCACCCCTCTCCCTCCTCTTCTCCTTTCCTAGTGGAATACCATTCACCACCTGACAATAAAAATGCCACTTATTTTTTGGATCCAGATAAAAAGACTAATCTGGGAATCATAAAAATAACATACCCTTTCCCATAACACTTAAGCACCTGTCAATGTTATAACCTTTTAAGCCATGTGCCACATAAACAAAATCAGGGAAAGCTTCGTGATGCCTCCATCTCACATGCTGTATATTAATATGATGGACGCTTTGTGACTATTACTCCCAGGGAGTGCTAGTGTTGTCATTCAAATTGATTGCTGCCTTTGTGGGAATGCCATTACCTTTATTTAATTAATACGTTGGTTTTTAGAATGAAGATCATTTTGAAATCACATTATTATTTGGCACAAAGGGTTATTTAAAGCTCATTTATTTTTCATATGAGTAAAACTCCTTTTCTTTGGTGGGTTTCTTTTGTTTATGCAGCACACAGCTCAGGGTGTCAGAAAAAAGAGAGAAAGACAGGAGGACAGAGAGGACAGAGGGATAGGAAAATATAGAGAAATAAAGAAAAGAGAGAGAGAGAGAAAGAGAGAGAGAGACATTGAGAGAGAGAAAACAGTTGGTATTGTTTCTAAACTCTTCAGTTATGTCAGGGTTAATGCTAAAAGCTGGAGTTTTCATGCATGCAAAAGACAATGTCAGAAATGTTCTGTGTGGATTCCAGTCGCCCTGAAGTTAAAGCAAATTAAAAAAAAAGTGCAACTATTCTCCAAATATAATCCCATTGTATTACTGGAATCTGCATACTTGCAAAAAGAGAGCTTGTCAGTTTTTTTTAAATGAGTTTTTAGAGAACTGCTTAGTCCTAAATGGAAAAATGTAGCAAATTATAATTAGATCATTGCTAAGGTCAGTATTTTCAAGTGGCTGTTTACTGATGGAGCTCCTTTCATATATTCACATCCACCCATCATTCCTTCCTCCTTGAATAGGAAAAAAAGGGCCATGGATAATCCCTTTGGGACATATTACTTATCATGCAGCCAGTTCTGCACAGTAAGGGAAATAACAACAATGCTCTGTATTTATAAAGCCCTTTTATTGTGAAAAGAGCAAAGTAGTTTATGAATACGATCAGGAGAATCATCCCAGGGTCCCAGTGAGGGTAAAAGACCTGGGCTATATCATAGTTTTGGAAGGAACAAAACTCGGGAGAGAAGCACAATGGCTAGCTGAGCAACAAAGAAGTCAGAAAGAAGTCAATTATCTTCTCAGTCCTGTATTCTGGCCTGGATAATGAGGTTTCTGCGGGACATACTTATATTAGATGGTTAAGATCCAATACAATTCAATTCCATAATCATTAAATGTCTACTCTATAACAAGAGAAAGGAACCTTTGATGGATGAACCAGTGGCTCCATTGGTAACCACACAATGTCAAGAGTTCTAGAGGAATATTCTGAGCATGATGGGTAGAAATTGTATACAGGATTAAAAAAAATAAGTTTGTATTGATATCTTTTGCTTTTAAAAAAACCCAGTTGTCTTCTTGCACCCCTCCCTCATTCTTCCCAGATGTTACCACATAGAACAAAGAATATTTTAAAGAAGAAAATAGAGAGGAAGAGGAAAATAAATCAGCAAACAGATGAATATATCCCCAAATCTAAAAATATGTGCAGTATTCAACACATGTGTATCTTTCATTTATGGAAAGGAATGAAGGTAGGAAAATGTGTTCTCATATTTTTGGAGGGTCAAGGGCTGTTCTTTGTAATTGTACAACAACTAATTTTTAATTGTTGATGTAGTGGTTCTTTCAATTTACATTGTTGTAGTCTTATGTGGGGCAGTAAGGTGACCCAGTAGATAAAGCACCAGAACTGGAGTAAGGAAGATCTAGGTTCAAACCAGGCCTGAGACACTTACTGGCTGTGTGATACTGGGCAAGTCATTTAACCCTGTTTACCTCAGTTTTCTCATCTGTAAAATGAGCAGGAGAAGGAAATGGCTAACCACACTGTATTTTTATTAAGAAAATCCTCAAAAATAGTGATTAAGAGTCATAAATAACTGAAAAATGACAAAACAACAGTTATTATACACATTATTTATTTGACTTTGCTTTATTTATTTTGCATTGATTCTTCTAAGTCTTTCAAAACTTTTATATATTCATTATGTTGTCATCAGTATTCATCATTCCTTATAGCACAGTGATGACCTAATACAAATGTAGATGGTTTAAAGAAGGACATGGTAAAGATCTAACAGGATAAGGAGGCATGGGTGAGATTCATTCTGTACTGAAGAAAGTACTTAAAGTACATATATCCGTGAAAGACTTTGTGCTCCCCACAGAAGTCTATACTCTAAGAGTATATGTAGATTTCCTTAAAGTCATTGTAAAAGTCACAAGACTTAGAAAGGAAAGTGCTCCAAGAGGTCATGTAGGCCAACCTTTTCCTTCTATAGATGAAGAAACAAAGGCTTATTGAGGTCATGACTTGCTCAAGGTCACACACGAAGGAAGCATCAAAAGCAGGACTTGAAAAACCACTCTTCTAATTCCAGAATTAACATTCTTCTTGCTGTATCATAATGAATCTTTCACAATATATTTGTAGGAAAGATGATGAGATATGAGCTGCATGGCACAACTTTGTAACTGGTTGCTGAATGACTAGGCATCAAAATTATTAATTAATGGATAAATGATGCAAATAGATATGAGATGAGCACCAGCTGTGCTCCAATGGATGATCAAGATGGTGATAGTCAACACAGTAGAACATAATGCACACATATTTAATGGAAAATAAAAATATGTGTATATATATGTATATATATACATCTATCTGTCTATAATCCATCCATCCATCTATCTTATCTATCTCTTTATCTATCTATCTGCCTATCATCTATTATCTATCTATTGATCTGTGTATCTGTCTTTCTATTTACCTGTCTGTTTGTCTATCTATCTATCTGCCTACTTCCTATCTATCTATATGTCTATCTGTCTATCTATGTATCTATCTGTCTATCTACCTGTCTCTGTCTATCTATCTTTCTGTTTATCTGCCCATCCATCTCTCTATATATCTATCCATCATCTATCTATCTATCTATCTATCTATCTATCTATCTATCTATCTATCTATCTATCTGCCTATCATCTATTATCTATCTATTGATCTGTGTGTCTGTCTTTCTATTTACCTATCTGTCTGTTTGTCTGTATATCTATCTGCCTACTTCCTATCTATCTATCTGTCTATCTGTCTATGTATCTGTCTATCTACCTGTCTCTGTCTATCTATCTTTCTGTTCATCTGCCCATTCATCTCTCTATATCTCTATCCATCATCTGTCTGTCTGTCTGCCTGTCTATCTATCTATCTATCTATCTATCTATCTATCTATCTATCTATCTATCTGTCTATCTACCTGTCTCTGTCTATCTATCTTTCTGTTCATCTGCCCATTCATCTCTCTATATCTCTATCCATCATCTGTCTGTCTGTCTGCCTGTCTATCTATCTATCTATCTATCTATCTATCTATCTACCTATCTATCATTTTGGAATCATCCTGGTTTCAAATCCAATCTCAGACATTCACTACCCCTCTAATCCTGGGAAAGTCACCGAGTTCTCTGGGATTTAGTTCCTAATTAGGAAGTAGGACTACAAGCTTTCCAAAGTCTCTTAAAACTCTAAATCCATAATCCTAAATAAGAAGGCAAAAAATGTACAGTTTCTGCACCAGAACTGGAATTCTACCTGGATTAGAAGAATAGCCTAAAGTCTGAGTACCTGATAAGTGTAATTTAGGAACAATAAGAACTGGAGACAAGGAATCAAGACCCAGGGCTATTAGTCACATCTGGAATCAGGATGCTGGGTACTCCTCTATCTATAAAGATTTCATTGTGCAGGAAATTTCTCAGGAAGGAAACTCTCTGAATCAATGCAAGTTGTTATCTTTTCTACACTTTATAGTCTTTGAGTGATGTCTTGAGACTTGCCTAGGACTGCAAAGACAGTATTTGCTTGAGATGGGACTTGAATCTGAGTCTTCTTGGGTTATGGTAGAACTCTTTCCTCTATGCCATACTTTCAGTCATTTTCCCACTGGCTGTTCTTACATGCACTATACCATGCACATCTTTGATTCCCAGTGGAATGCAGACAGATGTCCCTTGGAAGGAGATGACAATAACTAGCATTATATTATACATCCAGGCTTACAAAGCATTTTTACATGTTATCTCTTTTCATTCTGTGAGGTAGATGCTATTATTAACTCACCATTTTACAGATGAGGAAATTGAAGGGCAGTGGTTAAGTGACTAGCCAAGGGAGATCATAATCTTCTACCTTTAATTAATGTAATTTTAGGATTTCAAAGATGGGTTCAAGAGGTTAGTCTCAGATCACAATCTGCTTTTGAAATCTTTTGGTTTAGTAGAATCTACAAGAATTTCTTCTATCAATGACATATGTAAAACCTGGTAGAATTGTACATTGACTTTGGGAGGGGCGTGGGAGGAAGGAAGGGAAAGAACATGAATCTTGTAACCATGGGAAAAATTCTTAATTAATCAATAAAATTAAATTAAAAATATTTTTTTCTTTTCTTATATATATTGAGAATGAGCAGGTCAAGATGAAACCCCACAATGGGATGTTAGGGCAGTGATGCCTTTTTCACCTCAGTTGAATTAATTAAAGTACTGAATAGTAACTGGAAGGAAGGGGGGAAAAGCCCTATGAATCCATTTATACTTTTATACTATGATTTCTCCCTCGATCTATTATCCAGTCTAAGTCATTCAATAACCATTTGTTCAGTACTAAGGGCCAGTGATTGTGCTAAGTACTAGTGATACAAAGAAAGACAAAAGTCTGTCATTGGTCTCAGATCCTCATAGTCCAATGGGGTTAGAAAAATGGGAAAAAATATATAAACACTATACAGACAACTATGGACAAGAGATAAGATGAGAAGGAAAGCACTAAGACAAGGAAAGACTAGAAAAGATGTTTTATAGAAAGTGGAATGTTAACTGATACTTGAAGGAATAAAAGGAAGCCAGGAAGCTTAGAGGAGGAGGGAGACGAATACAGACATGGAGGACAGACAGTAGAAATGCCAAGAGTTGGAGATAGAACATTTTGTATAAAGAATAATAAGTAGGTTAGTGTCACTAGGTCACAAAATATGTGGGTGGAATAATGTGTAAGTAGCCTGGAAATGTAGGAAAAAGTCAAGTGATGAAGAATTTAAAAGTAAAATAGAAGATTTTATATTTGATCCTGGAAGTGATAAGGAGCTGCTGGAACTGACTACTTAGGGAAGTGACATGGTCAGACCAATGACATAGATTACAATTTGTCCACTTGCTTATGCCCCATCCAGTGAGTGTCATGCTTTAATAAAGTCACTGAAAAACTGAAAAATATCCAGAGGAGTATAATCAGGATAGTAGGGGAAATTGAAGCCACATCATATCAATCAATCAACAGACATTGATTACTTTGTTCCAGATATTATACTAGATACTAGAGATACCCAGACAAAAGGGAAATATTCCTTTTCTTCAAGGAACTTGATTATAGGGAGACAATATATACATATTTAAATACATTTAAACATATAGAAAAGTAAGGTAATTTTGGGTGTGGAAAAGGGAAGGCTCTGGACTAATATAATGGACTTCTTTAATTAGAAATTTTTCACATACAGAAATGAAGAAATTCATTCTGAATGAATTTTCTCCTAATAGTTAAGACCAGTGAATGAATTACTGAAAAGTGGATTTTAGCTAAACAGAAGAACTAGCTCAAGGATGATTAGTGCAGAGCTTGGCACCAAATATGTATTTAATAAATGTTCACTCATTGATTGAGTTATAATAAGAATGTCTGAAAGTGTGAAGCGTTATCTATGGAGATAATGAGTTCTTTGTCCCTAGAGATGTTTGAACAGAGAATTAAAAATCACTTTTAAGAGTTGTTTTAGAAGGGATGCTGAACTGGAGAGATGGTAGAGAAGAAGACCTCCAAGGTTCTCTAATTCTTTGAGTTTATGGTTGCTTTTGAACTTGATAGATGAATCCGTAAAAAAGCTTTCTCCACACCTTTATTGATTATTTTCTGTTTGAATAAAGACGTTTAGTGAGACAATTTGTATGAATTGCAATGATTATTAGAGAGCCAGAGAATCATAGAATGTACTTGTAGCTCATATATTCAAAATAAGAAGTCTGAAGCCCAGAAGGTTACTATATCCTATTTTTAATTGAGAAGAAAATAGATCCAGAAGAAAATAGAGAGAAAGGGGGAAGTATTATTTTTTATTTTAATTTTTAAATTTAATATTTTATTTTATTATAATAAGTATTTATTAAACACTCACCATGTGTCAGGCATTGTAGTTAAGTAAGTATAAATAGTATCTTATTTGTTTCAGAGACAAAAAATGATGGCCACAGTTATATAGCTTAAATAGGGATTAAACTGGAATTTGAATCCACATCTCTTGACTTCTAGGTCAGTTATCTTACCACTAAACTATATTTCCAAGAAACCATGTTTCTATACTCTGATTATACTCAGCTAGTGCTTTGAGAGATGGGTTCCCTAATAGGCTAAGAAGTGAACTCATTTATATGTGTTATTAATTAAATGAGCTCACCAAATAGCTCACAAAGTGGGTCATAATATTCAAGAAATGACTTCACTAAAGATGCAGAAAACAAAAGGGGAACAAGAATATAATACAGATGAAAAGAATAACATGAGAGTAGGCAGCACAGTGGAGAAGTAAGAGGAAGTATAAAGGCTGCTGGACAGATAGATCAATGGAAAGAATAAACCCTGGCATCAAGAGGTCCTGGGTTCAAATTTGATCTCAGACACTTCCTAGTTGTGTGACCCTGGGCAAGTCACTTAACCCCAGTGCCTAGCCCTCACCTCACTTCTGCAGTAAGACATTAGGGGGCAAGTCTATAGAACAGTTTCTCTAATTATAGAGTAAGTGTGATCTTGAAGAATTACAAATAAAATTTTATGAATTCATTGGATATTGAATCATAATACAATGTAAATTGTAAATTTGGAAGGATAAGAAGTATTTTTGTTTCTGTCTTTGGAACACAGTAGGAACTTAATAGGTACTTAATTAAAAAAAAAGCAGCTTTGTCATCATCTCACCCAAACTAAAAGTTCATTGTTGAATCAATTTGCCCAATTCTTTTTAATAATGCTTTATTTCTCTTATAAAATAAAATTTTAAAAATTGATCTTAAATCTGTCGTATCTTCTCTAGCTAAACAAGCTCCAGTGACTCCCTATTACCTTGAGGATAAGGTTTCTTCTTGCTTCTCTCTTTGGTATTTAAGGTCTTTCAGAGCCTAGCTCCAGCTTTCCTTCTCAGGCTGATTACCCCCTTACTGTATTCTGTTTTACACACATATTTCCCCTTTGGCTATTTCTTGTTTATGAAATTCCATCTCCATGCTTTGTGCCTTTGCAAAGGACAGGAATGGTCTTTCTATTTCAACTCTGTCTTTTAGAACTCTTATCTCTCTTCAAGATTCAGATCAAATCTTGTTGAGTGCATCCTTGACTTTAATTCCCAGTTAGTAGTGCTTCCACTTCTTCCATAAATTTATTTTTAGGTTGCATATATGTCGTATGGACATCTGCCTACATGTAGTTTGTCCCCAGTGGAATGTAAGCTCCCAGAGGGCAAGGAATATTTGGGTTTTGTCTTTGGCACATAGTATTTGCATAGAGTAGATGCTTACTAAGTATTTGACTTTTTTCGAGACTGTCTTTCCGTTTCCCCAGCCTAGAAAGTTCATTCTCACATACCCAATCTTATTATTGATCTGCTCTATTTTCAGCCTGAGCTGAGGATCCCTTCTGGACCCTCTACCCACTACCCCTTCCCAGAACTTACCATATTAATGATAAACTTGATGCTGAAACCCCCAGTTGGCTTAGCCTACAGGTTCAGAACTCCAGAACTCTAAAGATCCACTCCTGGAATTAAAAGAATATGCCACCTTACCAAACATGAAGTATTTGATGAGCTGACATGAGCTGAAATTTTTTCTGCCAACCATTTTTCTGATAGTCTAATAATGACCTATAGAAGAAGAAAACCCTCATGTGTTTTAATGCAGCTAGGTCAGTCAGAGAATCTTGGCACTGATCATTTCTCACAGGAATAAGACCCCGACTCTCATCTCCCATTTTCTCTTTTGTAAATGCAGATTTCCCTGCACACCAAATGTGACGATCTGAGCATCCTCACTGAAGTCTAAAGGGTTTGTTTGGAAAAATAATTGCTGGGCCATCAGGAGAAGCAGGAAGCAATGAAGCCTTGCCTAGAGCTAGGGACAGGTGGGATATAATCGTAATGGCCAGAATGTGGGATTTCTGTGCCCATTTGTGAGATTACCCTGTTTGAGCCAAGCCAAAGCTATCCAGGACTATTAAAGACACATGTGCAACCAGCAGAGACAACAGACATTTGCATAAGAATAAAGCATCCCTATCAGCCTCAGAGCTTGCTTATTGGCCGGTGGATGGAGATGGAGGTGGTACCTCAGTCCCTCAGCCTTGGATAATTGTTTCTACTCTGACTTTTGATTGCATAAAGTCATTCTAGTGACATTCTAAAGGTCACGTCTTCCTTCCAACAATGGTAGTTATTGAGTTAGGGGCAGCTTATCAAATTCCCAAATGCAGTATGTCTGGGCATAATATGTTCAATAGCAACCCAAGCACATACAGGTCCATACATCCAGGTGCACAGGCACACTTTCCAAGCACTTGATCAATGCTGGTCAAATTGAATTGAATTGAATAGAGATTCTGGACCCCCTCTCAGCTACTGCTTAGAAAAACGTAGAACTCTGCAGTCAGAGAATTTGCAGTCTGGCAGGTCCTAACTAGCTTCTTTTACATCCACAATCAGGGGGTGGTGGTGTGATGGAGGGTCATGGAAGCCGATTGGTAATTGAAAGCCTCCAAATACAGCTTGCTCTTAATAACTTCCTGACGGTCTTTCCAGGTTTTTAAAAAATTAGCTCATTTGTTATTTCTTGTGGTGCAGTAATATTCCATCCCAATCATATGCCACAATGTGATTAGCCATTTGAACCGAGAGAACATTTTATATAGCAACAGAAATTTGAAGAATGACTTGTGTTTGTCCACTTGCAGAGAAAGAACCAATAAATGGAAGTTTTATATACATAGTATCTCTATTTACATACCTATATTTATTTACATGTATATCTTTACATATGTATTAATTAATCCATGTATTTATTTACTTACACTATTTATATACATATATATTACATAGTTTCATGTAAATATGTATCTTTTTGGTAAAATGGTGTTTTCTCTAATGGGAGAAAGGAGGAAGGGAAGGAGTTACCTGAATATTTTAATGTAACAAACAAACAAAGTTTAAATTAAAAAAAAATTCTCACTTTTGTCCTGGGATCTATCTTCTTGGGATAAAGAAGGATGTGGAGACACTGGATAGTTTCTACATGGAAAATAAGAGAGATAATATGCCAAGAATGAGTCCACTTCTACTAATGGCTGACTGAGGACAGAAGGACATCCTGGCTTAGGACTGTAGATATTGTTTCAATTTTTCACCCTGGGACAAAGCCTGGGTGTCTCCAATCTAGTTACCATCAATTGTTCACTCAGGCACAAAGCATGTATTAAATCCCAATTATATAACAAGCACTGCTTTAAGCCCTAAGGATCCACAAGTTAAAAAAAAATGAAAATTCCATTTTCAAGGGAAAAAATATTCTTAAGTGGAGACAGCGAGACAGTTCAGTGAAAAGCACTCTCAGGCATAAGATTATTCCATTGGAATCATATACCACAAGTTGTTTAGCTCAATTAATTGATCTTTAAGCCCACCCCCATCCTCAGCCCACAATACTTCACCTATTGCCCTATTTTGTCACCAACTTTCCAGGTTACCTTGAATAAAATGCTTACTTTTGAGTAAGAGCCTCCAGTTCCTTCATCTGTAAAATAAAAAAAACATTGTGCTAGAAGGTGTCTCATGTTCCTTTCTGCTCTTGATCTCAGGTTCTAGGGTCCTGGGACCAGATGATTTTTGGTTACCAACCAATCTATTTCTGTGATTCTCTTTTTCTAAATTCTGAAGCAAGTAGGGTGAGGGAGGGGTGGATGGGAATGACTAATAGCTCTTCTTTGGTTTGCTGTATTTACCACTATTTCAACTTGATATATAGCATGTAATTTTTATATTGAACTTTAGCATGGAGATTAGTCATTGTATTTTACCCAGTAGTGAAAATAGATGAGGAATTTAACATGACAAGAGGTGATTTACTAGGCTCCAACAGGGAGGGAATTTCTCATTGGCATCCTGCCTAATACCCTTGAAGGGCACTGAAAAGTTTGCCTGAAGACTAGGCACCATTGAACTGGTGGCTCAAGAGAGCATGCTAGATTTAATATGGCCCTCTGTGTCTGTTTCAGTTAAAGCAAAAGATGCATATTGTTGAGGGTGTTTTTCATTAATTGACTGCTTTGGAACATAATAAAACTGTACAGCTGTGTGGTTGGCTTTGGTCAAGTCCTGAAAAGTTGATTCTGCAAGATTTGATTCAGGGTTGGGAGGTGATTTGCTGACTTGAATGCCCACATTAATGGGTTTCAAGCTTTGAACAGGAAATGTGATTTATTTTGACTTTAAATTCTAAGCTTTGCCAAGAAAAGAGTGCAGTAAGAGAACATTTTCTAAAATCTGAACTTTCTGGTTAAGGATGTTTAAATTTCTTTTATCTATTATGAATTTTTTGATTAAAATAAAAGCAAAATGTTTGTAGCCACAATTAATGAGTAGCTGACATTCACAAAGCACTTTTAATCTGGAGAAGTAGGTACTATAAATCAATCAACATTTGGCATGTATCTATTATGTGGTGGACACTGTTAGGTGCCAGACACAAGGACAAAAATTAAACAAATCCTTGTCCTCAAGGAACTCACATTCTATTAGATCAATCAATCAATCAATCAATCAATCAACAAACATTGATTAAACCCCTACTATACTCCAGGTACTTTATTAACTATTGGGCATATAAAGATGCAAATGAAATAGACTCTGATTTTGTAAACTTATATTCTATCAAGACTACACATACATATACAACAGATATTATCTTTCTTCTATATATGAGAAAATCAGGCATCATAGGGTAAAATAATATGTCCTTGGTCACAAAGGTAATGAGTATCTGAAGAAGAATGTGAACTCACAAATGCCTGACTCCAGGTCTTTCCACAATGCCATGTTGATTTTTGAGGTGTGGTAGTAATTGACATAGGAAAACTTGGGTTCAAATTCTAGCTCAGATCCTGTGTGATCTGGGGTAGATTTATCAATTTCTCTGAGGCTCAGTTTCTTCATCTCTGAAATGGGAACAAAATTTCTCAGGGTTATTGTTAGAAGTTGATATAGCATATGTAAAATATGAAGCTTAAAATTATAATACAAATCTATGCTCTTATTATTATTGCATTTACAATTTCTGAGATTGATCAATGTACATTTATTAGCTTTCCACTCCTAAAAGTTGGGTACTAGGGATATGAATAGAGAAAGTAAAATCCCTACCCTCAAGCAGCTTGTCTGCCATCACATAAGCATCTATCACTTATAATGGAGAAATACTTTATTTTGTTCATGATATCTTTTTATCTGGAGGGAATATAGCTTTGGTGAGCCTTTCTTCCTTTAGCTCCAACCATCAAATACCCCTTTTTCACCTATAAAAATTTAATCTGAGATTCCATTAGTTAGAATCTGTGATTTTCAAGTGTAAATGAATATTTATGTCTAGGTCCAGCCAATCAACCATCTGAATTATATTTCTGAAGGAGATATATAGAGTACTTACAATGGTATAGGAGAGCATAATGAGAATTTTTTCTTTGAAAAGTTATATTTTCAGGGGAAAAAGCATTTTATACAGCCCAATGGCAGTAAAGTTTCTAACTGGGATTTATATATATGCCTTCCATAAAATTCTTTTTTCTCTCATTTCCTCATTCAAATATAGTTATAGAATGAAATTCAGCAGGTACAAAAGACTATCTTGATGAAACATTCAGTAGCTTTCCTGTTTAAGAACAAGAATAGAGTGCTTGAGTATTATAAGAATCAGTTGAAAATATAAGCTATTTATTATCATGTAAATATCATGAATTTTTTATGTATATCCACTAGGATTTATATTAAAATTGATAGCATGATACTTACAAACATCAGTTACCAAATTTCGATGGATAAGGAGGTTTTACTATGGAGAATGTATGAAATTATTTACGTAGGAAAAGATACACAAGCAGAAGAACAATTTCTGACACAAAGCATGTGCTTTTTGGTTAGCTGGATGCATGGATGTTTCTTTGATTCTAGAGTCATTCCATTACAGTGCACTCTATTCCTTTCCATTCCACTCCATTCCATTTCATTCTTATCCACCTCCCTCAATTCCATTCCACTCCATTTCTCTTCATTTCACTCCATTTTTCTCTATTCTACTCCACTTGACCTCCACTCCACTCCATTGCAATCCATTCTACTCCTCTTCATCACACTCTATCCCACCCCACCCCATTCCTCTCTACTTTGTTCCACTCTATTCTACTCCATTTCTTTCCAAATGCCAGTCATGTTTTTTTGTTTGTTTGTCTGTTTGTTTTTTGGTAGGAAAAGTGGCTTCTTATAGTGGATAGAGAATTATTCCCTGAGTCAGAAAAACTAAGGCTAAAGTTTTGACTCTGATACATACTAGCCAGAGGACCATGGTTTAATCATACCTTAATTTCACAGGCACCTATCTAAGACTAGAAATTACCAATAGCAAAGAATCCCACCCCTGCAAAAGGTTCATATAGCAATCATTAAAGTTTAAATTGAAATATATTATTCATTTTCTTAAGTCTAAACAATCATAAAATAAACTGAATAGTTAAATATGATTTAGAATATTTGCTAATTCCAAGGTGTAAATGCTTACATTGAAGATAAAACAACAGGGTGGCAGCTGGTTAGTTCAGCTGATTGAGAGTGAGGGCCAGAGATGGGAAGTCCTGGGTTCAAATATGGCCTCAGACACATCCTAGCCATGTGACCCTGGGCAAGTCACTTAACCCCCATTGCCTTACCACTCTTCTGCCTTAGAACCAGTACATAGTATTGATTCTAAGATAGAAGGTAAGGTTTTAGAAAAGAAAGCCCTCATCTCTCTAGTGAGACAGCTCTTTTTGATTACAGTTTCCTCTCCATGACATAAAGTTGACAATAGACTTCTTTGGTGTTTTGCTTACATTAGTCAGAACCCTTTAGAAGCAATAATCTTTAGAGTCATCCTCCTGCTTCCTTCCTTCCTCCATTCCTTCCTTCCTTCCTTCCCTCTTCCCTCCTCCCTTCCATTCTTTCCTCCTCTCTTCCTCCATTCCTTCCTTCCTTCCCTCTTCCTTCCTCCCTTCCACTCTTTCCTCCTCTCTTCCTCCATTCCTTCCTTCCTTCCTTCCTTCCCTCTTCCTTCCTCCCTTCCACTCTTTCCTCCTCTCTTCCTCCATTCCTTCCTTCCTTCCTTCCTTCCTTCCTTCCTTCCTTCCTTCCTTCCTTCCTTCCTTCCTTCTTCCTTCCTTCCTTCCTTCCTTCCTTCCTTCCTTCCTTCCTTCCTTCCTTCCTTCCTTCCTTCCTTCCTTCCTTCCCTCTTCCCTCCTCCCTTCCATTCTTTCCTCCTCTCTTCCTCCATTCCTTCCTTCCTTCCTTCCTTCTTTCCTTCCTTCCTTCCTTCCTTCCTTCCTTCCTTCCTTCCTTCCTTCTTTCCTTCCTTCCTTCCTTCCCTCTTCCTTCCTCCCTTCCACTCTTTCCTCCTCTCTTCCTCCATTCCTTCTTTCCTTCCTTCCCTCTTCCTTCCTCCCTTCCACTCTTTCCTCCTCTCTTCCTCCATTCCTTCCTTCCTTCCTTCCTTCCTTCCTTCCTTCCTTCCTTCCTTCCTTCCTTCCTTCCTTCCTTCCTTCCTTCCTTCCTTCCTTCCTTCCTTCCTTCCTTCCTTCCTTCCTTCCCTCTTCCCTCCTCCCTTCCATTCTTTCCTCCTCTCTTCCTCCATTCCTTCCTTCCTTCCTTCCCTCTTCCTTCCTCCCTTCCACTCTTTCCTCCTCTCTTCCTCCATTCCTCCATTCCTTCCTTCCTTCCTTCCTTCCTTCCTTCCTTCCTTCCTCCATTCCTTCCTTCCTCCATTCCTTCCTTCCTTCCTTCCTTCCTTCCTTCCTTCCCTCTTCCCTCCTCCCTTCCATTCTTTCCTCCTCTCTTCCTCCATTCCTTCCTTCCTTCCTTCCTTCCTTCCTTCCTTCCTTCCTTCCTTCCTTCCTTCCTTCCTTCCTTCCTTCCTTCCTTCCTTCCCTCTTCCTTCCTCCCTTCCACTCTTTCCTCCTCTCTTCCTCCATTCCTTCCTTCCTTCCTTCCTTCCTTCCTTCCTTCCTTCCTTCCTTCCTTCCTTCCTTCCTTCCTTCCTTCCTTCCTTCCTTCCTTCCTTCCTTCCTTCCTCCCTCTTATTTTTCTTTTAATCACTATAAAGAAATAAATCGATTCAATAGATATCCAAGTAAATTAATAAGCTCAGGCTTAAAAATCTCCTTTTCCTCATCAAGGGAAGTTTTATTCTATTATGTAATGTATAGATGTGCTTTGTATGGGATATTGTTTGTCCTTCATTTTCTAAAAGGACCAGTGACATCAAGGGGAGATATTTTGACTTTTAAGTGAATTAGAAATATGTGAGGCAGACCTGCACAAAGTTGTCAGCCTCACTCTCT
Organism: Monodelphis domestica; assembly: GCF_027887165.1. Classification (NCBI taxonomy): domain Eukaryota; kingdom Metazoa; phylum Chordata; class Mammalia; order Didelphimorphia; family Didelphidae; genus Monodelphis; species Monodelphis domestica. The sequence goes on along the minus strand of NC_077231.1, from coordinate 69,815,095 downwards.
CTTCCAATCACTGAAGTACTGTGTGGCATGCCATAAAGTCAAGATGCTGGGTGATGGCCCCAGATGTTGTGGATCATTTTGGCATCTTTGATGTCTGACCATGCTCTACGTCCTCAGTGGCGCCTATGATAGTCACCTTTATAGCCACTGGAACAAATAATTAAAAGAGAAAATATACGTTATGAAATTTCAATTCCAGATATGTTTGAAAGTTCTAACTTGGAGATACATGCTTTCTCCCTATCAGAGGAATAGAATCTAATGTACCCTAATGTCTTAGATTTTTTTTTTAAAAAAAAGGTATTATAACAATAATTTTCTTCAGGGATTTTATATTTCCCTGAGTGTTATCTATCTACTGCCCAGTGTTTGTTTGTTTTTTCCATTTTCTTGGTTTATCCAGAGGCTGGAATCATTTTTGAAATGAATTCGATCCATAAGCTAGATCTTTCTGTTAAAAGTGCATTAACCTTTCTGAGATGCTATTTAAACCATGTTGCTCTTTTATTTTAATACTGTATGTGTCTACTTCCTTTATAGAGAAAGCAAAGTTGGCCTGAAGCATCCCAAGGGCAAGGCATCTCAGAATTTGAGTGTGTCCCATATTTTCTGATTGCTTTCTTTTTCACATCTTTTCATTTGATCACACTTTCTCCAGGGGTAGCCTTTAAAGATTACAGTTTTCATTCTATTAAGATTAGTGTTCTCCCCATTGGGGTGCTTATATTAAAACCTTTTGTTCTTTTTTTCAATTTGGGGCCAGCAGGGGGAAATTCCTTTAAGAAAAAAAAACACTATAGGGTTTTTCTTGTTTTGTTTTTGTTTAGGCATCAGAAAAAGATAGCTTATTAAATGAATACAATGCTGGTGTGGTTATCTTGGGTTCAATTCTTTTTTTAAATATGGGACCTTAGTTAAGTTGCTTAACCTAACCAAAGCCATAAGTAAATTTAGTTTGCTGCAGTGGATTTTATACCTTTTTTATCTATCATTGTTCCCTTTGTCTGACTGGTGAAGCCTATGGACCCCTTCTCAGAATAATATTTTTAAATAGGTGAAGTGTGATATTAAGCATTACAAAAGTAACATTATATTGAAAGAGGTATCAAAATATTTTGAAAATAGGTTCTTAGACTCCAAGTTTAAATCCAGAGAAACCCTGTTCTAGAAAAAGATGCCACACTTGGAACTCGTACTTTCTTCTGTTTGATATATAAAATAGAAATGAAAATTTGTCAATATAAGACTCAATCTCTTCAGGGAGAAGGGATTAGAAAGTTTCAAAGGGTATAATGGAAACCAGAATCCCCAAAAGACCTCTTTAATAAAGTGGAATATGGATGTCCTATTTAAGAAAATCCAACATATTGATGTTATTTTTTAAAATAAAATTTTATCGATATTATTTGTTTTTACATTGACTTGATTTCCCCTTGAATCCTTCTTTGCAGACAGCTATTCCTTCTAAGAAGGATTTTTGAAAAAAGAAAGAGTAAGACAGAAAGAATCATTAAACTAATTAATTATTGAAAAATTCTGGCCAAATGCAATATTATGCACCTATGTATACCAACTTCTGCAAAGCTCTCCCTCTCTGTCTTTTTCTATCTCTCTCTCTCTCTCTCTCTCTCTCTCTCTCTCTCTCTCTCTCTCTCTCTCTCTCTCTCTCTCTCTCTCTCTCTCTCTCTCTCTCCCTCTCTCTCTTTTCTATTTTTTTGTGATAAGCTTGTTCTTTATAGTTTTACAATATTGGTTTGATTCTTACAAGATTGTTATTTACCCCATGATAGCTTTGGCCATACAATGGGGGACTGGCCAACAATATCTCAATCCTAGGAGCTTGCAGAAAAAATTGCTTACTTCTAACATATGCAGAAACAGCACATTTCCTGAACATGTTTCTGGAAATGTATGATGATGTGCAAAAAAATGGGTCCTTTTCCCTTATTTAGCACAAGATCAAGTAGGCTGTAACTGTTTTCTGTTAGCTTATTGACTTGTAAAGGAAAGACTTTGCAATCCTGAGCCAGAACTAAATTATTCATACCAAAGGCTATTCAACCAACTGGTTGAATAGATCTCTTTTCTCTACTTGTTGTTCAGAAGGTATGAGACTGGGAGATCTGAAGGGCTGGTGGTGGTAGAGAGTGGATACTCTTTTTTTCCTGCTGGAAAAATGAAGGAGTACATAATTTCCTTGGGAAGCTTGTGTCTAAGATGAGACTGCCTCTTGTTTGTTTCTTCTTTCTTTTAGTTCAGGAAATTGTGAAAGTTCAAAAGAGTAGAAGAGTCACCAAGTTCTAGTGGTTGAAGCTGAGAAGACAACTCAAGTTACAACTTGCTTGGCCAAGCTTAGAATGTGGATCAACCTGGTAGATGAGATGTCACTCTATGAAAAAAAAAAGAAGTAATTCATTCATCAGGGAAACCATATCTGGAAGTAAATTTAGTTGGGCAAATGTTTAAAAGCAACTACTTTAAGTTGGACCTTCTCTTTCTAGGGACCAAAGTGGTGAGAGGGGAGAGTATGCCTGATTGTACTTCTGTTCGTGCTATCTTCTTAGAAGGTTAATTGTTTACCAATGATAATGAGGTTATATTAACTAGTCAAAATGATTTTGTGTCAGTAATAACAGGTTTTTAATGCTAGAGAGAAAACATTGGAATGGGAACTCAGCAATAGCATTAGGAAGATATCCCAATGCCTTCCCTAGAACTCTAAGGAGTTCACAGATAGGCTCCACTGGGGGATCAAACTTACAAGTATTAAGGTAGTTGGGATTAAGACTCCCAGAATTTATAATGAGTACATGGAAGAATAATGGCTCTGTTTATTTCATGTTGCATCAGTTCATTCATGTATTTCCTTTCTTTGAAATCATGATGTTTATGACAGTAATATTCCATTTCATTCATGGACAATAATTTTTTAAATAAATTCCTAATTGATGATAGCCTACATTACTCCTGTTCTTTAAAACCATAAAAAAAATACTGCTATAAATATTGTGGTGTATATGCACAAATTAATTTTTATACATTTTATAAATTACTTCCTACCAGTGAAATATGATTTAAAAGTTATATACATTTTAGTAACTTTATTTGCATAGTTCAGAATTATTTTCTGGAAGGTTACACAAATTCACAATGTATTAGTGCATTTGTCTTTCCACATCTCCTCTGACATTGACTATTCCTCCAACTTTGGCTTTACTGAATTAAGGAAAATGACTTTTGCAAAATTCACAAATTTTTTTTTTTGTTGTTAAAAATCACTGTAGCATAGTGGAAAGAAAAATGGATATAGAGTTAGAAGATCTGAGTTCAAGCTTTATCTATTCTGCTCTTTACTTTTGTGTCCCCGAGTTAGTCATTTCATCTCTTCCTGTCTCTATTTCCATTGACAAAATTGGATGAATGAAACCTCTTTTCATCATTTCATGAAGTTGTTTTGATTTTCAAATTCATAGAAATTCTTTGTAAAGCAAAGAAAAAATGGAAATATAAGTGTGTTATAGTTATTCATAGTATAAATAGAACAAATAAACTATTCATGTAAATATGTTTATATATAGATGTATATATATGCATATATATATATATATATATATACATTTTAAAGTTTCCTTTCTTGAGAATTTGTATAAAGTTTCTTAGATCTGTTGATATTGGAGTGAAGAAAGACATTTAAAAATTTAGATTCTCATTATGATAACTCAAGATTAGATACCAAGATAAAGCTTCTCAACCATCTGGGTCAATGAGAAATTGTATTTCAATGAACAAATATAATCAACCCTCAATTTTCCCAGGAGTTTTTTCCTAGAAAATGACATGGAATTCAAAATCATGAATGTTGATACATTAATCATATGGGAAATAAGAGATTAGGTTCCCATAACTAACAAAAGCTATAATCTTTCTTTAGAGATTATTGAAAATAGCCTTTCTTGTATATAGTTCTTTATGTTAATATATCAATTTTCTTATATGTATTTTTCTTAACACCATAACTATGCAGTAAACAAAATAAAATTGATAACATGCAAAATATCTTTTCTTGCTAATAACACCCTAGAATTGGTTTGACTATTTGCCCTAACATCTCAGTAAAAAGTCATTGATTTCAGACAATATTCACTTTTCATAACATATGAAATCTACAGTGTTATAAATATTGAACAGAAAATAAAAATTTTAAAAGTAAAATAATATTTTCCCCTAAATCTTTATCTTCCACTATGTCAGATGGCAATGTGAGGGCATGGTAGGAGAAGTTTCTGGGACTTTAGCTGCTACTGTTGAAAAATGGTGAGCTCTCACCATCATCTCTAATACTTAGTCCTTCAAGGCTGGTGGATGGCACTAGAGATCATGAAGGATGCACCAACTTGGCAGAATCTACAGACATTCTGGCATAGAGTTTTTCTAAAACTTTTATTTTCTCAGTAAGTCACATTTGCATACTTGGACTTAGAGCTCTAAGGACTTGGAGCATCATTTCAATACAAAATTTGAATTTTAAATGAAAACAATGGAAATATGCAATGAATACATGGGGATTTCTGCTTGGTAGGGTGAACAAAACCAGTGAATTGCCTGGCAGAATACTAGACATTCCACAGACTTTGAAACTTGGCACCTCTCATTTTTTTACTGTGCTTAGTTATGAATGTTTGTGCTTATCTATGTGAAAGTAAAAATGAGATTACTAATAAAATCAAGGGAATGCTTGAAGTAAAAAAAAAGTTAAACATGCAAATGTGAGGATTGACTATATATGGAAATATATGATAAATCAATAGAACATCATCTATGACATTTGTTTGCATCCTTGGGGCTTAGCACAGTGCTTCCCACATGGTAAGTGCTTCATAGATGCTTTTCCCATTCATTCATAGAGTGGAATGCTATTGTAATGATACAACTACAGGAAGTATGAAAGAGCTGAAAGTGTTAGATTTGGAGTCAGGAGATCCCTACATATGAATTTCATTTCTAATATTTGTTTTATGTTTGACCACAAATAAGATACTTAAGGTTTCTAAGCTTCAGTTTTCTCATTTATAAAATTGGGGATAATTATATTTATATTGCCTATTCCACTGTAGGACTGTAAGGTAAAATGAATAATGAATTTAAAGTGTTTTGTATGCCTTCATGCACCAAAGAAATAGACTCATACTGTTACCTTCCTCCAGTTGGTAGGACTGATGCTCTAAATGACCAGCATTTTTTTGTTCAGGGTACTTTGTGGGTCTACATACCCTAAAATTACAACTTATGGTCCATGAATGATGTGTTTACCTTTAACAGTGATCCAGAAATTCTAAAGCAAAGACATAATAAAATGATCTAGTAATATATAATAACATATATTATATATAATATTTCTATATAATATATAATAATATATACATAATAAATATAAAGAAGTAAGCACTTCTGTAATATTGGAGCACAGGATCTCAAAACTCTGCACCTTACTAGCAAGAGGACTCACATACATATAGGGTACATTTGTGGAAAGATGGCTATAAGAAGAACATCTGTAGCACATGGAAAGGCATACTTGTGGGGAGTACATGTTGCCAGGACTTGCATGTAGTGGGTCACCTACACTTCCAATGCTGCAAAACTGCTAATATTTTACAGGAATGATATTCTGTTCCCATCAGGTCTACTCCCCATTGGTCTCCTAGTTTCTATTCAAACCTATTCCATTAGACACTGCTGTGATGAAAACTCTTTACCTGGGTGTGTGGTCCCTTTCAGAGGCTGCTTTGATGGGCACTGCTCCGCTGGATATGTTCTCTTGGTTGCTCAGATGCTGAATGTTACTTCACTGCCTCACTTCCCCTTAACTTCTCAGAAATCTTTGGCTTTGAAATAAGATCATATCTGCTAAGAATTAGCATGTGTTTGGCTAATAGTAGATACTTAATAAGCTTCTTTCTCCCCAAACCATCTGTTCTCCAAGAGAAGAGCCATTCATGCCATGTAATTGTAGCTTAAAGCCCACATCCCATCTTCTCACCCCATTATATCTGATTTCGACGAGTTGTCTTTGTCTTGTTCTTTTCAACATATTGGCTGGGTTGAATTCAAGCCAAGTCAACAAAATTTATTAAGCATCCCACTATGTACCAGAAACTATGTTAAGTGATGGAAGCCTCTCATTTCCCCAGCAGAGGATTCTAAGACTTTAACTCCAAATTCTTCAGAATAAGGAATAAGGAATAAAATCTTCCCAGCTACCTAATGCCTAAATTTTTTTTTCATTTAGCTTTCTTTTTTCCAGGTTTGGGATCTCTACCCCTTGTCATATCTAAATAGCTCATGATGAGTATGAGAGTAAAAATGAATGAATACTCCAAGTATTTAAATTTATAGGATTTAATTATCAAAGTGAGAGAGGAAGGGGTTAATTTAGTGGAGCGAGCAGAGCACAGAGCCAAAGACCCCTATCTGCTGCATTTTACCAGAGCCAAAAGCCCCCAAAGCCTTGAAGTGTGGGTTTTAGCCAAATTTATCTCCCAAACATCCCTACGTGAAGTGAGCACGATACTTAAAAGGATGCTGGGTAAATGTAGTTCAAGTGTGTCAAATTTCTATTTGCACATGAGTAAGGCTACATATGGCTTTTAATTTTGATCTCTGAAGCCTAGACCAAAAACTAGCTAATGGTCATTTGCCTAATAATTAGTGAAAAATTTTTGGATTTGAGGTTCTAGTTTTCTAAACCTTCAGCCTTATCTGCTGAGTGAGCCTCTGTAGAGAAGACAGTGTAGAAAAAACTAAGCTTTGGGGCAAGGCTATTATTATCTCTTTTTATTTATGAGAATGACCAACTTTCTATCTATAGACATGGCCAACACAAAGCCTCGGTGTGATTTTGAAGCATAATCTTCCATTAAATGTTGCTGGTGTTCAGTTGTGTCTGACTCTTCATGACCTCATTTGGGATTTTCTTAGAAAAAACACTGGAGTAGTTTCCATTTCTTGCCCCCAGCTCACTTTACAGATGAGGAACTGAGTCAAGCAGAGTTAAGTGACTTACACAGGTTCACTCAGCTATTAAATATCTGAGGTTGATTTGAACTTAGGAAAATGAGTCTTCCTGACTCTGTGTCACCAATTGCCCAAATTCTTCAGAATAAGGAATAAAATCTTCCCAGCTAGCTAATGCCTAAAATTTTTTTTTTTCATTTAGCTTTCTTTTTTCCAGGTTTGGGATCTCTACCCCTTGGCATATCTAAATAGCTCATGATGAGTAGGAGAGTAAAAATGAATGAATACTCCAAGTATTTAAATTTATAGGATTTAATTATCAAAGTTTTTTATTATCAAATTTTTAAAAATTATCAAAATTTTTCATTAATATCAGTCATCATTATTGTTACATAGATACTGGGATTAAAACCCAGGTCTCCCTCCAAACACTGTCTTCTATTCATTTCTATCAACATCTAGGAACCAAAGCTTTATATAAAAGGCAGATTAAAAAATGATCTTGTAAGATGACCATATGCAATTGACTTCTCTACTAGCAGCAGTGTAATGATCCAGGGCAATCTTGAGGGACTTAGGAGAAAAGATGCTATCCATATCCAGAGGAAGAACTGTGGGAGTAGAAATGCAGAAGGAAAACATTTGATTTTTCACTTGCTTATATGGGTAATGGATGCGGGATTTTGGTTTTTAAAAGGTTATTACAAAAATGATTAATATGGAAATACGTATTGAGTAATAATACATATATATATCCCAGGGGAATTGCTTATCATCTCTGGAAAGGGGGAAGGAAAAAGGAAGGGAGAGAACATAAATCATGTAACCATGGGAAAATACTTAAATAAAAAAATTTAAATAAATGATGATGTTTTATATATCTACATACATACCTTTCTGAGGTCAAGAAAACTTGGGTTCAAGGACTGTCTCTGACACTCAATGCCCCAGACAACTCTCTAAAATGAAATTACAGAGCATGTGCCACCTTGAGTAAGTAGAGAGAATTCCCTGATTTGGGAGTTCTTTAAATCAGTAAATTCCCAGATCTCTTCTCTATCCTAACATTGAAATAATACTTAAAAGTTTCAAAATGTTCTGTATGGAGAGATAATTTACTTTGAATATTATTAAGTTCAAATCTGACCTCGGACACTTACTAGCTATGTGACTCTGTTTGCCTCAATTCCTCATTTATAAAATGTACTGCAGAAGGAAGTGGCAAACTATTCCAGGACTTTTGATAATAAAACTTCAAATGGGGTCACAAAGACTTGGACTTGACTGAGATGACTAAACCACAACAAAAGAAGTCCAGTGTTGGCTCAGATTTTTGTGAATTTTGCCTCATAGAAACCAAAATTAGAAGCAAATTTAATTTCAAATATTTTATTTCAAGCTTCTCTCCTCCCTCTTTTTTTGTTTTGTCATACAAACAGAGACATCCCTCAGTCTTATTTTTCCATAACTATCCTGACTCCAGGATGAATGACAATAATTTGATAGAACTCTGACCTTTTAAATGTTTTTTTAATAAATGTTACAACGTTATACATTTTTATAAATGTCCAATTTTTGCGTACTTCAGTCTTAAGAGAAAAGGGCACCTTGGAATAGTGGTCATGATGAAAAGCAGTGACTGTAGTTTGGGAGGTTGCTGGAACCTAGCATTGGTAAGCCAGAAACTCCTCTTAACAGTCGGTGTAGGCATCCACCAGTCATCTCTGATATGTTTTTTTTTAATTTTTTTTTATTGCTAGGAATTATCTCCTCGGCAGCAAATAAGATGAAATCACGGGCATCTGATTTGTCATCACCTCTATCTGTGCACTAGTGTCAGAGCATGGTCTGTGCTACATTTGAGTAAAGGATTAAATCTTCTCTTTCCTCCTTTCATAGCTGTAGTCTATCCAGCAAAAGAGAGTCAAGAGAGAGCCTTAAAGAATATTTCAGGATGTAGAAATCTTTATTGAAATGTAAGATAACTTGGCTTGTTATCATCACCATGGTTTCTATGATAGATGGATATTAACTGTGGCCTGAAAACAGAGGTTTTGCCCAAGCAATTTAACTAGTGCAGGGGGAAAGGAAACAATTTAGAAGTATATGATTAGAGATGAAAAGGTAAAACTTCCACAGTGGTTCAGAGAGCCCTCTTAGTTGTCAAATACTCACACATCTATTTTACCTGAACTTCCCTTTATTTCTCCTCTCTGGTAGAAACAGGGCATTTCAGAAATTATTTTAGTTCAAAGGTAAGGGGGTGAGACCTGACATCTGAAAGGAAGGAGATCTAGGAGCAAATAGAGGGAGGAAAGACACAGTAAGGGGCTAAACACAAGAGCAGAGATCAGGATCTCAATCTTGGGGAGGCTATAAAGGAACGGGACAGCAAACCCTGGACTGAGGTCTCAAGATTTCAAAGATGCCACTTTGATCATCATGTATAAGAGAAAAGAAGGATAAAGCCACTCACTATCAAAGCAGCTCAGTAATCTCTGTCACAGGGAAAACCTTGTCTAATTCTTTTGATTTGGCTGCTGCCAACAGCGCTTCTCCAGAATCATGGAGCAGCGGATGTTCCCAACACTGGGATGGTGGCTTTAATTCAAGAGATTATAAGGCAGTGATGGAGAGGGTTTGCCTCCTCTCCATCTCTGGACTTTGCTCCATGGTTAAATCTGTTTGTGACTATTCCCGAGATGGGGTGAGGAGAGAGGAAGAAGGGAACAAAGAGATCTGTAGGATGGAGGGGAAGACTCCAGAGAAGGATGATCTGGGGCAGCCAGATGGTGCAGTGGATGGAGCCTGACCTCAAATCAAGTCTCAACCACTAAGTAGTTCCATGACTTTGGACAAGTCACTTAATCCCAGTTTCTTCATCTGTAAAATCAAGATAATCATAGCATCTGTCTCCTAAAATTAAGATGAGAATCGAATGAGATAAAAATTATAGAGGGCTTAGCACATAGTATGTTGTTGTTCAATTGGGTCTAACTCTTCTCCATCCTATTTGAGGTTTTCTTGCAAAGATATTGGAGTGGTTTGCTATTGCCTTCTCCATCTTGTTTTATAGATGAGGAAACTGAAGCAAACAGGATTCAATTACTTGTTCAAAGTCACACAGGGAATTAAGTGAAAAAGGCCACATTTGAACCCATCTTCCTGATTCCAGAGTGGGCACTCTACTCATTGTACCACCCAGCTACCTAGCATATAATAAGCACATAACAAATGTTAGCTCTTATTACATAATCTGGCTGAGCAATACTTACTGAGATGACATTACTCTCAGGATCAGTGCTTCTGAAACCCTCTGGGTCTTAGGAAGAGGAATATTCATTAATCAATTAGTTTAAGGATGATTTAAAAAAATTCCTCTTAGTATAACAGATAGGGTGCTGAACTGGTTTACAGGAAGATCTGAGCTGAGATCCTCTCTTAGATGCTTACTAGATGTGTAGCCATGAATAAGTTTTTACTTAATCTTTTTGAGCCTCTTCCCTCCTTTTAGGGGATAATTATAGCATCTCCCTAACAGGATTATCATGAGGATTACATGAGATAACAATGTGAAGTGCTTTGCAAGCTTTTAAATATTATATAAATACTAATGATTATTACTATAATAATAATAATGATTAATTCCCTTTGTGGGTTGGTATGGGTTGAAATGTTAAGTGTATATATATATGTATACATACACACATATACATACATATATAAGGTATATAAATATTTATGTTTATATATATTTATATATGCACACATGTTCACATATAGATACATATATATTCATATATACTTGTAATATGATACCCATATATATGAATATTTATATATATCTGTCTCTGTCTATCTGTTTGTCCTTCTCTTTATATCTATCTATGCATCTAACCATCTATCAATTTATCTTTCTATCAATATATCCATCTATCTATCTATCCATCCATCCTTTCATCTATCTATCTATCTATCTATCTATCTATCTATCTATCTATCTATCTATCTATCTATCTGTCTGTCTATCTATTCATCCATTCTTTCATCTATATCTATCTATCTATCTATCTATCTATCTATCTATCTATCTATCTATCCATCCATATATTTATCTATCGATCCATCCTTTCCTCTATTTATCTATCTACCTATTTGTCTCTTCTCTGTCATCTATTTTTCTGTCTGTCTATCAACCTATCTATCCATCTATTCATCCATCCTTTTATCTATCTATCCATCTATTTATCTATATATCTTCCTGTCTGTCTATCTATCTATCCATCCATCTATCTATCTATCTATCTATCTATCTATCTATCTATCTATCTATCTATCTATCTATCTATCCATCCATATATTTATCTATCTATCCATCCTTTCCTCTATTTATCTATCTATCTATTTGTCTCTTCTCTGTCATCTATTTTTCTGTCTGTCTATCAACCTATCTATCCATCTATTCATCCATCCTTTTATCTATCTATCCATCTATTTATCTATATATCTGCCTGTCTGTCTATCTATCTATCCATCTATCCATCTATCTATCTATCCATCCATTTAACCATCTATCTATCCTTCTATCCTTCTATCTTTCCTCTCTCTCTCTCTCTCTCTCTCTCTCTCTCTCTCTCTCCCTCTCTCTCTCTCTCTCTCTCTCTCTTCTCTCTCTCTCTTTCTCTTTCTCTCTCTCTCCCTCCCTTGGCCCTTCGAGGTGTGCAGCTTATTGGGTGAATAATAATGATAATAACAATAACAACAACAGTAAGAAGCCAAATGATTTACAAATATTATTTTATCCTCCTGACAGCCCTGGGAGGTGGATGCTATTGTTATCTACATTTTACAAATGAGATATCAGAGATTAATGATTTTCTGAGTCACTCAGCCGGTAAGGGTCTGAGGCCAGATTTTTAACCCTAGCCATTCTATCTCCAGCTCCAGAATTCTATCCACTACTATACCTAGCTGCTTCTAATACAGACATTTAGTGCTAGAAGAGACCTAAGTGACCAGAGTCCAGTTCCCTCCTTTCATAGATAAAGAAACTGAGGTTGAGGGAGGTTAATGATGGATCCCAGGACATGTAGGTAGTAACTGTTCAAGGGAAGATTTTAACTTCAGTACTCTAGTTCTAAGTCCAATGCCCTCCATTGCACTCCTTTCCCTTTGTCTATGATTCCCTGTGGTGTTCCAATTCCAGTCCAGTCACATCTTCTTGTCCTTAACTTCCCTTTAGTGCTCCACAAGAGCTCTGTCTCATTTTCCTGAGTTCAAATATGGTTTCAGACACTTACTAACCTGAAGAAGTTACTTAACCTGTTTGCCTCAGTTTCCTCATCTATATAATGAGCTCGAGGAGAAAATGGCAAACAAGTCCATTAGCCTTGCCAAGCTCACCTGACAGCGTGAAGTGAGTTATCCCGGGTCATAAAGCTAATTAGTGTATGAGGCCAGATTTGAACTCATCTTCCTGATTCTAGGTTCATTGCCCCATGTCATTGCATGCTAGAGATTATGAAGGACGTGATTAACTGTCAGAAACTAGAGAGAAAATAAAGGTGAATGATGCCTGAAAAAAAGTCATTACATTCGGTGATATGAAGGTCGATATTAACATTGCAATAATCAGTATCTGCAGAGTAATCATGGGCTTTTCTTTTCCTGACAATACTTACCTATTTAGTTGTAAGAGTATGCATTTCATTTGCTGTATATCTTGCTGCCCAATAAAGTGCATTATTTATAATTTATTTATTTTAAAAAGCAGTACTGTGTAGTGGTTCCAAGGCAAAAGAGTGGTAAGGGCTAGGCAATGGGGGTCAAGTGACTTGCCCAGGGTCACACAGCTGGGAAGTATCTGAGGTTAGATTTGAACCTAAGACCTCCTGTCTCTGGGTCTGGCTTTCAATCCACTGAGCTACCCAGCTGCCCCCTGTTATTTATAATTTATAATAAGCCCTAAATAATACTAACGAAGCCACATTATCAACATGGAAAAGATATCAGGTTGATCACATCTCTGTCTTATAAATATGTATACAAATTGTATAAATGACTATTGATTCTAGATATTGCAAATGTATGCACCTCAGACAGGGTGTCCTCTACATAAACCCTTAATAACCTCAAATTTATGGGAGAAAATGCATATTTGCATATCCCCTTGTTCTGTGATTTCTCAGAAACTAAGAAGTATATCTTTCAAGGAACAGAGGAAATTAAAATGCTGAAGTTATTTCTATTAATAAAGCAAACCCCAACTCTATCCATGTTAGCCTAGAGGGAAGTCTCTGGTGGTACCTTGCAAGGTTCTGCTCTCATCTCCTTTCCATCAATTGTTTTATCAAAGCATTGGAGGGAGACACAAGAGGCACATTTATCTATTTTGTGAATGCCACAAAGCTGGGGAGGGCATAGCAAATTTGCAGATGATAGATTTAGAATCCCCCAGACCTCTCAACAGGACAAGGTGGAATAATGGAATAATCTAACAAACCTACATTTAATGAGAATAAATGTCAGGTTGAGCACTTAGGTACAAAAGAGCAACCGTATAAACTAGAGGGAGAGAACTGATATGACAGCATTTCCTATGAGAAAGACTTTAGAGTTGTTCTTGGTTGCATGCTTGTGTTTTAAGTATTGAGTTGATTTCTTATTTCATTACATTAGAATCTATTTCTTGTGAGTCTGGTGAAATCGTAAAGATAGTTTGTGAAGTTCTTTAAAAGATAAGCAGTTGTTCTTTAGTCACATCCATCTCTTTTTGACTCCATTTGGGGTATTCTTGTCAGAGATCCTAGAGTGGTTTGCCATTTCCTTCTTTAGCTCATTTTACAGATGAGGAAACTGAGGCCAACAGGGCTAAGCTATTGGGCCAATATAGCTAGGAAGTATCTGAATTCAGAAAGATGAGTTTTCCTGACTCTTTGCCCAATGGGCCACCTAGCTGCCTTGATATACAACGAGGCACTTAAAAATGTTTTATGATATTTTTACAAAGCCATCTGTATCTTAAAAACCTTAATGAACTAAGGAAAGTTCAAGAACAGTTGCTTCTTTTCCTTCTGCAATGGCCATTTTTCCTTTATGATTCTGAATCATAGAATCAATCATATAGGTTTAGAGCTGACTTCAGGGACCATCTTGCAGAATCTCCTATAAATATGAAAACGAAAACCCAGAAGTGTTAAATGCCTTGCCAAAAATCATGCAAGTCACAAGGACAAAAGCATCTTTTGAACCTTCCTCCTCAGATATTTTATCCAGAACTCAACCCTCTTAGACCTTGAAGTCATAGAAGTCTGAACATCACACACTTTAAGGTGTGAAGATTATTTTCTAATTCAACTCTCCTTCAGTCCTCACTCCTTTGTATATCAGCAGGGGCTACTTCTAATTCTATATTTGTCGTGGTTTGTTTTTCATTAGAAGCTGAAGTTCTTGGTAGCAGGGACTGTTTGGGTTTTGTCTTTGTGTGCCTGTACCTAGTAAGTAGTAGGGACTTAATGAATGCCCATTAAATTTAACTAAAGGCCAGTCTTGGTAGGAAGACTCTCATTTGAATATGATAGACAATAATACCCTTTTAGGGAAGTTAGGTGATGCAATGGAGAGAGTGGCAGGGCTGAAGCCAAGACTTATCTTCCTGAGTTCAAATGTGGATTTGGACATTTAGTGTGACTGTGGACAAGCCACTTAATTCTGTTTGCCTCAGTTTCCTTATCTGTAAAATGATCTGGACAAAGAAATGGCAAACAACTCCAGTATCTTTGCCTAGAAAACTCCAATGGGGTCACTAAGTATTGAACACAACTAAAAAAACAACTGAAAATCATCTTCAATTTGCCCTGTATATATCCTTTTTCTTCATAGTTATTTGTGTGTCGCCTCCTGCATTAGACTGTGAACTTTTGGAAGGCAGGAGTTGTTTTTGACTGTTTTTGTATTCCTAATGCTTAGCACAATGCCTTGTACCAAACAATCAAATGCTTGTTTTGACAATATATTTAGTAATATTTTCCACTTATATGCTATCAGGAATTCCATTTAATTATTGCATCTTTCGCCCTTTCCCCCCCAAGGAAGCAAGGGTTCTGGAAAATGTTGTTCTTGGGCAATGGAATTCTGGCCTCATTGTTTTCCATAATGATGTCCTCATTATATTTAATGCTTCGCTTTTGTAAATGTAGTTTGGCCTATGTCAGGAGAGCAGGATCTACAGTGAAGGTCATGACTCATGAAGGGAAGTGAGTGGCACCAAGCAGTAGGTAGCAAAGCATCGTGCTATTCAATGAACAACAAGGTCAATTGCTCCATATCTGCATGTGGTTCAACACAGCTGGAGTGAAAAAAATTATAATGCTCGACTGGCATTTTGTAGAAGTTTAATGTGGAATAATAATGGAGTTGGAATCATCAGTTTATAAAAAAATGTCAGTTTGGCTGGGAAAACACAGAAATACAGAGGCATTTTGTCTCTCTAAAAGGAAAGATGGAAAGAAAAATGTTAGCGACTTGGGTTAAGAATATAAAATGCAACACTTTTCTCCTTTAAATAATAGATCTGGGAATATGTATATATGCAAATATATACATATACACACATATGTGTATTCATTAAAATGTATGCATTTTTATATCTATACATTCAAAATGTATTGATAAATAGGTATTGAACCTCTGAAGGCTGCAGTATCTAGTGTGCTAGCAGTTACATTTTTAGGGTGAAAAAATACTCAGTGGAGGATTTTTCCAAATTGGCAAGTGGATAGAGATCTGGTTTGAGGAGCAGTAATAAAAATTTAAATAATAGATGCAGTTATTAGAATGGAATTCCTTATATTGTATATCTCACTGCAAGTCTATCAAATGGCTCATCTCCCTTTCCTCCCCTCCATCTAAGAAAAAAATAAGCTTACAAGATAGAAAGTCGGAACACTTCTAGCAAGTTAGAAATGGCTCAGATAAGGAGCTTTCCAAATGCTGATAATTTTGCAAAAGGGAATCAGGTAGAAAATGTCTTCAAGATGTTAAGAAAAAGATCAAGCTATCAATTAAAATGTTGTATGTCCTGCTTTTAACTTTACAATGACAAACCATTACAATGTATCCTGAAGATGTAGTCTGACTCTTTAGCTAAGAGCTGAGACTTCAGTCCAACCTAAATTTTAATGCCTGTTGACTTCAATGTTCAAAATACATGGTTATAACCAAAGGATAGAGAGAGTCTTAGAAGGCCAAAGGGATGCTTTTAGTTATATAAAATTGAAAATTAAAAAAAAAACTAAATATAGTCAAAATTAGAAGGAAAAGAATTTAACATTCTCAAATTGCTTTAAAAATATAATACTAATTATCTGATGGTGATGGAATACCATTGAGATAAAAGGAAAGCTGAACTGGAGGATTTCTATGTGAACTGGGATGACCTTCAGGAATTGATGTTCAGCAACAGGAAAAGAACCTGAAGAACATTGTACACCGAGACAGATACACTGTGGTACAATCAAATGTAACAGACTTCTCTACTAGTAGCAACGATGCAGGACATTTCTGAGGGACTTGTGAGAAAGAATGCTATCCATATCCAGAGGAAGAAGTGTGGGAGCACAAAGGCAGAAGAAAAACATATGATCGATCCCATAGATCTATAGGGATATGATTAGGGTTTTGATGTTAAAAGATCACTCTGTGGAAAAAATGAATAACATGGCTATTGATTGAGAACAGGCATAAATACATAATCCAGTGGAATTGCTTGTCAGTTCCAGGAGTGGGGAGGGAAGATAGGATGGGGAAAATCATAAATCATGTAACCATGGAAAAATATTTAAAATAAAAAAAAAACAGAAAAAAAGAATGAACACCTGATATTTGGGAACTACCTACAAGGAATGAAATGGTCTGAAGTACAAAAGGAAAAATCAGAATTTTTGACATGATTCGACAAATTTTTGTCAAAATAGAGGCTTTCTCCCTCTGATCTCACAGCCCAGCAGTTGAACTTGGCTCTAAAAGACATTGGCATATTTCTATCTGTGTCAGTATTTGCTTTGTGAACAAGAGAGTATGTTAGTCAAATAAAGGAAAAAATAAATATTAGAACCTGGAAATATGCATTTAGTAATCCATGAAAGGCACTAGAAACAGAAAAAGTAGAATCTTTAAAGATGAACAATTTCATCACAGCTGAGGTTCTGTCAATCTATCTGCAAAGCTGAGCAGTTTGACTTAACTTTTTTTTTTTGCATTGGAGAAGAGCTTTAGTGGAAGTATATTACAGCATAGAACAATAATTGATATACATAATGAGGATCCTGAGTCATCAAGAAAAGATTAGATTATTCTAAATAACCTCTGTTGCAGGAGTCAGGAAAATACGCAAAACATTTCATAATAGTAGTTCACATTTAGATAGTATTTTGTTGCTATAAACTCTTCTCTATACATGGTGTCATGTTGTCCTCACAACAATCCTGTGTAATGATAAATTAATAGTTATTATCCTCATTTAATAGATGAAGAAAATAAGGACCAGAGAGGTTAAATGATTTACCCAGATTTTAAAAAGTGAATTAGGTCTCCTTGTTCCAAGTCTAATGCTCTTCTTATTACGTTATGTTCTTTCTCTTAGATTATCATTCAAAATGATTGAATTTTCAAAAGTTTTGATGCTTAAAAGGAGAGGGGGTAAATTAATCATCTGAAAAATTCACTGGATGAATGAAATCATCCTTTATATGAGCATGTTACATAAATTTATCTTCTTTGATCCTCATTCTATATATAATTCATAATCTATATTCAAATAATTTAAATCTATATTCAATTTTATATATATAAAGATCCTCTGTGAGGTAGGTATTATTTTTGTCACCATTTTATAGAGGAAGAAACTGAGGCCTGAGAAGTTATGTGTTATGTTCAAGATAACACAGCTTGTGAGTGGCAGGACCCAGTTTTTTTTTTAACTCTTATATTTTGTCTTAGAATCAATACTATATATTGGTTCTAAGGCAGAAGAATGGTAAAGGCTAGGCAATGGGGGTTAAGGGACTTGGACAGGGTCACCCAGGTAGGAAGTGTCTAAGGTCAGATTTGAACCCAGGATCTCCTATCTCTAGGCCTGGCATTCAATCCTCTGAGCCACCCATCTGCCTCCTAGGACTCAGATTTGAAGGCCAATCTTCTGACCCCAAATACAGAGCTCTTTTTATTGTACCACATAGAGGCATGGCATGGCAGCTACACAGCTGGGTACAAGATGGGTTGAAGGGAGGTTGTGCCTGGAGGCAGGGATACCAGATACTACATTTGCTTCTGCAATAGTCCAGACTCTTGCTAGTCACCTCAAAGGAACGTCATTGCAATACATGAAGTAGTTCCAGGAAAGCAAATTTAGGTCCTAAAAGAAAAATGCTATTAAAATGCAAGTTATGATTATGTCTTTTATGGTCATAGTTGTAATTCTTAGGCCAATCACTTCAGCCAGGCCAATATCCTTAATATTTAGTGTCTTTTATATGTCAGTTTTCTAAGGAAAAAAATGAGTTCTCTCTGCTTCCTCCCAATATATTCTTCTGATGCTGAAGGGGTTGGAAGTCTGAAGGTGAGAGTCTGGGTAGAGAGTCACCAGCTCCTTCTCCCTTCTTGGCTTCAGAGCAAAAGCAAAGTGCTCATGAGTCTGTGAGCCCTGAATGGGGCTTGCATTTTGCATGTCATTCTGGTGGTTCTTCTCCTATGACATGGGGCAGGTACCGGAGCCGGGGCCAGAGCAGGTTTGCTCTTTGATAAATCATTCAGTTACACAATTCAAGAGTTGGGAAAGACTCAGATTTTAGGAGAATCCACCAGATACTTCAAGCACAAATTCCAATCCCCAAATCCCTATGGACTAGTCACATGCCTTCTGCTCGATGACTTCTTTTTTTTTTTTAATTTTAATATTATTTTATTTGGTCGTTTTCATACATTATTCACTGGAAACAAAGATCGTTTTCTTTTCCTCCCCCCCTCTCCCCCCCCCCCCCGCCTTTCCCTCTCCCATAGCTGACGCATGATTCCACTGGTTATCACATGTGTTCTTGACTCGAACCCATTTCCCTGTTGTTGGAGTTTGCATTATAGTGTTCATTTAGAGTCTCTCCTCAGTCTTATCTCCTCCAACCCTGTAGTCAAGCAGTTGCTTTTCAGCGGTGTTTTTACTCCCACAGTTTATCCTCTGCTTGTGGGTAGTATTTTTTTTTTTAGATCCCTGCAGATTGTTCAGGGATTGCATTGATACTAATGGAGAAGTCCATCACCTTCGATTGTACCACAATGTATCAGTCTCTGTGTACAATGTTTTCCTGGTTCTGCTCCTCTTGCTCTGCATTACTTCCTGGAGGTTGTTCCAGTCTCCATGGAACTTCTCCACTTTATTATTCCTTTGAGCACAATAGTATTCCATCACCAACATATACCACAATTTGTTCAGCCATTCCCCAATTGAAGGGCATCCCCTCATTTTCCAATTTTTGGCCACCACAAAGAGCGCAGCTATGAATATTTTTGTACAAGTCTTTTTGTCCATTATCTCTTTGGGGTACAAGCCCAGCAGTGCTATGGCTGGATCAAAGGGCAGACAGTCTTTTATCGCCCTTTGGACATAGTTCCAAATTGCCCTCCAGAATGGTTGGATCAATTCACAACTCCACCAGCAATGAATTAATGTCCCTACTTTGCCACATCCCCTCCAGCATTCATTACTTTGCATAGCTGTCCTGTTAGCCAATCTGCTAGGTGTGAGATGATACCTCAGAGTTGTTTTGATTTGCATCTCTCTGATTATAAGAGATGTAGAGCACTTTTTCATGTGCTTATTAATAGTTTTGATTTCTTTGGCTGAGAATTGCCTGTTCATGTCCCTTGCCCATTTGTCAATTGGAGAATGGCTTGATTTTTTGTACAATTGATTTAGTTCTTTATAAATTTTAGTAATTAAACCCTTGTCAGAGGGTTTTATGAAGATTTTTTCCCAATTTGTTGCTACCCTTATGATTTTGGTTACATTGGTTTTGTTTGTACAAAAACTTTTTAATTTGATGTAATCCAGATTATTTATTTTGCATTTTGTAATTCTTTCTAATTCTTGCTTGGTTTTGAAGTATTTCCCTTCCCAAAGGTCTGACATGTATGCTATTCTGTGTTCGCCTAATTTTCTTATAGTTTCCTTCTTTATGCTCAAGTCATTCATCCATTTTGAATTTATCTTGGTGTAGGGTGTGAGGTGTTGATCTAAGCCTAATCTTTCCCACACTGTCCTCCAATTTTCCCAACAGTTTTTATGAAATAGTGGATTTTTGTCCCAAAAGCTGGGATCTTTGGGTTTGTCATATACTGTCTTGCTGAGGTTGCTTGCCCCCAGTCTATTCCACTGATCCTCCTTTCTGTCTCTTAGCCAGTACCAAATTGTTTTGATGACCGCTGCTTTATAATATAGTCTGAGATCTGGGACTGCAAGACCCCCTTCCTTTGTGTTTTTTTTTCATTAATTCCCTGGATATCCTTGATCTTTTGTTCTTCCAAATGAACTTTGTTATGTTTTTTTCTAAATCAGTAAAAAAAATTTTTGGAAGTTCCATGGGTATGGCACTAAATAGATAGATGAGTTTGGGTAGGATGGTCATTTTTATTATATTGGCTCGTCCTACCCATGAGCAGTTAATGTTCTTCCAATTGTTCAAGTCTAGTTTTAGTTGTGTGGAAAGTGTTTTGTAGTTGTGTTCATATAGATCCTGTGTTTGTCTCGGGAGATAGATTCCTAAGTATTTTATTTTGTCTTGGGTAATTTTGAATGGGATTTCTCTTTCTAGTTCTTGCTGCTGAGCTGTGTTGGAATTATATAGAAATGCTGATGACTTATGTGGGTTTATTTTGTATCCTGCAACTTTGCTAAAGTTGTTGATTATTTCAATTAGCTTTTTGGTTGAGTCTCTAGGATTCTTTAAGTAGACCATCATGTCATCTGCAAAGAGTGATAATTTGGTCTCCTCCTTGCCTATTTTGATGCCTTCAATTTCTTTTTCTTCTCTAATTGCTACTGCTAGTGTTTCTAATACAATGTCAAATAATAGAGGTGATAATGGGCATCCTTGTTTCACTCCTGATCTTAATGGGAATGGATTTAGTTTATCCCCATTGCAGATGATATTAGCTGATGGTTTTAGATATATACTGTTTATTATTTTTAGGAATGACCCTTCTATTCCTATGCTCTCTAGTGTTTTTAGTAAGAATGGGTGTTGTATTTTATCAAAGGCTTTTTCTGCATCTATTGAGATAATCATGTGATTCTTGTTGGTTTGCTTGTTGATGTGGTCAATTATGTGGATAGTTTTCCTAATGTTGAACCAGCCCTGCATCCCTGGTATGAATCCTACTTGATCATGGTGGATGACCCTTCTAATCACTTGCTGGAGTCTTTTTGCTAGTATCCTATTTAAGATTTTTGCATCTATATTCATTAGGGAGATTGGCCTATAGTTTTCTTTCTCTGTTTTTGGCCTGCCTGGCTTTGGAATTAGTACCATGCTTGTGTCATAAAAGGAGTTTGGTAGGATTCCCTCTTTGCTTATTATGTCAAATAGTTTGTATAATATTGGGGTTAACTGTTCTCTGAATGTTTGATAGAATTCGCTGGTGAATCCATCAGGCCCTGGGGATTTTTTCTTAGGCAGTTCTTTGATGGCTTGATGGATTTCAATTTCTGATATGGGATTATTTAAGAAAACTATTTCTTCTTCTGTTAGTCTAGGCAATTTATATTTTTGTAAATATTCATCCATATCACCTAGGTTGGTATATTTATTGCCATATAGTTGGGCAAAGTAGTTTTTAATGATTGCCTTAATTTCCTCTTCATTTGAGGTGAGATCCCCCTTTTCATCCTTGATGCTATTAATTTGCCTTTCTTCTTTCCTTTTTTTAATTAAATTAACCAGTACTTTGTCTATTTTGTCTGTTTTTTCAAAGTACCAGCTTCTAGTCTTGTTTATTAGCTCAATAGTTCTGTCACTTTCTATTTTATTAATTTCTCCCTTAATTTTTAGGATCTCTAGTATGGTTTTCTTCTGGGGGTTTTTAATTTGTTCGTTCTCAAGTTTTTTTATTTGCATTTCCAATTCCTTGGTCTCTGTCCTCTCTAATTTGTTAATATATGCACTCAGGGATATGAATTTTCCTCTAAGTACTGCCTTGGCTGCATCCCATAAGGTTTGAAAGGATGTTTCGCCGTTGTCATTTTCTTCAACGAAATTGTTAATTGTTTCTATGATTTCTTCTCTAACTATCCGATTTTGGAGTATCATGTTATTTAATTTCCAATTAATTTTTGATTTGGGTCTCCATGTACCCTTGCCGATCAATATTTTAATTGCCTTGTGATCTGAAAAGGCTGCAGTTAATATTTCTGCTTTTCTGCATTTAAGTGCCATGTTTCTATGACCTAGTGTATGATCTATTTTTGTGAATGTGCCATGTGGTGCTGAAAAGAAGGTGTATTCTTTTTTGTCCCTATTTATTTTTCTCCATATGTCTATTAATTCTAATTTTTCTAAGATTTCATTCACCTCTTTTACCTCTTTCTTATTTATTTTTTGATTTGATTTATCTAAATTTGATAGTGGTTGGTTCAAGTCTCCCACTAATATGGTTTTACTGTCTAATTCCTCCTTCAATTCTCCTAGTTTCTCTATTAAAAATTTGGATGCTATACCATTTGGTGCATACATGTTGATTAGTGATATTTCCTCATTGTCTATACTTCCTTTTAGCAGAATATATTTACCTTCCCTGTCCCTTTTGATCAGGTCTATTTGTACTTTGGCTTTGTCAGATATCATGATTGCAACTCCTGCCTTCTTTCTATCGGTTGAGGCCCAAAAGGTCTTACTCCAACCTTTAATTCTAACCTTGTGAGTGTCAACCCGTCTCATATGTGTTTCTTGAAGACAACATATGGTAGGGTTTTGTGTTCTAATCCAATCTGCTATTTGTCTGCGTTTTATGGGTGAGTTCATCCCATTCACGTTCAATGTTATGATTGTTATTTGTGGATTCGCTGGCATTTTGATGTCTTCCCCTAGTTCTGACCTTTCTTCTTTAGCTTTCTCCTTTTGAACCAGTGATTTACTTTAGGTCAGACCCCCTAGTCCCCTCCCTTGAGATGCTTCCCTTTCTAGCCCCTCCCTTTTTATGCTCCCTTCCCCTCCCCCCTCTTCTTCCCTCCCTTTTTGTACTCCCTCCTCCCTCCCCCTCCTTAATTTTCCTTTCTTTCTTGCCCTAATGGATAAGATAGAATTCAGGATCCCACTGGATCTAGATGTTCTTCCCTCTCAGATTTGATTTCACTGAGAGTAAGGTTTAAGTACTTCCACTTCACGCTCTCTTCCTCTCCTTCTCATATGAGAGTTCTTCCCCTCCCCTTCCCATGTGTATCTTTATATGGGAAAGTTTATTCTATTGATTCCCCCCCTATTTCTTGAAGTTAATCTTAGTATTATCACGGTTCCCCCCTCCCTTTTCCTTTTTTTGCCCCAACTTTCCCCAAATCTTCTTAATTCCCCAATCTTTCCCTATGCATGTTTCTTCTAACTACTCTTATGATGATACAATTTATAAGAGTTACACAAAACATTTTCCCCACATCTTAATATATATAATTAGATGTAAATGTAGTCCTTATAGAAGAGAGTTTGACTTTAAGAGAAAGATAAGATTTATCTCCTTTTCCCTTTCTTTCATATTTACCTTTTCATGTTTCTCTTGCTTTCTGTGCTTGGATATCGAACTTTCCACAGAGCTCTGGTCTTTTCTTAGCAAATGCTTGGAAATCTTCTATTTTGTTGAATGCCCATACTTTCCCCTGGAAGTATATAGTCAGTTTTGCTGGGTAGTTGATTCTTGGTTGGAGACCCAGCTCTCTTGCCTTTCTAAATATCGTGTTCCATGCTTTGCGGTCTCTTAGTGTATTAGCCGCTAAGTCGTGTGTGATCCTTATGGGAGCCCCCTTATATCTGAAGCTCGTCTTCTTGGCTTCTTGTAGGATTTTCTCCTTTACTTGGAAGCTCTTGAATTTGGCAATTACATTCCTAGGCGTTGTCTTTTGGGGATTTAGTATAGAAGGTGTTCTATGAATCCTTTCTATTTCTATTTTGCCCCCTTGCTCCAGAACGTGGGGGCAATTTTCTTTTATAATCTTCTCTAGAATAGAATCCAATTTGTTGTTTACCTCTGGTTTTTCTGGGAGACCGATAATACGGAGATTTTCTCGTCTTCCTCTGTTCTCCAGGTCCGTGACCTTCTCAGTGAGATATTTTCTGTTTTCTTCCAATTCATTAATTATTTGGGTTTGCTTTATTGATTCTTGCTGTTTTATCATCTCACTTTCTTCGAGGTGCTTAATTCTGGTCATTAGGGACTGGATTTGCTTTTCAGCCTTGTCTGCCCTTCTATTGGATGCTTCGAGTTCTTTTTCCAATTGAGCAGTCTTATCTGTCAGACAGCTGATCTCTTTCTCCCATTTTTCTTTCCAGAAGGTTTCCATCTTTTGGATAAGTTCCAGTTTGAGATCTTCCAGAGCTTGTTGATAGTTTCCATTTTGGGAGGCGTGTTCTGAATTTTTTTGGATTTCCTCCTCATTCTCCTCTTTTCCTTGGGTACTTCCACCATAAAAGTTTTCAATAGTCACTTTTTTCCCTTTCTTCCTGGAGGCTTGATTTTGGGCCATGTGAGCCATCCCTTTGGTGGTTTTATTTCCCTTTCCTTTTTGGTCTGGGGTCTGGGTTATAAGAGCGGTTTTTCTGTGAATTTAGGTTGCTTCAGACTAGTTCTTCCCAGCCTCTGAGCCCAGGTATTCAGCTCCGCCCAGATAATCAGCGCGCGTTGTTCAGCGCAGCCCGCCCCAAGTCCAGGTCGCTGGATTCTCCAGTGAAAGCGCCCTGAGAGGTTTTTTCCTGGCAGTCCACAGATCCCAAGGACCCTGGAGTGCCCCCCCAGACAGAGACGCTCCCCACTCACTCGCTGTCCCGGTGAGCGCTCAGGTAGCTCTCTCTGGTTTAGTGGGGGAGGTGGGGTGGGGGAAGGGCGGCTCAGTTCACTTTTCTGTGCAAGCTTTTCCTTCTTATTTTAGTGTGGAAATGTTCAAGCCCCACGTACCTTTGCCTCTGTGGGGTACTGGGGAGTCCTTCTGTTCCTCCAAAGGTGATTTTATGCTCCTTTGATGTAGTCTATTTCGTTCCGTGCTGGGGAGAGGAAGCGTGCCGCGTCTAGATTGCAGCCATGATTACCCGGAAGTCCCTGCTCGATGACTTCTAATGATATGGAACTCACTACCTACCTAATCATGTGTTGGGCAGGCAATTCTATTTTTTTTTTATAACTGGGTTTTTTAAAAAATATTTTATTTGAACATTTCCAAGCATTATTCGTTAAAGACATAGATCATTTTCTTTCCCCCCCCCCCCACGCCCCATAGCCGACGCGTAGATCCACTGGGCATTACATGTTTTCTTGATTTGAACCCATTGCTATGTTGATAATATTTGCAATAGAGTGTTCATTTAGAGTCTCTCCTCTGTCATGTCCCCTCAACCGCTGTATTCAGGTAGTT
The DNA here is from genome assembly GCF_027887165.1 of Monodelphis domestica. Classification (NCBI taxonomy): domain Eukaryota; kingdom Metazoa; phylum Chordata; class Mammalia; order Didelphimorphia; family Didelphidae; genus Monodelphis; species Monodelphis domestica. The sequence continues at coordinate 69,789,423 of NC_077231.1, read as the reverse complement.
GCTTTTCCTCAGTATTTCCACTCCCATAGTTTATCCTCCTAGATCCTGCAAATTGTTCAGGGACATTACACCACCACTAATGGAGAAGGACATTACCTTCGATTATACCACAGTGTATTAGTCTCTGTGTACAATGTTCTCCTGGTTCTGCTCCTCTCGCTCTGCATCACTACTTGGAGGTCGTTCCAGTCTCCATGGAACTCCTCCACTTTATTATTCCTTTGAGCACAATAGTATTCCATCACCAACAGATACCACAATTTACTCAGCCTTTCCCCAATTGATGGGCATCTCCTCATTTTCCAGTTTTTGGCCACCACAAAGAGCTCAGCTATGAATATTTTTGTACAAGTCTTTGTGTCCATTATCTCTTTGGGGTACAGACCCAGCAGTGCTATGGCTGGATCTAAGGGTAGATATTCTTTTGTCGCCCTTTGGGCATAGTTCCAAATTGCCCTCCAGAATGGTTGGATCAGTTCACAGCTCCACCACCAATGAATTAATGTCCCTACTTGGCCACATCCCCACCAACATTCATTACTTTCCATAGCTGTCATGTTAGCCAATCTGCTAGGTGTGAGGTGATACCTCAGAGTTGTTTTTATTTGCATCTCTCTGATTATAAGAGATTTAGAACACTTCTTCATGTGCTTGTTAATAGTTTTGATTTCTTTATCTGAGAACTGCCTATCCATGTCCCTTGCCCATTTATCAATTGGAGAATGGCTTGATTTTTTGTACAGTTGACTTAGCTCTTTATAAATTTGAGTAATTAAACCTTTGTCAGAGGTTTTTATGAAGATTTTTTCCCAATTTGTTGTTTCCCTTCTGATTTTAGTTACATTGGTTTTGTTTGTGCAAAAGCTTTTTAGTTTGATGTAGTCAAAATTATTTATTTTACATTTTGTGATTCTTTCTATGTCTTGCTTGGTTTTAAAGTCTTTCCCCTCCCAAAGGTCTGACATGTATACTATTCTGTGTTTACCCAATTTACTTATGGTTTCCTTCTTTATGTTTAAGTCACTCACCCATTTTGAATTTATCTTGGTGTAGGGTGTGAGGTGTTTATCTATTCCTAGTCTCTCCTACACTGTCTTCCAATTTTCCCAGCAGTTTTTATCGAATAGTGGATTTTTGTCCCAAAAGCTGGGATCTTTGGGTTTATCGTATACTGTCTTGCTGAGGTCGCTTTCCCCCAGTCTATTCCACTGATCTTCCTTTCTGTTTCTTAGCCAGTACCAAATTGTTTTGATGACTGCTGCTTTGTAATATAGTTTTAGGTCAGGGACTGCAAGGCCCCCATCATATGTGCTTTTTTTCATTATTTCCCTGGATATCCTTGATCTTTTGTTATTCCAAATGAACTTTGTTATGGTTTTTTCTAAATCAGTGAAGAAGTATTTTGGTAGTTCAATGAGTATGGCACTAAATAGATAAATAAGTTTGGGTAGGATCGTCATTTTTATTTTATTGGCTCATCCTATCCATGAGCAGTTAATGTTTTTTCAATTGCTCAAATCTAGTTTTAGTTGTGTGGAGAGTGTTTTGTAGATGTGTTCATATAGTTCCTGTGTTTGTCTCAGGAGGTAGATTCCTAGGTATTTTATTTTGTCTAAGGTGATTTTGAATGGGATTTCTCTTTCTAGTTCTTGCTGCTCAGCTGTGTTGGAGATATATAGAAAAGCTGATGATTTATGTGGGTTTATTTTGTATCCTGCAACTTTGCTAAAGTTGTTGATTATTTCAATTAGCTTTTTGGTTGAATCTCTAGGATTCTTTAAGTAGACCATCATGTCATCTGCAAAGAGTGATAACTTTGGTCTCCTCCTTGCCTATTTTGATGCCTTCAATTTCTTTTTCTTCTCTAATTGCTACTGCTAGTGTTTCTAGTACAATGTCAAATAGTAGAGGTGATAATGGGCATCCTTGTTTCACTCCTGATCTTATTGGGAATGCGACTAGTTTATCCCCATTGCAGATGATATTAGCTGATGGTTTTAGACATATACTGTTTATTATTTTTAGGAATGACCCTTCTATTCCTATACTTTCTAGTGTTTTTAATAGGAATGGATGTTGTATTTTATCAAATGCTTTTTCTGCGTCTATTGAGATAATCATGTGGTTCTTGCTGGTTTGCTTGTTGATGTGGTCAATTATGTGGATGTTTTTCCTAATATTGAACCAGCCCTGCATCCCTGGTATAAATCCTACTTGATCATGGTGAATGATCCTTCTGATCACTTGCTGGAGTCTTTTTGCTAGTATCCTGTTTAAGATTTTTGCATCTATATTCATTAGAGAGATTGGTCTATAGTTTTCTTTCTGTGTTTTTGACCTGCCTGGTTTTGGAATCAGTACCATGTTTGTGTCGTAAAAGGAGTTTGGTAGAACTCCCTCTTTGCTTATTATGTCAAATAGTTTGTATAGTATTGGGATTAACTGTTCTCTGAATGTTTGATAGAATTCACTGGTGAATCCATCAGGGCTTGGGGATTATTTCTTAGGAAGTTCTTTGATGGCTTGTTGGATTTCATTTTCTGATATGGGATTATTTAAGAATTCTATTTCCTCTTCTGTTAGTCTAGACAGTTTGTATTTTTGTATATATTCATCCATATCCCCTAAATTGGTGTATTTATTGCCATATAATTGGGCAAAGTAATTTCTAATGATTGCCTTAATTTCCTCTCCATCGGAGGTGATATCCCCCTTTTCATCTTTAATGCTGTTATTTTGCTTTTCTTCCTTCCTTTTTTAAATTAGATTGACCAGTACTTTGTCTATTTTGTTTGTTTTTTCAAAGTACCAGCTTCTTGTCTTATTTATTGAATCAATAGTTCTATCATTTTTGATTTTATTAATTTCTCCCTTAATTTTTAGGATTTCTAGTTTGTTTTTCTGCTGGGGGGTTTTAATTTGACCGCTTTCGAGTTTTTTCCTTTGCATTTCCAATTGATAGATCTCTGCTCTCCCTAGTTTGTTAATATAAGCATTCAGGGATATGAATTTACCTCTGATTACCGCTTTGGCTGCATCCCAAAAGGTTTGAAAGGATGTTTCTCCATTGTCATTTCCTCGATGAAATTACTGTTTCTATGATTTCTTCTTTAACTAAACGGTTTTGGAGTATCATATTGTTTAATTTCCAATTGGTTTTAGATTTGGTTTTCCATGTACCATTACTAATCATTGTTTTTATTGCCTTGTGATCTGAGAAGGCTGTATTCATTATTTCTGCTTTTCTGCATTTGTGTGCTATGTTTCTGTGACCTAATGTATGGTCAATTTTTGTGAATGTGCCATGTGGTGCTGAGAAGAAGGTGTATTCCTTTTTATCCCTATTTATTTTTCTCCATATGTCTATTAATTCTTATTTTTCTAAGATTTCATTCACTTCTTTTACCTCGTTCTTATTTATTTTTTGATTTGATTTATCTAAATTTGGTAATGGTTGGTTTAAGACTCCCACTAATATGGTTTTACTGTCTATTTCTTCCTTCAATTCTCCTAGTTTCTCCATTAGAAATTTGGGTGCTATATTATTTGGTGCATATATGTTGAATAATGATATTTCCTCATTGTCTAAAGTCCCTTTTAACAAAATATAATTACCTTCCCTATTCCTTTTGATCAGGTCTATTTTTGCATTGGCTTTATCAGATATCATGATTACCACTCCTGCCTTCTTTCTGTCAGTTGAGGCCCAGAAGGTCTTACTCCATCCTTTAATTCTGACCTTGTGGGTGTCAACCCGCCTCATGTGTGTTTCTTTTTTTTTTTTTTTTGAAATATTTCTTTTTTTTTATTTATTTATTTATTTTTTTTTTTAATATATTTTATTTGATCATTTCCAAGCATTATTCGTTAAAGACATAGATCATTTTCTTTTCCTCCCCCCCACCCCCCATAGCCGACGCGTAAGTCCACTGGGCATTAGATGTTTTCTTGATTTGAACCCATTGCTTTGTTGATAGTATTTGCATTAGAGTGTTCATTTAAAGTCTATCCTCTGTCATGTCCCCTCAACCTCTGTATTCAGGCAGTTGCTTTTTCTCGGTGTTTCCACTCCCATAGTTTATCCTTTGCTTATGAATGGTGTTTTTTTTTTTCTCCTGGATCCCTGAAAGTTGTTCAGGGACATTACACCGCCACTAATGGAGAAGTCCATTACGTTCGATTATACCACAGTGTATTAGTCTCTGTATACAATGTTCTCCTGGTTCTGCTCCTCTCGCTCTGCATCACTTCCTGGAGGTTGTTCCAGTCTCCATGGAACTTCTCCACTTTATTATTCCTTTGAGCACAATAGTATTCCATCACCAACATATACCACAGTTTGTTCAGCCATTCCCCAATTGATGGGCATCCCCTCGTTTTCCAGTTTTGGGCCACCACAAAGAGCGCAGCTATGAATATTTTTGTACAAGTCTTTGTGTCCATTATCTCTTTGGGATACAGACCCAGCAGTGCTATGGCTGGGTCAAAGGGTAGATATTCTTTTGTCGCCCTTTGGGCATAGTTCCAAATTGCCCTCCAGAATGGTTGGATCAGTTCACAACTCCACCAGCAATGAATTAATGTCCCTACTTTGCCACATCCCCTCCAGCATTCATTACTTTCCTCTGCTGTTATGTTAGCCAATCTGCTAGGTGTGAGGTGATACCTCAGAGTTGTTTTGATTTGCATCTCTCTGATTATAAGAGATGTGGAACACTTCTTCATGTGCTTGTTAATAGTTTTGATTTCTTTATCTGAGAACTGCCTATCCATTTCCCTTGCCCATTTATCAATTGGAGAATGGCTTGATTTTTTGTACAATTGATTTAGCTCATTATAAATATGAGTAATTAAACCTTTGTCAGAGGTTTCTATGAAGATTTTTTCCCAATTTGTTGTTTCCCTTCTGATTTTAGTTATATTGGTTTTGTTTGTACAAAAGCTTTTTAGTTTGATGTAGTCAAAATTATTTATTTTACATTTTGTGATTCTTTCTATATCTTGCTTGGTTTTAAAGCCTTTCCCCTCCCAAAGGTCTGACATGTATACTATTCTGTGTTTACCCAATTTACTTATGGTTTCCTTCTTTATGTTTAAGTCACTCACCCATTTTGAATTTATCTTGGTGTAGGGTGTGAGGTGTTGATCTATTCCTAGTCTCTCCCACACTGTCTTCCAATTTTCCCAGCAGTTTTTATCGAATAGTGGATTTTTGTCCCAAAAGCTGGGATCTTTGGGTTTATCGTATACTGTCTTGCTGAGGTCGTTTTCCCCCAGTCTATTCCACTGATCTTCCTTTCTGTTTCTTAGCCAGTACCAAATTGTTTTGATGACTGCTGCTTTGTAATATAGTTTGAGGTCTGGGACTGCAAGGCCCCCATCATATGTGTTTTTTTTCATTATTTCCCTGGATATCCTTGATCTTTTGTTCTTCCAAATGAACTTTGTTATGGTTTTTTCTAAATCAGTGAAGAAGTATTTTGGTAGTTCAATGGGTATGGCACTAAATAGATAAATAAGTTTGGGTAGGATGGTCATTTTTATTATATTGGCTCGTCCTATCCATGAGCAGTTAATGTTTTTCCAATTGTTCAAGTCTAGTTTTAGTTGTGTGGCGAGTGTTTTGTAGTTGTGTTCATATAGTTCCTGTGTTTGTCTTGGGAGATAGATTCCTAGGTATTTTATTTTGTCTAAGGTGATTTTGAATGGGATTTCTCTTTCTAGTTCTTGCTGCTGAGCTGTGTTGGAGATATATAGAAAAGCTGATGATTTATGTGGGTTTATTTTGTATCCTGCAACTTTGCTAAAGTTGTTGATTATTTCAATTAGCTTTTTGGTTGAATCTCTAGGATTCTTTAAGTAGACCATCATGTCATCCGCAAAGAGTGATAACTTGGTCTCCTCCTTGCCTATTCTGATGCCTTCAATTTCTTTATCTTCTCTAATTGCTACTGCTAGTGTTTCTAGTACAATGTCAAATAGTAGAGGTGATAATGGGCATCCTTGTTTCACTCCTGATCTTATTGGGAATGCATCTAGTTTATCCCCATTGCAGATGATATTAGCTGTTGGTTTTAGATATATACTGTTTATTATTTTTAGGAATGACCCTTCTATTCCTATGCTTTCTAGTGTTTTTAATAGGAATGGGTGTTGTATTTTATCAAAGGCTTTTTCTGCATCTATTGAGATAATCATGTGGTTCTTGCTAGTTTGCTTGTTGATGTGGTCAATTATGTGGATGGTTTTCCTAATGTTGAACCAGCCCTGCATCCCTGGTATGAATCCTACTTGATCATGGTGAATGATCCTTCTGATCACTTGCTGGAGTCTTTTTGCTAGTATCCTATTTAAAATTTTTGCATCTATATTCATTAGGGAGATTGGTCTATAGTTTTCTTTCTCTGTTTTTGACCTGCCTGGTTTTGGAATCAGTACCATGTTTGTGTCGTAAAAGGAGTTTGGTAGAACTCCCTCTTTGCTTATTATGTCAAATAGTTTGTATAGTATTGGGGTTAATTGTTCTCTGAATGTTTGATAGAATTCACAGGTGAATCCATCAGGCCCTGGGGATTTTTTCTTAGGAAGTTCTTTGATGGCTTGATGGATTTCAATTTCTGATATGGGATTATTTAAGAATTCTATTTCCTCTTCTGTTAGTCTAGGCAGTTTGTATTTTTGTATATATTCATCCATTTCTCCTAAATTGGTGTATTTATTGCCATATAATTGGGCAAAGTAATTTCTAATGATTGCCTTAATTTCCTCCTCATTGGAGGTGCTGTCCCCCTTTTCATCTTTAATGCTGTGAATTTGCTTTTCTTCCTTCCTTTTTTTAATTAGATTGACCAGTACTTTGTCTATTTTGTTTGTTTTTTCAAAGTACCAGCTTCTTGTCTTATTTATTAAATCAATAGTTCTATCACTTTCGATTTTATTAATTTCTCCCTTAATTTTTAGGATTTCTAATTTGGTTTTCTGCTGGGGGTTTTTAATTTGATCGCTTTCGAGTTTTTTCAATTGCATTTCCAATTGATTGATCTCTGCTCTCCCTTGTTTGTTAATATGAGCTTTCAGGGATATGAATTTGCCTCTGATTACCACTTTGGCTGCATCCCAAAAGGTTTGAAAGGATGTTTCGCCATTGTCATTTTCCTTGATGAAATTATTAATTGTTTCTATGATTTCTTCTTTAGCTAAACGGTTTTGGAGTATCATATTGTTTAATTTCCAATTGGTTTTAGATTTGGTTTTCCATGTACCATTACTAATCATTATTTTTATTGCCTTGTGATCTGAGAAGGCTGCATTCATTATTTCTGCTTTTTTGCATTTGTGTGCTATGTTTCTGTGACCTAATGTATGGTCAATTTTTGTGAATGTGCCATGTGGTGCTGAGAAGAAGGTGTATTCCTTTTTATCCCTATTTATTTTTCTCCATATGTCTATTAATTCTAATTTTTCTAAGATTTCATTCACTTCTTTTACCTCTTTCTTATTTATTTTTTGATTTGATTTATCTAAATTTGATAATGGTTGGTTTAAGTCTCCCACTAGTATGGTTTTATTGTCTATTTCTTCCTTCAATTCTCCTAGTTTCTCCATTAGAAATTTGGGTGCTATATTATTTGGTGCATACATGTTGATTAATGATATTTCCTCATTGTCTAGAGTCCCTTTTAACAAAATATAATTACCTTCCCTATCCCTTTTGATCAGGTCTATTTTTGCATTGGCTTTATCAGATATCATGATTACCACTCCTGCCTTCTTTCTATCAGTTGAGGCCCAGAAGGTCTTACTCCATCCTTTAATTCTGACCTTGTGGGTGTCAACCCGCCTCATGTGTGTTTCTTGAAGACAACATATGGTAGGGTTTTGGATTCTAATCCATTCAGCTATTCGTCTACGTTTTATGGGTGAGTTCATCCCATTCACGTTCAAAGTTATGATTGTCATTTGTGGACTCCCTGGCATTTTGATTGCCTTCCCTAATTCTAACCTTTTCTTCTTCGGCTCTACCTTTTAGTCCAGTGATTTACTTTGAATCAGTCCCCCTTGTCCCCTCCCTTGATGTTTCCCTTTTTAGTCCCTCCCTTTTTGTTCCCTCCCCCTCCCCCCTCTCTTTCCCTCCCTTTTTGTTCTCCCCCTCCCCCTCCCCCCCTTGGTTTTCCCTTCTCCTTACCCTTGTTGGGTAAGATAGAATTCAAGATCCCAATGGATCTGGATGTTTTTCCCTCTCAGAGTTGATTTCCCTGAGATTGAGGTTTAAGTAACCCCCCCCCCCTCTCTTCCTCTCCTTCTTATAGGAGTTTTCTTCCCCTCCCCTTCCCCTGTGAATCTTTGTGTGAGAACCATTATTCTATTTGGTCTTTCTTTACCCCCTATTTATACATTACATTTTCCCCACATATTAGTATACATAGGTTGATATAAATGTAGTCCTTATAGAAGAGAGTTTGAGTAAAAGAAGATAATATTTTTCCCCTTTCCTTAATATTTACCTTTTCAGGTATTCCTTGCTCTTTGATTTTCGGTATCAAACTTTCCACAGAGCTCTGGTCTTTTCTTTGCAAAAAGTTGGAAGTCTTCTATTTTGTTGAATGCCCATACTCTCCCTTGGAAGTATATAGTCAGTTTTGCTGGGTAGCTGATTCTTGGTTGGAGACCCAGCTCTCTTGCCTTTCTGAAGATCATGTTCCATGCCTTACGATCATTCAGCGTAGAACTTGCAAGGTCTTGTGTGATCCTGATTGGCATTCCTTTATATCTAAATTGTCTTTTTCTGGCTTCCTGTAGGATTTTTTCTTTTGTTTGATAGCTTTGGAATTTGGCAATTACATTCCTGGGAGTTGTCTTTTGGGGGTTTAGTGTAGAAGGTGTTCTGTGAGCTCTGTCAGTGGATGTATTGCCCCCTTGTTCTAGAATCTCTGGGCAATTTTCTTTGATTATATCTTGTATCACCATGTCCAGTTTGGTGTTTATTTCTGGCTTTTCTGGGAGTCCAATTATTCTTAAATTTTCTCTTCTCCCCCTGTTTTCCAGATCTATCACCTTGTCGGTGAGATATTTTATGTTCTCTTCTAATTTCTTGGTGTTTTGGCTTTGCTTTATTAGTTCTTGCTTTAAAGCCTGGTTTTCTTTTACAGTTTGGTCAAACTGGTTTTGTAGATGCGTGAATTTCTTTTGCATCATTTCCCACTTTTCCTCCCAGAGGGCTTCCATCTTTTTGGTCCTTTCTGATTCAAATTCTTCATGGGTTTGTGGAGAGTTTCTATTTCCTTTGGAAGATTTTGGAGAATTTTCTTGTATATCTTCTTCTATCTGCTCTGTATTTTGTATTTTGGCTCCATAGAATGTGTCCAGAGTCGCCCCTTTCTTCTTATTTTTCTTGGTATTTTGGGGCTTCTGTGCTTCTGTGGAATTTGTCATCTCTGAACGTGGAGGATTGGCTTTTCTTGTCTTTGTCTGGTGATCAGTGGCTTTAGTCCTGGGCAGATGTTGGTTCTATGAGCGTTCCCTGGGTTAAACTGAATATGCCTCACTGGAACTGGAATGGAAGGGTCGGACCACGAGGCCACACTCTCCCCCTGGCTCGATTTCCGGAAGTTGCCTTCAGAATCCCTGGCCGTGAGGCTGTTTCGTCGGCCTGCGGGGGGATGGGCTGCCGCTTCCCCAAGCTCCGAGAGCACAGACTTTCACTGAGACTTGGATAGCAGGATCCAGCCCGTGAGGCTGTCTTGCCCGCCCTGAGGGTTGCTGTTGTTTTGACCAGCTCTCTGCAGCGGAGGCCCCAGGCAGTAACTTTCACCCGGACCGACCAGCTCTTTGCAGCGGAGGCCCCAGGCAGTAACTTTCACCCGGACCTACCGGCTCTCTGCAGCGGAAGCCCCAGGCAGTAACTTTCACCCGGACTGGGACTTGGGTAGAAGACCCTGAGGGTTGTTGTTCCTCAGACCCTGCTCTCTGAGCCCGGCGCGGCTGCCGCTTCCGGGAGCCTTGGACTCTGCGCTCCTACCCCTGAGGTCCGAGGGATCTCGGGTTCTGGCTTTTAAGGGGAGCCGTACCTTTTGAACCGGGTCCAGGTCCAGGAGGAGGGTTCCCAGGGTCTGTGCTGTTGATCGTTTTGAATTTCGGCGCCTTAGGAGCTTCTAGTTTGAGATCGGTCGGGAAGGGTTTTCCGGAGATCTGAACTTCAGCTTTCTCTAAGCCGCCATCTTAACCGGAAGTCTCATGTGTGTTTCTTGAAGACAACATATGGTAGGGTTTTGGATTCTAATCCATTCTGCTATTCGTCTACATTTTATGGGTGAGTTCATCCCATTCACGTTCAAAGTTATGATTGTCATGTGTGGACTCCCTGGCATTTTGATATCCTTCCCTAATTCTAACCTTTCTTCTTTAGCTCTACCTTTTAGTCCTGTGATGTACTTTGAATCCGTCCCCCTTGTCCCCTCCCTTGATGTTTCCCTTTTTAGTCCCTCCCTTTTTGTTCCCTCTCCCTCCCCCCTCTCTTTCCCTCCCTTTTTGTTTTCCCTCTCCCCCTCCCCCCCTTGGTTTTCCCTTCTCCCTACCTTTGTTTGGTAAGATAGAATTCAAGATCCCAATGGATCTGAATGTTTTTCCCTCTCAGAGTTTATTTCCCTGAGATTAAGGTTTAAGTAAAAAACCTCTCTTCCTCTCCTTCTTATAGGAGTTTTCTTCCCTTCCCCTTCCCATGTGAATCTTTGTGTGAGAAAGATTATTCTATTTGGTCTTTCTTTACCCCCTATTTATACATTACATTTTCCCCACATGTTAGTATACATAGATTGATATAAATATAGTCCTTATAGAAGAGAGTTTGAGTAAAAGAAGAAGATAACATTTTTCTCCTTTCCCCTTTCCTTAATATTTACCTTTTCAGGTATTCCTTGCTCTTTATTTTTTGGTATCAAACTTTCCCCAGAGATCTTTTCTTTGCAAAAGTTGGAAGTCTTCTATTTTGTTGAATGCCCATACTTTCCCTTGGAAGTATATAGTCAGTTTGGCTGGGTAGCTGATTCTTGGTTGAAGACCCAGCTCTCTTGCCTTTCTGAAGATCATGTTCCATGCCTTAAGATCATTCAGAGTAGAACTTGCAAGGTCTTGTGTGACCCTGATTGGCATTCCTTTATATCTAAATTGTCTTTTTCTGGCTTCCTGTAGGATTTTTTCTTTTGTTTGATAGCTTTGGAATTTGGCAATTACATTCCTGGGAGTTGTCTTTTGGGGGTTTAGTGTAGAAGGTGTTCTGTGAGCTCTGTCAGTGGCTGTATTACCCCCTTGTTCTAGAATCTCTGGGCAATTTTCTTTGATTATATCTTGTATTATGATGTCGAGTTTGGTGTTTATTTCTGGCTTTTCTGGAAGTCCAATTATTCTTAAATTTTCTCTTCTCCCTCTATTTTCCAGATCTATCACCTTGTCGCTGAGATATTTTATGTTCTCTTCTAATTTCTTGGTATTTTGGCTTTGCTTTATTAATTCTTGCTCTTTTACACAATCGTTGTCTTCCAGTTGCCTGATTCTGGCTTTAAAGCCTGGTTTTCCTTTTCAGTTTGGTCACATTGGTTTTGTAGACGCGTGAATTTCTTTTGCATTATTTCCCACTTTTCCTCCCAGATGGCTTCTACCTTTTTGGTCATTTCTGATTCAAATTCTTCATGGGTTTGTGGAGAGTTTCCATTTCCTTTGGAAGGTTTCGGTGCATTTTCTTGTGTATCGTCTTCTATCTCCTCTGTATTTTGTATTTTGGCTCCGTAGAATGTGTCCAAAGTTGCCCCTTTCTTCTTATTTTCTTGGGATTTTGGGGCTTCTGTGCTTCTGTGGAGTTTGCCATCTCTGAATGGGGAGGACTAGCTTTTCTTATCTTTGTCTGGTGTTCAGAGGCTTTAGTCCTGGGCAGATTGTCGGTTCTATGAGCTTTCCCTGGGTTAAACTGAGTATGCCTTAAGGCAATGACTTTCACTGGAACTGGAATGGAAGGGTTGGACTAGGGGGCCACACTCTCCCCCAGCTCTCTCTGTTTCCCTGCTGCTAATGTGCCCCCTCGACTGGACTGTGTTGGGTTGCTTTCCGGAAGTTGCCTTCAGAATAGCTGGCCCTGAGGCTGTTTTGTCAGCCCTGATGGTTGCTGTTGTTTCAGAGGACCCTGATCTCTGCAGGGGAAGGGGCCTCGGCTTCCCAGAGCTCTGAGGGCAGTGACTTTCACTGAGACTTGGATAGCAGGATCCAGCTGGTGAGGCCGTCTTGCCGCCCTGAGGGTTGTTATTGTTTCAGATGACCCTGCTCTCTGAGGGGGGTGGGGCTGTGGCTTCATAGCCTTCGACTCTGCGCTCCTACTCCTTAGGTCCAGGTGATCTCGGGTTCTGGCTTTTGAGGGGGGCTGTACTTTTTGATCCAGGTCGAGGTCCAGGAGGAGGATTCCCAGGGTCTATGTTGTTGATCATTTTGAATTTCGGCTCCTTAGGAGCTTATAGTTTGAGATCAGTCGGGAAGGGTTTCTGGAGATCTGAACTTTAGCTTTCTCTAAGCCGCCATCTTGACCAGAAGTCCAATTTGACTTAACTCTTAAAAATTCTGAATATTTACTGTTTTTCTGTTTCATTAATCATTTATACAAGACATCCAGTCATGTGGCCAAATTCAAAATTTCCTTATTGTTAAGGAAAGAGTCATCACTGAGAAAGGTTAGTAACAGATTAGTCTCTTGCTTTGGAGCAAAGCATGTTCTGTATATTGAGTCAGAATGCTGCTTATTTTCCAAAGACTACTATTTTTTTTCTGATGATCTTATGAACCATCTAGTGTGATAGAGTAGAATGAAGTCACATCACAACTGGAGCAAAGAGTTGTTGACAATGGAATTCCTGATCAAAAGTCAAAGGGGAAAATAAATTCTTTTTTTTACTCTTTACTTGAATTGAACAATAAGAGTTTTCAGGAGTTGTGTTGTGTAATCTTACAACCATTTATATGATCTTCAACATCCATGCCCTTTATATAGCATTTGTGTGTTTAACTGCCCATTGACTTTTAGTAATTATTTAATTCCTTGTGGACAACTTCTCTTCCTTGAAATTTTCTCAAAAGGGGGATGAGAGTTATTTTCTATTTTTTTCCTCATTCACTCAATATGTGAGAATCTTGGTTGGCTTTTGAAAAAGAATTATATTTTTTAATGAAGCAACTGTGTCTGTTTGAGGAGACATTATATATCAGGAAGATTATAGGTATTGAGCCTGAAGATTCCATTTTCCAATTGTGAACCATATTATATGATCATAGAAGATGGAAGAAAAACAATGATGGATTATAGATCACTGCATTTGTAATCCATGGTACTCATTCTAAAAGGAAAAATCCTCATCATTCCATTAATGCTGAAAATATCACAGTTGAGACTGTCTATCTGCAAAGCTGAGCAATTCAACTTTCCTTTTAATCATCTCATAATATTTTATATTCCAGTAAACATTCCTACAAGACATCCCATCATGAAACTACAATAAAATTACTTCATTCTTAAAAAAAGAATCATTAGAGGGCAAGGCAAACAGATGAATCCCTAGTTCTGGAACAGAGTGTGTTTTGCACATTGAATCGTATTGTACAAAATTTTCCAAAGGCTAATTTTTTCTGAAGATACTGTCAAGCATTGACTATGACTTGGGGAGGGAAGCTCCAAGATCATGACATGAGCAAAGAGTAGCCCACAATGGAATTCGTGATCAATGTTCCAAGTGGAAAAGGAGTTCTGTTTTGCTGTTGACTCTATATCTATTGGAAAATAGGGATTTTTTTGGGGGGGGGCGTGGGAAGGGAATGGTGAAAACTTCCTTCTCTCAAGAGATGTGTGAATTCTCAACAACCAAGAAACCAGTTATCTCGCACCACTGTCTTTACATTTGATTGCGATGCCTTAGGATGCCCTGGGACTTCTTCCAGGCTCTAGGTTTAAAGACTGCTTGACCATTATCCTCTTCAGGCAGCTAGCCTGATGCTACTCCAGTAACAACAGGAGTGTAGAGGTGGTGAGTTCAAGACCCACCTCTGCAGTCCTTGGGAGTAACGTCCAACTAGTTGCCTATTTACTTGAATTGAACAACGTCAATTTTCACAAGTTTTGCTGTGTAAGCTTACAAAAATTCATAAGTGCCCAATGACCTTGACCATCTCTTCACTTTATGTAATATATGTGTGTTTTATTATCCATTGACTTTGAATCATTCTCTCATCATTCAAGGGCAATTTCGGTTCTTTTCATTTTTGTCAAAAGTGTTATGAGAGTTTTGTTATTTATTTTTCCCCTTTCATTCCGAATATAGGAATCAAGACTGGATTTTGAAAAAGAATTATTCTTTCTTATTATGAAATTGTTTTATCTGAGAAAAAAGGTATATTTCAGGAAGATAATACGTATTAAGTCTGAAATTTCCATTTATCCATTGATAAACCACTTGTATCTTCACAGAAGATGGCAGAAAAATATAGAATGATGGATCATTGCATTTGTATTCCATGGTATTTGTTATAAATGGAAAAATTCCCATCTTTCTTTTAATGATGTAAAAGGTCATCATGGTTCAGGCTCTATCTGTATATCTGCTAAGCTACGTGATTCAACTTTCTTCTTAACGATATTTAATATATTCATTTCCAGTAAACATTCACAGGAGATATCCTACCCTGAAATGACGTACAAATTTTCTTCATTCATAAGGAAGGAGTCACCATTGCACAAGGCTAGAAACAGGTGAATCTCTAAATTGGGAGCAAAATGTGTTTTAAACAATAAGTCATGTTGCAGTACATTTTCCAAAGGCTATGTTTTCTGATGATGTTGTCAAGAATTGAGTGTGATATTTTAGGGGAAGTCCTCATATGATGACATGAGCAAAGAGTTGCCCACAATGGAGTTCCTGATCAATGTTCCAAGGGGGAAAATGAATTCTTTTTGCTGTTGTCTTTTTATAGATAGAGATGGAGGGATTTCTTAGAGAAGAGCCTATGCCTGGTGAAGACTTTTTTCTATCAACTGATGTCTGAATTCTCAACAATCAAGAAACCAGTTATCTCACACCCATGTCATTACATTTGATTGTGATGCCTTAGGATGCTCTGGGACTTCCTGCAGGCTCTAGGTTTAAAGTCTTCTTGACCATTTCCCTCTTCAGGCAGCTAGCCTGGTGTTACTCCAGTAACAACAGGAGTCTGGAGGTGGTGAGTTCATGACCCCCCTCTGCATTCCTTGGTAGTAATGCCCGACTAGTTGCCTCTTTATTTGAATTGAACCAGGTCAATTTTCACAAGTTTTGCTGTGTAAGCTTCCAAAAATTCATACCAGCCCAATGATCTTGACCATCTCTTCACTTTATGTAATATATGTGTGTTTTATTATCCATTGACTTTGAATCATTCTCTCATTCTTCAAAGGCAATTTCTGTTCTTTGCATTTTTGTCGAAAGTGTTATGAGAGTTTTGTTATTTATTTTTCCCCTTTCATTCCGAATATAGGAATCAAGACTGGATTTTGAAAAAGAATTATTCTTTCTTATTATGAAATTGTATTTGTCTGAGAAAAAATGTATATTTTAGGAAGATAATAGGTATTAAGTCTGAAATTTCCATTTATCCAATTATAAACCACTTGTATCTTCACAGAAGATGGCAGAAAATATATAGGATGATGGATCATTGCATTTGTAATCCATGGTATTCTTTGTAAAAGAAATATTCCCATCTTTCTTTTAATTATGTAAAATGTCATCACGGTTCAGGCTCTATCTGTATATCTGCTAAGCTACGTGATTCAACTATCTCCTTAACCATATTGAAATATATTCCTTTCCAGTAAACATTCACAGGAGACATCCTACCCTGAAACAACGTACAGATTTTCTTCAGTTATAAGGAACAAGTCACCATTGCACAAGGCTAGAAACAGGTGAATCTATAAATTGGGAGCAAAATGTGTTTTGAACAGTAAGTCATGTTGCAATACATTTCCAAAGGCTATGTTTTCTGATGATGTGGTCAAGCATTGAGTGTGATTTTTGGAGGGAAGAGCTCATATCATGACATGAGCAAAGATTTGCCCACAAAGAAGTTCCTGATCAATGCTCCAAGGGGTAAATGAGTTCTTTTTGGTGTTGTCCCTTTATCATTAGAGAGGGAGGGATTTTTCTGAGAAGAGCCCATGTCTAGTGAAAATTTCTTCCTCTCAACAGAGGTCCGATTTCTCACTAATCAAGGACCCAGTTTTCAGACAACACTGTGTTTACATTTGAGTGCAATGATTTGAGATGACCTGGGACTTCCTTTAGCCAATAGGTTTAAATTCTTCTTGTATTTTTCCCTTTTCGGGCAGGTATTCTGCTGCTACTCAAGGAACAATATATGTGTGGAGGTGGCTAGTTCAAATCCACCTCTACAGGCCTTGGGATTAGCACCATGCTACTTGCTTGATTAATTGAATTGAACCACCTGAATTTTCACCAGGTCTGCTGTGGAATCTTACAATCATTTATACCTGCCCAAACAACTTGTTCATCTATGTCCTTTATGTAATAAGTGTGAGTTTAATTTTCCATTCACTTTGAAAAATTCTCTCATTCTTTAGGTACAATTTTTTTTCTTGCATTTTATGGGGATTTTTGTAATTTCTTTTTCCTCTTTCACTCAGTATATAAGAATTAAGGTTGGATTTTGACAAAGAATTACACTTTCTCATTAAGAAATTATGTTTGTTGGAGGAATAGGTATATTTCAGTAAGATAATGGATATAAGGCCAGAAATTTTCATTTTCCATTGGGAATCTACATTGTGTGTTCAGAGAAGATGACAGAAAATATTATTTATTATGGATCATTGCATTCATACTCCATTGTATTCTTTTTAAAGGAATAATTCCCATATTTCAATTAAAGAGGAAAAAATTCATCAGAGTTGGGCTCTACCACTTTTTTCTTGAATTCTGAGTAATTCAACTTTTCTTTTAACCATCTCTGAATATTTTCCATTACAGTAAACATTCATACAAGGCATCGCATCATGAAAACACAATCAAACCTTCTTCACTCTTAAGGAAAGGTTCATCACTGGACAAGCCTAGTACCAGATGAATTCCTAGCCCTGGAGCAAAGAGAGTGTTGAGTATTGAATATTATTGCACCCAATTTTACGTAGTTCTTTTTTTTCTGATGATGAGGTCAAACCTTGAGTGTGATTATGGAGAGGGAAGTTCTCACTAAGATCAGAACATGAGTAAAGAGTTGTCCATAATGGAATTCCTGATCAAAGTTCCAAGTAAAAATGAATTCTTTTTGCTACCGTCTTTATATCGACAGAGAGGGACAGATTACTTTGAGAAGAGCCTATGCCTGGTGAAGACTTTTTTCTGTCAACTGATGTCTGAAATCTCAACAACCAAGAAACCAGTTATCTCTCACCCCTGTCTTTACATTTGATTGCTATGCCTTAGGATGCTCTGGAACTTCCTCCAGGTTCTAGGTTTAAAGTTTTCTTGACCAATTACCTCTTCAGGCAGCTAGCCTGGTGTTACTCCAGTAACAAAAGGAGTGTAGAGGTGGTGAGTTCAAGACCCAACCCTCCAGTCCTGGGGAGTAACATGTGACTAGTTGCCTATTTAGCTAAATTGAACCACGTCAGTTTTCACATGTTTTACTTTGTAAGCATCCAAAAACTCATACCTCCTCATTGATTTTGACCATCTATTCCCTTTATGTAATAAATGTGTGTTTTATTATCCATTGACTTTGAATCATTCTATCATTCTTCTAAGGCAATTTCTGTTCTTTGCATTTTTATCGAAAGTGTTATGAGAGTTTTGTTATTTATTTTTCCTCTTTCATTCTGAATATAGGAATCAAGACTGGATTTTGAAAAAGAATTATTTTTTCCTATTATGAAAATGTTTTGTCTGAGAAAAAATGTATATTTTATGAAGATAAGAGGTATTATGTCTGATATTTCCATTTATCCAATTATAAACCACTTGTATCTTCACAGAAGATTTCAGAAAAAATATAGGATGATGGATCATTGCATTTGTAATCCATGGTATTCTTTGTAAAAGGAAAAATTCCCATCTTACTTTTAATGATGTAAAATGTCATCACGGTTCAGGCTCTATCTGTATATCTGCTAATCTACTTGGTTTCATAACGATATTGTAATATATTCCTTTCCAGTAAACATTCACAGGAGATATCCTACCCTGAAACGAAGTACAAATATTCTTCAGTTATAAGGAACGAGTCACCATTGCACAAGGCTAGAAACAGGTGAATCTATAAATTGGGAGCAAAATGTGTTTTAAACAATAAGTCATGTTGCAGTACATTTTCCAAAGGTTATGTTTTCTGATGATGGTGTCAAGCATTGAGTGTGATTTTTGGAGGGAAGAGCTCATATCATGACATGAGGAAAGAGTTGCCCACAATGGAGTTCCTGATCAATGTTCCAAGGGGGAAAATGAATTCTTTTTGCTGTTGTCTTTTTATAGACAGAGATGGAGGGATTTCTTTGAGAAGAGCCTATGCCTGGTGAAGACTTTTTTCTGTCAACTGATGTCTGAAATCTCAACAACCAAGAAACCCGTTATCTCACACCACTGTCTTTACATTTGATTGCAATTCCTTCAGATGTCCTGGAACTTCATCCAGGCTCTAGGTTTAAAGTATTCTTGACCAATTCGCTCTTCAGGCAGCTAGTGTGGTGCAACTCCAGGAACAACAGGAGTGTGGAAGTGGTGAGTTCAAGACCCACCTCTGCAGTTTTTGGGAGTAGCACCAGGGTACTTGCCCATTTAGTTGAAATGACACACCTGAATTTTTACAATGTGTGCACTGGAATCTTACAATCATTTATACCTCCCCAAAGAATTTGTTCATCTATGTTCTTTATGTCATAAGTGTGAGTTTAATTTTCCATTGACTCTGAATCATTCTCTTATTCTATAGGGACCATTTTTTTTCTTGCATTTCAGTTCAAAGTGGGTGAGAATTTTTGGATTTCTATTTCATCTTTCACTCAGTATGTAAGAATCACGGTTGGATTTTGAAAAAGTATTACACTTTCTCATTAAGAAACTACGCTTTTTGGATGAAAAAGTATATTTTGGGAAGATAATAGGTAGTAAGCCAGAAATTTTCATTTTCCATTGGGAAACTACATTGCGGGTTCAGAGAAGATGGCAGAAAAAATAACTTATTATGGATCATTGCATTCATAATCCATTGTATTCATTTTAAAGCAATAATTCCCATCTTTCAATTAAAGCAGAAAAAGGTCATCAGAGCTGGGCTCTTCCTCCTTTTAGGGAAATCTGAGTAATTCAACTTTCCCCTGAGCCATCTCTGAATATTTTCTATTACAAAAAACATTTATACAAGACATCCCATCATGAAAATACATTCCACCCATCTTCCTTCTTAAGGAAAGGATCATCACTGGACAAGCCAAGTACCAGATGAGTTCCTAGCTCTGGAGCAAAGAGTGTTTTGAATATTGAATATTATTGCACCCAATTTTCCAAAGATTTTTTTTTTTTGATGATGTGGTCAAGGTTTCAGTGTGATTATGGAGGGGGAAGTTCTCACTAAGATCATGACATGAACAAAGAGTTGCCAAAAAAAGAGTTCCTGATCAATGTTTCAAAGGGTAAATGAGTTCTATTTGATGTTGTCTCTATATCAGTAGAGAGGGAGGGATTTCTTTAAGAAGAGCCTATGCCTGGTGAAGACTTTTCTGTCAACTGATGTCTGAATCCTGAACAACCAAGATACCAGTTATCTCACACCCATGTCTTTACATTTGATTGGGATGCCTTAGGATGCTCTGGGACTTCCTGCAGGCTCTAGGTTTAAAGTCTTCTTGACCATTTCCCTCTTCAGGCAGCTAGCCTGGTGTTACTTCAGTAACAACAGGAGTCTGGAGGTGGTGAGTTCAAGACCCACCTCTGCAGTCCTTGGTAGTTTTGCCAGACTAGTTGCCTCTTTACTTGAATTGAACCAGGACAATTTTCACAAGTTTTGCTGTGTAAGCTTCCAAAAACTCATACCTGCCCAATGATCTTGACCATCTCTTCACTTTATGTAATATATGTGTGTTTTATTATCCATTGTCTTTGAATCATTCTCTCATTCTTCAAAGGCAATTTCTGTTCTTTGCATTTTTTCGAAAGTGTTATGAGAGTTTTGTTATTTATTTTTCCCCTTTCATTCTGAATATAGAAATCAAGACTGGATTTTGTAACAGAATTATTCTTTCTTATTATGAAATTGTATTTGTCTGAGAAAAAATGTATATTTTAGGAAGATAATAGGTATTAAGTCTGAAATTTCCATTTATCCATTGATAAACCACTTGTATCTTCACAGAAGATGGCAGAAAATATATAGGATGATGGATTGCATTTGTAATCCATGGAATTCTTTGTAAAAAGAAAAATTCCCATCTTTCTTTTAATGATGTAAAATGTCATCACGGTTCAGGCTCTATCTGTATATCTATTAAGCTACGTGATTCAACTTTCTCCTTAACCTTATTGAAATATATTCCTTTCCAGTAAAAAAACATTCACAGGAGACATCCTACCCTGAAAGGATGTACAGATTTTCTTCAGTTATAAGGAACGAGTCACCATTGCACAAGGCTAGAAACAGGTGAATCTATAAATTGGGAGCAAAATGTGTTTTGAACAGTAAGTCATGTTGCAATACATTTCCAAAGGCTATGTTTTCTGATGATGTGGTCAAGCATTGAGTGTGATTTTTGGAGGGAAGAGCTCACATCATGACATGAGCAAAGATTTGCCCACAAAGAAGTTCCTGATCAATGCTCCAAGGGGTAAATGAGTTCTTTTTGGTGTTGTCCCTTTATCATTAGAGAGGGAGGGATTTTTCTGAGAAGAGCCCATGTCTAGTGAAAACTTCTTCCTCTCAACAGAGGTCCGATTTGTCACTAATCAAGGACCCAGTTTTCAGACAACACTGTGTTTACATTTGAGTGCAATGATTTGAGATGACCTGGGACTTCCTTTAGCCAATAGGTTTAAATTCTTCTTGTCTTTTTCCCTTTTAGGGCAGGTATTCTGCTGCTACTCAAGGAACAATATATGTGTGGTGGTGGCTAGTACAAACTCACCTCTGCAGTCCTTGGGATTAGCACCATGCTACTTGCTTGATTAATTGAATTGAACCACCTGGATTTTCACCAGGTCTGCTGTGGAATCTTACAATCATTGATACCTGCCCAAACATCTTGTTCATCTATGTCCTTTATGTATTAAGTGTGAGTTTAAATTTCCATTGACTTTGAATCATTCTCTTATTCTATAGGGACCATTTTTTTCCTTGCATTTTAGTTGAAAGGGGGTGAGAATTTTTGGATTTCTTTTTCATCTTTCCCTCAGTATGTAAGAATCACAGTTGGATTTTGAAAAAGAATTACTCTTTGTCATTAAGAAATTATGTTTTTTGGAGGTAAAAGTATATTTCAGGAAGATAATAGTTATTAAGCCAGACATTTTCATTTTCCATTGGGAAACTACATTGCGTGTTCAGAGAAGATGGCCGAAAATATGACTTATTATGGATCATTGCATTCATAATCCATTGTTTTCCTTTTAAAGCAATAATTCCAATCTTTCAATTATAACAGAAAAAGGTCATCAGAGCTGGGTTCTTCCTCTTTTTATGGAAATCTGAGTAATTCAACTTTCCCCTTAGCCGTCTCTGAATATTTTCTATTACAGAAAACATTCATACAAGACATCCCATCATGAAAACCCATTCAATTCATCTTCATTCTTAAGGAAAGGATCATCACTGGACAAACCAAGTACCAGATGAGTTCCTAGCTCTGGAGCAAAGAGTGTTTTGAATATTGAATCTTATTGCACCCAATTTTCCAAAGATTTTTTTTTTCTGATGATGTGGTCAAGGCTTCAGTGTGATTATGGAGAGGGAAGATCTCACTAAGATCATGACATGAACAAAGAGTTTCTGAAAAATGAGTTCCTGATCAATGTTTCAAGGGGTAAATGAGTTCTATTTGATGTTGTCTCTATATCAGTAGAGAGGGAGGGATTTCTTTGAGAAGAGCCTATGCCTGGTGAAGACTTTTTTCTATCAACTGATGTCTGAATCCTGAACAACCAAGATACCAGTTATATCACACCCATGTCTTTACATTTGATTGGGATGCCTTAGGATGCTCTGGGACTTCCTGCTGGCTCTAGGTTTAAAGTCTTCTTGACCATTTCCCTCTTCAGGCAGCTAGCCTGGTGTTACTCCAGTAACAACAGGAGTCTGGAGGTGGTGAGTTCAAGACCCACCTCTGCAGTCCTTGGTAGTTATGCCAG
This sequence comes from Monodelphis domestica, assembly GCF_027887165.1. Taxonomy (NCBI): domain Eukaryota; kingdom Metazoa; phylum Chordata; class Mammalia; order Didelphimorphia; family Didelphidae; genus Monodelphis; species Monodelphis domestica. The sequence continues at coordinate 69,767,014 of NC_077231.1, read as the reverse complement.
ACTAGTTGCCTCTTTACTTGAATTGAACCACGTCAATTTTCACAAGTTTTTCTGTGTAAGCTTCCAAAAATTCATACCTGCCCAATGATCTTGACCATCTCTTCACTTTATGTAATATATGCGTGTTTTATTATCCATTGTCTTTGAATCATTCTCTCATTCTTCAAAGGCAATTTCTGTTCTTTGCGTTTTTGTCGAAAGCGTTATGAGAGTTTTGTAATTTATTTTTCCCCTTTCATTCTGAATATAGGAATCAAGACTGGATTTTGAAAAAAGAATTACTCTTTCTTATTATGAAATTGTATTTGTCTGAGAAAAAATGTATATTTTAGGAAGGTAATAGGTATTAAGTCTGAAATTTCCATTTATCCATTGATAAACCACTTGTATCTTCACAGAAGATGGCAGAAAAAATATAGGGTGATGGATCATTGCATTTGTAATCCATGGAATTCTTTGTAAAAGTAAAAATTCCCATCTTTCTTTTAATGATTTAAAATGTCATCACGATTCAGGCTCTATGTGTATATCTGCTAAGCTACGTGATTCAACGTTCTCCTTAACCATATTGAAATATATTCCTTTCAAGTAAACATTCACAGGAGACATCCTACCCTGAATGGACGTACAGATTTTCTTCATATAAGGAACGAGTCACCATTGCACAAGGCTAGAAACAGGTGAATCTATAAAGTGGGAGCAAAATGTGTTTTGAACAGTAAGTCATGTTGCAATACATTTCCAAAGGTTATGTTTTCTGATGACGTTGTCAAGCATTGAGTGTGATTTTTGGAGGGAAGAGCTCATATCTTGACATGAGCAAAGATTTGCCCACAAAGAAGTTCCTGATCAATGCTCCAAGGGGTAAATGAGTTCTTTTTGGTGTTGTCCCTTTATCATTAGAGAGGGAGTGATTTCTCTGAGAAGAGCCCATGTCTAGTGAAAACTTCTTCCTCTCAACAGAGGTCTGATTTCTCACTAATCAAGGACCCAGTTTTCAGACAACACTGTGTTTACATTTGAGTGCAATGATTTGAGATGACCTGGGACTTCCTTTAGCCAATAGGTTTAAATTCTTCTTGTCTTTTTCCCTTTTAGGGCAGGTATTCTGCTGCTACTCAAGGAACAATATATGTGTGGTGGTGGCTAGTACAAACCCACCTCTGCAGTCCTTGGGTTTAGCACCTTGCTACTTGCTTGATTAATTGAATTGAACCACCTGGATTATCACCAGGTCTGCTGTGGAATCTTACAATCATTGATACCTGCCCAAACATCTTGTTCATCTATGTCCTTTATGTATTAAGTGTGAGTTTAAATTTCCATTGACTTTGAATCATTTTCTTATTCTATAGGGACCATTTTTCCAGTAAACAAACATTCACAGGAGACATCCTACCCTGAAAGGATGTACAGATTTTCTTCAGTTATAAGGAACGAGTCACCATTGCACAAGGCTAGAAACAGGTGAATCTATAAATTGGGAGCAAAATGTGTTTTGAACAGTAAGTCATGTTGCAATACATTTCCAAAGGCTATGTTTTCTGATGATGTTGTCAAGCATTGAGTGTGATTTTTGGAGGGAAGAGCTCACATCATGACATGAGCAAAGATTTGCCCACAAAGAAGTTCCTGATCAATGCTCCAAGGGGTAAATGAGTTCTTTTTGGTGTTGTCCCTTTATCATTAGAGAGGGAGGGATTTTTCTGAGAAGAGCCCATGTCCAGTGAAAACTTCTTCCTCTCAACAGAGGTCCGATTTGTCACTAATCAAGGACCCAGTTTTCAGACAACACTGTGTTTACATTTGAGTGCAATGATTTGAGATGACCTGGGACTTCCTTTAGCCAATAGGTTTAAGTTCTTCTTGTCTTTTTTCCTTTTAGGGCAGGTATTCTGCTGCTACTCAAGGAACAATATATGTGTGGTGGTGGCTAGTACAAACCCACCTCTGCAGTCCTTGGGATTAGCACCATGCTACTTGCTTGATTAATTGAATTGAACCACCTGGATTTTCACCAGGTCTGCTATGGAATCTTACAATCATTGATACCTGCCCAAACATCTTGTTCATCTATGTCCTTTATGTATTAAGTGTGAGTTTAAATTTCCATTGACTTTGAATCATTCTCTTATTCTATAGGGACCATTTTTTTCCTTGCATTTTAGTTGAAAGGGGGTGAGAATTTTTGGATTTCTTTTTCATCTTTCCCTCAGTATGTAAGAATCACGGTTGGATTTTGAAAAAGAATTACTCTTTGTCATTAAGAAATTACGTTTTTTGGAGGTAAAAGTATATTTCAGGAAGATAATAGTTATTAAGCCAGACATTTTCATTTTCCATTGGGAAACTACATTGCGTGTTCAGAGAAGATGGCCGAAAATATGACTTATTATGGATTATTGCATTCATAATCCATTGTTTTCCTTTTAAAGCAATAATTCCAATCTTTCAATTATAACAGAAAAAGGTCATCAGAGCTGGGCTCTTCCTCTTTTTATGGAAATCTGAGTAATTCAACTTTCCCATTAGCCATCTCTGAATATTTTCTATTAAAGAAAACATTCATACAAGACATCCCATCATGAAAACCCATTCAACTCATCTTCATTCTTAAGGAAAGGATCATCACTGGACAAACCAAGTACCAGATGAGTTCCTAGCTCTGGAGCAAAGAGTGTTTTGAATATTGAATCTTATTGCACCCAATTTTCCAAAGATTTTTTTTTTCTGATGATGTGGTCAAGGCTTCAGTGTGATTATGGAGAGGGAAGATCTCACTAAGATCATGACATGAACAAAGAGTTTCTGAAAAATGAGTTCCTGATCAATGTTTCTAGGGGTAAATGAGTTCTATTTGATGTTGTCTCTATATCAGTAGAGAGGGAGGGATTTCTTTGAGAAGAGCCTATGCCTGGTGAAGACTTTTTTCTGTCAACTGATGTCTGAATCCTGAACAACCAAGATACCAGTTATCTCACACCCATGTCTTTACATTTGATTGGGATGCCTTAGGATGCTCTGGGACTTCCTACTGGCTCTAGGTTTAAAGTCTTCTTGACCATTTCCCTCTTCAGGCAGCTAGCCTGGTGTTACTCCAGTAACAACAGGAGTCTGGAGGTGGTGAGTTCAAGACCCACCTCTGCAGTCCTTGGTAGTTATGCCAGACTAGTTGCCTCTTTTCTTGAATTGAACCAGGACAATTTTCACAAGTTTTGCTGTGTAAGCTTCCAAAAACTCATACCTGCACAATGATCTTGACCATCTCTTCACTTTATGTAATATATGTGTGTTTTATTATCCATTGTCTTTGAATCATTCTCTCATTCTTCAAAGGCAATTTCTGTTCTTTGCATTTTTGTCGAAAGTGTTATGAGAGTTTTGTTATTTATTTTTCCCCTTTCATTCTGAATATAGGAATCAAGACTGGATTTTGAAAAAAGAATTATTCTTTCTTATTATGAAATTGTATTTGTCTGAGAAAAAATGTATATTTTAGGAAGGTAATAGGTATTAAGTCTGAAATTTCCATTTATCCATTGATAAACCACTTGTATCTTCACAGAAGATGGCAGAAAAAATATAGGGTGATGGATCATTGCATTTGTAATCCATGGAATTCTTTGTAAAAGTAAAAATTCCCATCTTTCTTTTAATGATTTAAAATGTCATCACGATTCAGGCTCTATGTGTATATCTGCTAAGCTACGTGATTCAAAGTTCTCCTTAACCATATTGAAATATATTCCTTTCAAGTAAACATTCACAGGAGACATCCTACCCTGAAAGGACGTACAGATTTTCTTCAGTTATAAGGAACGAGTCAACATTGCACAAGGCTAGAAACAGGTGAATCTATAAAGTGGGAGCAAAATGTGTTTTGAACAGTAAGTCATGTTGCAATACATTTCCAAAGGTTATGTTTTCTGATGACGTTGTCAAGCATTGAGTGTGATTTTTGGAGGGAAGAGCTCATATCTTGACATGAGCAAAGATTTGCCCACAAAGAAGTTCCTGATCAATGCTCCAAGGGGTAAATGAGTTCTTTTTGGTGTTGTCCCTTTATCATTAGAGAGGGAGTGATTTTTCTGAGAAGAGCCCATGTCTAGTGAAAACTTCTTCCTCTCAACAGAGGTCTGATTTCTCACTAATCAAGGACCCAGTTTTCAGACAACACTGTGTTTACATTTGAGTGCAATGATTTGAGATGACCTGGGACTTCCTTTAGCCAATAGGTTTAAATTCTTCTTGTCTTTTTCCCTTTTAGGGCAGGTATTCTGCTGCTACTCAAGGAACAATATATGTGTGGTGGTGGCTAGTACAAACCCACCTCTGCAGTCCTTGGGATTAGCACCATGCTACTTGCTTGATTAATTGAATTGAACCACCTGGATTATCACCAGGTCTGCTGTGGAATCTTACAATCATTGATACCTGCCCAAACATCTTGTTCATCTATGTCCTTTATGTATTAAGTGTGAGTTTAAATTTCCATTGACTTTGAATCATTTTCTTAATCTATAGGGACCATTTTTTTCCTTGCATTTTAGTTGAAAGGGGGTGAGAATTTTTGGATTTCTTTTTCATCTTTCCCTCAGTATGTAAGAATCACGGTTGGATTTTGAAAAAAGAATTACACTTTTTCATTAAGAAATTATGTTTTTTGGAGGTAAAAGTATATTTCAGGAAGATAATAGGTATTAAGCCAGAAATGTTCATTTTCCATTGGGAAACTACATTGCGTGTTCAGAGAAGATGGCCGAAAATATGACTTATTATGGATCATTGCATTCATAATCCATTGTTTTCCTTTTAAAGCAATAATTCCAATCTTTCAATTATAACAGAAAAAGGTCATCAGAGCTGGGCTCTTCCTCTTTTTATGGAAATCTGAGTAATTCAACTTTCCCCTTAGCCATCTCTGAATATTTTCTATTACAGAAAACATTCATACAAGACATCCCATCATGAAAACCCATTCAACTCATCTTCATTTTTAAGGAAAGGATCATCACTGGACAAACCAAGTACCAGATGAGTTCCTAGCTCTGGAGCAAAGAGTGTTTTGAATATTGAATCTTATTGCACCCAATTTTCCAAAGATTTTTTTTTCTGATGATGTGGTCAAGGCTTCAGTGTGATTATGGAGAGGGAAGATCTCACTAAGATCATGACATGAACAAAGAGTTTCTGAAAAATGAGTTCCTGATCAATGTTTCAAGGGGTAAATGAGTTCTATTTGATGTTGTCTCTATATCAGTAGAGAGGGAGGGATTTCTTTGAGAAGAGCCTATGCCTGGTGAAGACTTTTTTCTGTCAACTGATGTCTGAATTCTCAACAACCAAGGAACCAGTTATCTCACAGGCATGTCATTACATTTGATTGGGATGCCTTAGGATGCTCTGGGACTTCCTGCAGGCTCTAGGTTTAAAGTCTTATTGACCATTTCCCTCTTCAGGCAGCTAGCCTGGTGTTACTCCAGTAACAACAGGAGTCTGGAAGTGGTGAGTTCAAGACCCACCTCTGCAGTCCTTGGTAGTTATGCCAGACTAGTTGCCTCTTTACTTGAATTGAACCAGGTCAATTTTCACAAGTTTTGCTGTGTAAGCTTCCAAAAATTCATACCTGCCCAATGATCTTGACCATCTCTTCACTTTATGTAATATATGCGTGTTTTATTATCCATTGTCTTTGAATCATTCTCTCATTCTTCAAAGGCAATTTCTGTTCTTTGCATTTTTGTCGAAAGTGTTATGAGAGTTTTGTAATTTATTTTTCCCCTTTCATTCCGAATATAGGAATCAAGACTGGATTTTGAAAAAAGAATTATTCTTTCTTATTATGAAATTGTATTTGTCTGAGAAAAAATGTATATTTTAGGAAGGTAATAGGTATTAAGTCTGAAATTTCCATTTATCCATTGATAAACCACTTGTATCTTCACAGAAGATGGCAGAAAAAATATAGGATGATGGATTGCATTTGTAATCCATGGAATTCTTTGTAAAAAGAAAAATTCCCATCTTTCTTTTAATGATGTAAAATGTCATCACGGTTCAGGCTCTATCTGTATATCTATTAAGCTACGTGATTCAACTTTCTCCTTAACCATATTGAAATATATTCCTTTCCAGTAAACAAACATTCACAGGAGACATCCTACCCTGAAAGGATGTACAGATTTTCTTCAGTTATAAGGAACGAGTCACCATTGCACAAGGCTAGAAACAGGTGAATCTATAAATTGGGAGCAAAATGTGTTTTGAACAGTAAGTCATGTTGCAATACATTTCCAAAGGCTATGTTTTCTGATGATGTTGTCAAGCATTGAGTGTGATTTTTGGAGGGAAGAGCTCACATCATGACATGAGCAAAGATTTGCCCACAAAGAAGTTCCTGATCAATGCTCCAAGGGGTAAATGAGTTCTTTTTGGTGTTGTCCCTTTATCATTAGAGAGGGAGGGATTTTTCTGAGAAGAGCCCATGTCCAGTGAAAACTTCTTCCTCTCAACAGAGGTCCGATTTGTCACTAATCAAGGACCCAGTTTTCAGACAACACTGTGTTTACATTTGAGTGCAATGATTTGAGATGACCTGGGACTTCCTTTAGCCAATAGGTTTAAGTTCTTCTTGTCTTTTTTCCTTTTAGGGCAGGTATTCTGCTGCTACTCAAGGAACAATATATGTGTGGTGGTGGCTAGTACAAACCCACCTCTGCAGTCCTTGGGATTAGCACCATGCTACTTGCTTGATTAATTGAATTGAACCACCTGGATTTTCACCAGGTCTGCTATGGAATCTTACAATCATTGATACCTGCCCAAACATCTTGTTCATCTATGTCCTTTATGTATTAAGTGTGAGTTTAAATTTCCATTGACTTTGAATCATTCTCTTATTCTATAGGGACCATTTTTTTCCTTGCATTTTAGTTGAAAGGGGGTGAGAATTTTTGGATTTCTTTTTCATCTTTCCCTCAGTATGTAAGAATCACGGTTGGATTTTGAAAAAGAATTACTCTTTGTCATTAAGAAATTACGTTTTTTGGAGGTAAAAGTATATTTCAGGAAGATAATAGTTATTAAGCCAGACATTTTCATTTTCCATTGGGAAACTACATTGCGTGTTCAGAGAAGATGGCCGAAAATATGACTTATTATGGATTATTGCATTCATAATCCATTGTTTTCCTTTTAAAGCAATAATTCCAATCTTTCAATTATAACAGAAAAAGGTCATCAGAGCTGGGCTCTTCCTCTTTTTATGGAAATCTGAGTAATTCAACTTTCCCATTAGCCATCTCTGAATATTTTCTATTAAAGAAAACATTCATACAAGACATCCCATCATGAAAACCCATTCAACTCATCTTCATTCTTAAGGAAAGGATCATCACTGGACAAACCAAGTACCAGATGAGTTCCTAGCTCTGGAGCAAAGAGTGTTTTGAATATTGAATCTTATTGCACCCAATTTTCCAAAGATTTTTTTTTTCTGATGATGTGGTCAAGGCTTCAGTGTGATTATGGAGAGGGAAGATCTCACTAAGATCATGACATGAACAAAGAGTTTCTGAAAAATGAGTTCCTGATCAATGTTTCTAGGGGTAAATGAGTTCTATTTGATGTTGTCTCTATATCAGTAGAGAGGGAGGGATTTCTTTGAGAAGAGCCTATGCCTGGTGAAGACTTTTTTCTGTCAACTGATGTCTGAATCCTGAACAACCAAGATACCAGTTATCTCACACCCATGTCTTTACATTTGATTGGGATGCCTTAGGATGCTCTGGGACTTCCTACTGGCTCTAGGTTTAAAGTCTTCTTGACCATTTCCCTCTTCAGGCAGCTAGCCTGGTGTTACTCCAGTAACAACAGGAGTCTGGAGGTGGTGAGTTCAAGACCCACCTCTGCAGTCCTTGGTAGTTATGCCAGACTAGTTGCCTCTTTACTTGAATTGAACCAGGACAATTTTCACAAGTTTTGCTGTGTAAGCTTCCAAAAACTCATACCTGCACAATGATCTTGACCATCTCTTCACTTTATGTAATATATGTGTGTTTTATTATCCATTGTCTTTGAATCATTCTCTCATTCTTCAAAGGCAATTTCTGTTCTTTGCATTTTTGTCGAAAGTGTTATGAGAGTTTTGTTATTTATTTTTCCCCTTTCATTCTGAATATAGGAATCAAGACTGGATTTTGAAAAAAGAATTATTCTTTCTTATTATGAAATTGTATTTGTCTGAGAAAAAATGTATATTTTAGGAAGGTAATAGGTATTAAGTCTGAAATTTCCATTTATCCATTGATAAACCACTTGTATCTTCACAGAAGATGGCAGAAAAAATATAGGGTGATGGATCATTGCATTTGTAATCCATGGAATTCTTTGTAAAAGGAAAAATTCCCATCTTTCTTTTAATGATGTAAAATGTCATCACGGTTCAGGCTCTATGTGTATATCTGCTAAGCTACGTGATTCAACGTTCTCCTTAACCATATTGAAATATATTGCTTTCCAGTAAACATTCACAGGAGACATCCTACCCTGAAAGGACGTACAGATTTTCTTCAGTTATAAGGAACGAGTCACCATTGCACAAGGCTAGAAACAGGTGAATCTATAAAGTGGGAGCAAAATGTGTTTTGAACAGTAAGTCATGTTGCAATACATTTCCAAAGGTTATGTTTTCTGATGACGTTGTCAAGCATTGAGTGTGATTTTTGGAGGGAAGAGCTCATATCATGACATGAGCAAAGATTTGCCCACAAAGAAGTTCCTGATCAATGCTCCAAGGGGTAAATGAGTTCTTTTTGGTGTTGTCCCTTTATCATTAGAGAGGGAGGGATTTTTCTGAGAAGAGCCCATGTCTTGTGCAAACTTCTTCCTCTCAACAGAGGTCCGATTTCTCACTAATCAAGGACCCAGTTTTCAGAAAACACTGTGTTTACATTTGAGTGCAATGATTTGAGATGACCTGGGACTTCCTTTAGCCAATAGGTTTAAATTCTTCTTACCTTTTTCTCTTTTTGGGCAGGTGTTCTGCTGCTACTCAAGGAACAATATATGTGTGGTGGTGGCTAGTACAAACCCACCTCTGCAGTCCTTGGGATTAGCACCATGCTACTTGCTTGATTAATTGAATTGAACCACCTGGATTATCACCACGTCTGCTGTGGAATCTTACAATCATTGATACCTGCCCAAACATCTTGTTCATCTATGTCCTTTATGTATTAAGTGTGAGTTTAAATTTCCATTGACTTTGAATCATTTTCTTATTCTATAGGGACCATTTTTTTCCTTGCATTTTAGTTGAAAGGGGGTGAGAATTTTTGGATTTCTTTTTCATCTTTCCCTCAGTATGTAAGAATCACGGTTGGATTTTGAAAAAAGAATTACACTTTTTCATTAAGAAATTATGTTTTTTGGAGGTAAAAGTATATTTCAGGAAGATAATAGGTATTAAGCCAGAAATGTTCATTTTCCATTGGGAAACTACATTGCGTGTTCAGAGAAGATGGCCGAAAATATGACTTATTATGGATCATTGCATTCATAATCCATTGTTTTCCTTTTAAAGCAATAATTCCAATCTTTCAATTTTAACAGAAAAAGGTCATCAGAGCTGGGCTCTTCCTCTTTTTATGGAAATCTGAGTAATTAAACTTTCCCCTTAGCCATCTCTGAATATTTTCTATTACAGAAAACATTCATACAAGACATCCCATCATGAAAACCCATTCAACTCATCTTCATTTTTAAGGAAAGGATCATCACTGGACAAACCAAGTACCAGATGAGTTCCTAGCTCTGGAGCAAAGAGTGTTTTGAATATTGAATCTTATTGCACCCAATTTTCCAAATATTTTTTTTTCTGATGTTGTGGTCAAGGCTTCAGTGTGATTATGGAGAGGGAAGATCTCACTAAGATCATGACATGAACAAAGAGTTTCTGAAAAATGAGTTCCTGATCAATGTTTCAAGGGGTAAATGAGTTCTATTTGATGTTGTCTCTATATCAGTAGAGAGGGAGGGATTTCTTTGAGAAGAGCCTATGCCTGGTGAAGACTTTTTTCTGTCAACTGATGTCTGAATTCTCAACAACCAAGAAACCAGTTATCTCACAGGCATGTCATTACATTTGATTGGGATGCCTTAGGATGCTCTGGGACTTCCTGCAGGCTCTAGGTTTAAAGTCTTATTGACCATTTCCCTCTTCAGGCAGCTAGCCTGGTGTTACTCCAGTAACAACAGGAGTCTGGAGGTGGTGAGTTCAAGACCCACCTCTGCAGTCCTTGGTAGTTATGCCAGACTAGTTGCCTCTTTACTTGAATTGAACCAGGTCAATTTTCACAAGTTTTTCTGTGTAAGCTTCCAAAAATTCATACCTGCCCAATGATCTTGACCATCTCTTCACTTTATGTAATATATGCGTGTTTTATTATCCATTGTCTTTGAATCATTCTCTCATTCTTCAAAGGCAATTTCTGTTCTTTGCATTTTTGTCGAAAGTGTTATGAGAGTTTTGTAATTTATTTTTCCCCTTTCATTCTGAATATAGGAATCAAGACTGGATTTTGAAAAAAGAATTATTCTTTCTTATTATGAAATTGTATTTGTCTGAGAAAAAATGTATATTTTAGGAAGGTAGTAGGTATTAAGTCTGAAATTTCCATTTATCCATTGATAAACCACTTGTATCTTCACAGAAGATGGCAGAAAAAATATAGGATGATGGATTGCATTTGTAATCCATGGAATTCTTTGTAAAAAGAAAAATTCCCATCTTTCTTTTAATGATGTAAAATGTCATCACGGTTCAGGCTCTATCTGTATATCTATTAAGCTACGTGATTCAACTTTCTCCTTAACCATATTGAAATATATTCCTTTCCAGTAAACAAACATTCACAGGAGACATCCTACCCTGAAAGGATGTACAGATTTTCTTCAGTTATAAGGAACGAGTCACCATTGCACAAGGCTAGAAACAGGTGAATCTATAAATTGGGAGCAAAATGTGTTTTGAACAGTAAGTCATGTTGCAATACATTTCCAAAGGCTATGTTTTCTGATGATGTTGTCAAGCATTGAGTGTGATTTTTGGAGGGAAGAGCTCACATCATGACATGAGCAAAGATTTGCCCACAAAGAAGTTCCTGATCAATGCTCCAAGGGGTAAACGAGTTCTTTTTGGTCTTGTCCCTTTATCATTAGAGAGGGAGGGATTTTTCTGAGAAGAGCCCATGTCTAGTGAAAACTTCTTCCTCTCAACAGAGGTCTGATTTGTCACTAATCAAGGACCTAGTTTTCAGACAACACTGTGTTTACATTTGAGTGCAATGATTTGAGATGACCTGGGACTTCCTTTAGCCAATAGGTTTAAATTCTTCTTGCCTTTTTCTCTTTTTGGGCAGGTATTCTGCTGCTCCTCAAGGAACAATATATGTGTGGTGGTGGCTAGTACAAAGCCACCTCTGCAGTCCTTGGGATTAGCACCTTGCTACTTGCTTGATTAATTGAATTGAACCATCTGGATTTTCACCAGGTCTGCTGTGGAATCTTACAATCATTGATACCTGCCCAAACATCTTGTTCATCTATGTCCTTAATGTATTAAGTGTGAGTTTAAATTTCCATTGACTTTGAATCATTCTCTTATACTATAGGGACCATTTTTTTCCTTGCATTTTAGTTGAAAGGGGGTGAGAATTTTTGGATTTCTTTTTCATCTTTCCCTCAGTATGTAAGAATCACGGTTGGATTTTGAAAAAAGAATTACACTTTGTCATTAAGAAATTATGTTTTTTGGAGGTAAAAGTATATTTCAGGAAGATAGTAGGTATTAAGCCAGAAATTTTCATTTTCTATTGGTATACTACATTGCGTGTTCAGAGAAGATGGCCGAAAATATGACTTATTATGGATTATTGCATTCATAATCCATTGTTTTCCTTTTAAAGCAATAATTCCAATCTTTCAATTATAACAGAAAAAGGTCATCAGAGCTGGGCTCTTCCTCTTTTTATGGAAATCTGAGTAATTCAACTTTCCCATTAGCCATCTCTGAATATTTTCTATTAAAGAAAACATTCATACAAGACATCCCATCATGAAAACCCATTCAACTCATCTTCATTCTTAAGGAAAGGATCATCACTGGACAAACCAAGTACCAGATGAGTTCCTAGCTCTGGAGCAAAGAGTGTTTTGAATATTGAATCTTATTGCACCCAATTTTCCAAAGATTTTTTTTTTCTGATGATGTGGTCAAGGCTTCAGTGTGATTATGGAGAGGGAAGATCTCACTAAGATCATGACATGAACAAAGAGTTTCTGAAAAATGAGTTCCTGATCAATGTTTCTAGGGGTAAATGAGTTCTATTTGATGTTGTCTCTATATCAGTAGAGAGGGAGGGATTTCTTTGAGAAGAGCCTATGCCTGGTGAAGACTTTTTTCTGTCAACTGATGTCTGAATCCTGAACAACCAAGATACCAGTTATCTCACACCCATGTCTTTACATTTGATTGGGATGCCTTAGGATGCTCTGGGACTTCCTACTGGCTCTAGGTTTAAAGTCTTCTTGACCATTTCCCTCTTCAGGCAGCTAGCCTGGTGTTACTCCAGTAACAACAGGAGTCTGGAGGTGGTGAGTTCAAGACCCACCTCTGCAGTCCTTGGTAGTTATGCCAGACTAGTTGCCTCTTTACTTGAATTGAACCAGGACAATTTTCACAAGTTTTGCTGTGTAAGCTTCCAAAAACTCATACCTGCACAATGATCTTGACCATCTCTTCACTTTATGTAATATATGTGTGTTTTATTATCCATTGTCTTTGAATCATTCTCTCATTCTTCAAAGGCAATTTCTGTTCTTTGCATTTTTGTCGAAAGTGTTATGAGAGTTTTGTTATTTATTTTTCCCCTTTCATTCTGAATATAGGAATCAAGACTGGATTTTGAAAAAAGAATTATTCTTTCTTATTATGAAATTGTATTTGTCTGAGAAAAAATGTATATTTTAGGAAGGTAATAGGTATTAAGTCTGAAATTTCCATTTATCCATTGATAAACCACTTGTATCTTCACAGAAGATGGCAGAAAAAATATAGGGTGATGGATCATTGCATTTGTAATCCATGGAATTCTTTGTAAAAGGAAAAATTCCCATCTTTCTTTTAATGATGTAAAATGTCATCACGGTTCAGGCTCTATGTGTATATCTGCTAAGCTACGTGATTCAACGTTCTCCTTAACCATATTGAAATATATTGCTTTCCAGTAAACATTCACAGGAGACATCCTACCCTGAAAGGACGTACAGATTTTCTTCAGTTATAAGGAACGAGTCACCATTGCACAAGGCTAGAAACAGGTGAATCTATAAAGTGGGAGCAAAATGTGTTTTGAACAGTAAGTCATGTTGCAATACATTTCCAAAGGTTATGTTTTCTGATGACGTTGTCAAGCATTGAGTGTGATTTTTGGAGGGAAGAGCTCATATCATGACATGAGCAAAGATTTGCCCACAAAGAAGTTCCTGATCAATGCTCCAAGGGGTAAATGAGTTCTTTTTGGTGTTGTCCCTTTATCATTAGAGAGGGAGGGATTTTTCTGAGAAGAGCCCATGTCTTGTGCAAACTTCTTCCTCTCAACAGAGGTCCGATTTCTCACTAATCAAGGACCCAGTTTTCAGAAAACACTGTGTTTACATTTGAGTGCAATGATTTGAGATGACCTGGGACTTCCTTTAGCCAATAGGTTTAAATTCTTCTTACCTTTTTCTCTTTTTGGGCAGGTGTTCTGCTGCTACTCAAGGAACAATATATGTGTGGTGGTGGCTAGTACAAACCCACCTCTGCAGTCCTTGGGATTAGCACCATGCTACTTGCTTGATTAATTGAATTGAACCACCTGGATTATCACCACGTCTGCTGTGGAATCTTACAATCATTGATACCTGCCCAAACATCTTGTTCATCTATGTCCTTTATGTATTAAGTGTGAGTTTAAATTTCCATTGACTTTGAATCATTTTCTTATTCTATAGGGACCATTTTTTTCCTTGCATTTTAGTTGAAAGGGGGTGAGAATTTTTGGATTTCTTTTTCATCTTTCCCTCAGTATGTAAGAATCACGGTTGGATTTTGAAAAAAGAATTACACTTTTTCATTAAGAAATTATGTTTTTTGGAGGTAAAAGTATATTTCAGGAAGATAATAGGTATTAAGCCAGAAATGTTCATTTTCCATTGGGAAACTACATTGCGTGTTCAGAGAAGATGGCCGAAAATATGACTTATTATGGATCATTGCATTCATAATCCATTGTTTTCCTTTTAAAGCAATAATTCCAATCTTTCAATTTTAACAGAAAAAGGTCATCAGAGCTGGGCTCTTCCTCTTTTTATGGAAATCTGAGTAATTAAACTTTCCCCTTAGCCATCTCTGAATATTTTCTATTACAGAAAACATTCATACAAGACATCCCATCATGAAAACCCATTCAACTCATCTTCATTTTTAAGGAAAGGATCATCACTGGACAAACCAAGTACCAGATGAGTTCCTAGCTCTGGAGCAAAGAGTGTTTTGAATATTGAATCTTATTGCACCCAATTTTCCAAATATTTTTTTTTCTGATGTTGTGGTCAAGGCTTCAGTGTGATTATGGAGAGGGAAGATCTCACTAAGATCATGACATGAACAAAGAGTTTCTGAAAAATGAGTTCCTGATCAATGTTTCAAGGGGTAAATGAGTTCTATTTGATGTTGTCTCTATATCAGTAGAGAGGGAGGGATTTCTTTGAGAAGAGCCTATGCCTGGTGAAGACTTTTTTCTGTCAACTGATGTCTGAATTCTCAACAACCAAGAAACCAGTTATCTCACAGGCATGTCATTACATTTGATTGGGATGCCTTAGGATGCTCTGGGACTTCCTGCAGGCTCTAGGTTTAAAGTCTTATTGACCATTTCCCTCTTCAGGCAGCTAGCCTGGTGTTACTCCAGTAACAACAGGAGTCTGGAGGTGGTGAGTTCAAGACCCACCTCTGCAGTCCTTGGTAGTTATGCCAGACTAGTTGCCTCTTTACTTGAATTGAACCAGGTCAATTTTCACAAGTTTTTCTGTGTAAGCTTCCAAAAATTCATACCTGCCCAATGATCTTGACCATCTCTTCACTTTATGTAATATATGCGTGTTTTATTATCCATTGTCTTTGAATCATTCTCTCATTCTTCAAAGGCAATTTCTGTTCTTTGCATTTTTGTCGAAAGTGTTATGAGAGTTTTGTAATTTATTTTTCCCCTTTCATTCTGAATATAGGAATCAAGACTGGATTTTGAAAAAAGAATTATTCTTTCTTATTATGAAATTGTATTTGTCTGAGAAAAAATGTATATTTTAGGAAGGTAGTAGGTATTAAGTCTGAAATTTCCATTTATCCATTGATAAACCACTTGTATCTTCACAGAAGATGGCAGAAAAAATATAGGATGATGGATTGCATTTGTAATCCATGGAATTCTTTGTAAAAAGAAAAATTCCCATCTTTCTTTTAATGATGTAAAATGTCATCACGGTTCAGGCTCTATCTGTATATCTATTAAGCTACGTGATTCAACTTTCTCCTTAACCATATTGAAATATATTCCTTTCCAGTAAACAAACATTCACAGGAGACATCCTACCCTGAAAGGATGTACAGATTTTCTTCAGTTATAAGGAACGAGTCACCATTGCACAAGGCTAGAAACAGGTGAATCTATAAATTGGGAGCAAAATGTGTTTTGAACAGTAAGTCATGTTGCAATACATTTCCAAAGGCTATGTTTTCTGATGATGTTGTCAAGCATTGAGTGTGATTTTTGGAGGGAAGAGCTCACATCATGACATGAGCAAAGATTTGCCCACAAAGAAGTTCCTGATCAATGCTCCAAGGGGTAAACGAGTTCTTTTTGGTCTTGTCCCTTTATCATTAGAGAGGGAGGGATTTTTCTGAGAAGAGCCCATGTCTAGTGAAAACTTCTTCCTCTCAACAGAGGTCTGATTTGTCACTAATCAAGGACCTAGTTTTCAGACAACACTGTGTTTACATTTGAGTGCAATGATTTGAGATGACCTGGGACTTCCTTTAGCCAATAGGTTTAAATTCTTCTTGCCTTTTTCTCTTTTTGGGCAGGTATTCTGCTGCTCCTCAAGGAACAATATATGTGTGGTGGTGGCTAGTACAAAGCCACCTCTGCAGTCCTTGGGATTAGCACCTTGCTACTTGCTTGATTAATTGAATTGAACCATCTGGATTTTCACCAGGTCTGCTGTGGAATCTTACAATCATTGATACCTGCCCAAACATCTTGTTCATCTATGTCCTTAATGTATTAAGTGTGAGTTTAAATTTCCATTGACTTTGAATCATTCTCTTATACTATAGGGACCATTTTTTTCCTTGCATTTTAGTTGAAAGGGGGTGAGAATTTTTGGATTTCTTTTTCATCTTTCCCTCAGTATGTAAGAATCACGGTTGGATTTTGAAAAAAGAATTACACTTTGTCATTAAGAAATTATGTTTTTTGGAGGTAAAAGTATATTTCAGGAAGATAGTAGGTATTAAGCCAGAAATTTTCATTTTCTATTGGTATACTACATTGCGTGTTCAGAGAAGATGGCCGAAAATATAACTTAATATGGATCATTGCATTCATAATCCATTGTTTTCCTTTTAAAGCAATAATTCCAATCTTTCAATTTTAACAGAAAAAGGTTATCAGAGCTGGACTCTTCCTCTTTTTATGGAAATCTGAGTAATTCAACTTTCCCCTTAGCCATCTCTGAATATTTTCTATTACAGAAAACATTCATACAAGACATCCCATCATGAAAACCCATTCAACTCAACTTCATTCTTAAGGAAAGGATCATCACTGGACAAACCAAGTACCAGATGAGTTCCTAGCTCTGGAGCAAAGAGTGTTTTGAATATTGAATCTTATTGCCCCCAATTTTCCAAATATTTTTTTTTCTGATGTTGTGGTCAAGGCATCAGTGTGATTATGGAGAGGGAAGATCTCACTAAGATCATGACATGAACAAAGAGTTTCTGAAAAATGAGTTCCTGATCAATGTTTCAAGGGGTAAATGAGTTCTATTTGATGTTGTCTCTATATCAGTAGAGAGGGAGGGATTTCTTTGAGAAGAGCCTATGCCTGGTGAAGACTTTTTTCTGTCAACTGATGTCTGAATTCTCAACAACCAAGAAACCAGTTATCTCACAGGCATGTCATTACATTTGATTGGGATGCCTTAGGATGCTCTGGGACTTCCTGCAGGCTCTAGGTTTAAAGTCTTATTGACCATTTCCCTCTTCAGGCAGCTAGCCTGGTGTTACTCCAGTAACAACAGGAGTCTGGAGGTGGTGAGTTCAAGACCCACCTCTGCAGTCCTTGGTAGTTATGCCAGACTAGTTGCCTCTTTACTTGAATTGAACCAGGTCAATTTTCACAAGTTTTTCTGTGTAAGCTTCCAAAAATTCATACCTGCCCAATGATCTTGACCATCTCTTCACTTTATGTAATATATGCGTGTTTTATTATCCATTGTCTTTGAATCATTCTCTCATTCTTCAAAGGCAATTTCTGTTCTTTGCATTTTTGTCGAAAGTGTTATGAGAGTTTTGTAATTTATTTTTCCCCTTTCATTCTGAATATAGGAATCAAGACTGGATTTTGAAAAAAGAATTATTCTTTCTTATTATGAAATTGTATTTGTCTGAGAAAAAATGTATATTTTAGGAAGGTAGTAGGTATTAAGTCTGAAATTTCCATTTATCCATTGATAAACCACTTGTATCTTCACAGAAGATGGCAGAAAAAATATAGGATGATGGATTGCATTTGTAATCCATGGAATTCTTTGTAAAAAGAAAAATTCCCATCTTTCTTTTAATGATGTAAAATGTCATCACGGTTCAGGCTCTATCTGTATATCTATTAAGCTACGTGATTCAACTTTCTCCTTAACCATATTGAAATATATTCCTTTCCAGTAAACAAACATTCACAGGAGACATCCTACCCTGAAAGGATGTACAGATTTTCTTCAGTTATAAGGAACGAGTCACCATTGCACAAGGCTAGAAACAGGTGAATCTATAAATTGGGAGCAAAATGTGTTTTGAACAGTAAGTCATGTTGCAATACATTTCCAAAGGCTATGTTTTCTGATGATGTTGTCAAGCATTGAGTGTGATTTTTGGAGGGAAGAGCTCACATCATGACATGAGCAAAGATTTGCCCACAAAGAAGTTCCTGATCAATGCTCCAAGGGGTAAATGAGTTCTTTTTGGTGTTGTCCCTTTATCATTAGAGAGGGAGGGATTTTTCTGAGAAGAGCCCATGTCTAGTGAAAACTTCTTCCTCTCAACAGAGGTCTGATTTGTCACTAATCAAGGACCTAGTTTTCAGACAACACTGTGTTTACATTTGAGTGCAATGATTTGAGATGACCTGGGACTTCCTTTAGCCAATAGGTTTAAATTCTTCTTGCCTTTTTCTCTTTTTGGGCAGGTATTCTGCTGCTCCTCAAGGAACAATATATGTGTGGTGGTGGCTAGTACAAACCCACCTCTGCAGTCCTTGGGATTAGCACCTTGCTACTTGCTTGATTAATTGAATTGAACCATCTGGATTTTCACCAGGTCTGCTGTGGAATCTTACAATCATTGATACCTGCCCAAACATCTTGTTCATCTATGTCCTTAATGTATTAAGTGTGAGTTTAAATTTCCATTGACTTTGAATCATTCTCTTATACTATAGGGACCATTTTTTTCCTTGCATTTTAGTTGAAAGGGGGTGAGAATTTTTGGATTTCTTTTTCATCTTTCCCTCAGTATGTAAGAATCACGGTTGGATTTTGAAAAAAGAATTACACTTTGTCATTAAGAAATTATGTTTTTTGGAGGTAAAAGTATATTTCAGGAAGATAGTAGGTATTAAGCCAGAAATTTTCATTTTCTATTGGTATACTACATTGCGTGTTCAGAGAAGATGGCCGAAAATATAACTTAATATGGATCATTGCATTCATAATCCATTGTTTTCCTTTTAAAGCAATAATTCCAATCTTTCAATTTTAACAGAAAAAGGTTATCAGAGCTGGACTCTTCCTCTTTTTATGGAAATCTGAGTAATTCAACTTTCCCCTTAGCCATCTCTGAATATTTTCTATTACAGAAAACATTCATACAAGACATCCCATCATGAAAACCCATTCAACTCAACTTCATTCTTAAGGAAAGGATCATCACTGGACAAACCAAGTACCAGATGAGTTCCTAGCTCTGGAGCAAAGAGTGTTTTGAATATTGAATCTTATTGCCCCCAATTTTCCAAATATTTTTTTTTCTGATGTTGTGGTCAAGGCATCAGTGTGATTATGGAGAGGGAAGATCTCACTAAGATCATGACATGAACAAAGAGTTTCTGAATAATGAGTTCCTGATCAATGTTTCAAGGGGTAAATGAGTTCTATTTGATGTTGTCTCTATATCAGTAGAGAGGGAGGGATTTCTTTGAGAAGAGGCTATGCCTGGTGAAGACTTTTTTCTGTCAACTGATGTCTGAATTCTCAACAAACATGGAACCAGTTATCTCACAGGCATGTCATTACATTTGATTCGGATGCCTTAGGATGCTCTGGGACTTCCTACTGGCTCGAGGTTTAAATTCTTCTTGACCATCTCCCTATTCAGGCAGCTAGCCTGGTGTTACTCCAGTAACAACAGGAGTCTGGAGGTGGTGAGTTCAAGACCCACCTCTGCAGTCCTTGGTAGTAATGTCCGGCTAGTTGCCTCTTTACTTGAATTGAACCACGTCAATTTTCACAAGTTTTTCTGTGTAAGTTTCCAAAAATTCATACCTGCCCAATGATCTTGACCATCTCTTCACTTTATGTAATATATGTGTGTTTTATTATCCATTGTCTTTGAATCATTCTCTCATTCTTCAAAGGCAATTTCTGTTCTTTGCATTTTTCTCGAAAGTGTTATGAGAGTTTTGTTATTTATTTTTCCCCTTTCATTCTGAATATAGGAATCAAGACTGGATTTTGAAAAAAGAATTATTCTTTCTTATTATGAAATTGTATTTGTCTGAGAAAAAATGTATATTTTAGGAAGGTAATAGGTATTAAGTCTGAAATTTCCATTTATCCATTGATAAACCACTTGTATCTTCACAGAAGATGGCAGAAAAAATATAGGGTGATGGATCATTGCATTTGTAATCCATGGAATTCTTTGTAAAAGGAAAAATTCCCATCTTTCTTTTAATGATGTAAAATGTCATCACGGTTCAGGCTCTATGTGTATATCTGCTAAGCTACGTGATTCAACTTTCTCCTTAACCATATTGAAATATATTGCTTTCCAGTAAACATTCACAGGAGACATCCTACCCTGAAAGGACGTACAGATTTTCTTCAGTTATAAGGAACGAGTCACCATTGCACAAGGCTAGAAACAGGTGAATCTATAAATTGGGAGCAAAATGTGTTTTGAACAGTAAGTCATGTTGCAATACATTTCCAAAGGCTATGTTTTCTGATGATGTTGTCAAGCATTGAGTGTGATTTTTGGAGGGAAGAGCTCATATCATGACATGAGCAAAGATTTGCCCACAAAGAAGTTCCTGATCAATGCTCCAAGGGGTAAACGAGTTCTTTTTGGTCTTGTCCCTTTATCATTAGAGAGGGAGGGATTTTTCTGAGAAGAGCCCATGTCTAGTGAAAATTTCTTCCTCTCAACAGAGGTCCGATTTCTCACTAATCAAGGACCCAGTTTTCAGACAACACTGTGTTTACATTTGAGTGCAATGATTTGAGATGACCTGGGACTTCCTTTAGCCAATAGGTTTAAATTCTTCTTGCCTTTTTCTCTTTTCGGGCAGGTATTCTGCTGCTACTCAAGGAACAATATATGTGTGGTGGTGGCTAGTACAAACCCACCTCTGCAGTCCTTGGGATTAGCACCTTGCTACTTGCTTGATTAATTGAATTGAACCATCTGGATTTTCACCAGGTCTGCTGTGGAATCTTACAATCATTGATACCTGCCCAAACATCTTGTTCATCTATGTCCTTTATGTATTAAGTGTGAGTTTAAATTTCCATTGACTTTGAATCATTCTCTTATACTATAGGGACCATTTTTTTCCTTGCATTTTAGTTGAAAGGGGGTGAGAATTTTTGGATTTCTTTTTCATCTTTCCCTCAGTATGTAAGAATCACGATTGGATTTTGAAAAAAGAATTACACTTTGTCATTAAGAAATTATGTTTTTTGGAGGTAAAAGTATATTTCAGGAAGATAGTAGGTATTAAACCAGAAATTTTCATTTTCCATTGGTATACTACATTGCGTGTTCAGAGAAGATGGCCGAAAATATAACTTAATATGGATCATTGCATTCATAATCCATTGTTTTCCTTTTAAAGCAATAATTCCAATCTTTCAATTTTAACAGAAAAAGGTCATCAGAGCTGGGCTCTTCCTCTTTTTATGGAAATCTGAGTAATTCAACTTTCCCCTTAGCCATCTCTGAATATTTTCTATTACAGAAAACATTCATACAAGACATCCCATCATGAAAACCCATTCAACTCATCTTCATTCTTAAGGAAAGGATCATCACTGGACAAACCAAGTACCAGATGAGTTCCTAGCTCTGGAGCAAAGAGTGTTTTGAATATTGAATCTTATTGCCCCCAATTTTCCAAATATTTTTTTTTTCTGATGTTGTGGTCAAGGCATCAGTGTGATTATGGAGAGGGAAGATCTCACTAAGATCATGACATGAACAAAGAGTTTCTGAATAATGAGTTCCTGATCAATGTTTCAAGGGGTAAATGAGTTCTATTTGATGTTGTCTCTATATCAGTAGAGAGGGAGGGATTTCTTTGAGAAGAGCCTATGCCTGGTGAAGACTTTTTTCTGTCAACTGATGTCTGAATTCTCAACAACCAAGGAACCAGTTATCTCACAGGCATGTCATTACATTTGATTCGGATGCCTTAGGATGCTCTGGGACTTCCTACTGGCTCGAGGTTTAAAGTCTTCTTGACCATCTCCCTATTCAGGCAGCTAGCCTGGTGTTACTCCAGTAACAACAGGAGTCTGGAGGTGGTGAGTTCAAGACCCACCTCTGCAGTCCTTGGTAGTTATGCCAGACTAGTTGCCTCTTTACTTGAATTGAACCAGGTCAATTTTCACAAGTTTTGCTGTGTAAGCTTCCAAAAATTCATACCTGCCCAATGATCTTGACCATCTCTTCACTTTATGTAATATATGCGTGTTTTATTATCCATTGTCTTTGAATCATTCTCTCATTCTTCAAAGGCAATTTCTGTTCTTTGCATTTTTGTCGAAAGTGTTATGAGAGTTTTGTAATTTATTTTTCCCCTTTCATTCTGAATATAGGAATCAAGACTGGATTTTGAAAAAAGAATTATTCTTTCTTATTATGAAATTGTATTTGTCTGAGAAAAAATGTATATTTTAGGAAGGTAGTAGGTATTAAGTCTGAAATTTCCATTTATCCATTGATAAACCACTTGTATCTTCACAGAAGATGGCAGAAAAAATATAGGATGATGGATTGCATTTGTAATCCATGGAATTCTTTGTAAAAAGAAAAATTCCCATCTTTCTTTTAATGATGTAAAATGTCATCACGGTTCAGGCTCTATCTGTATATCTATTAAGCTACGTGATTCAACTTTCTCCTTAACCATATTGAAATATATTCCTTTCCAGTAAACAAACATTCACAGGAGACATCCTACCCTGAAAGGATGTACAGATTTTCTTCAGTTATAAGGAACGAGTCACCATTGCACAAGGCTAGAAACAGGTGAATCTATAAATTGGGAGCAAAATGTGTTTTGAACAGTAAGTCATGTTGCAATACATTTCCAAAGGCTATGTTTTCTGATGATGTTGTCAAGCATTGAGTGTGATTTTTGGAGGGAAGAGCTCACATCATGACATGAGCAAAGATTTGCCCACAAAGAAGTTCCTGATCAATGCTCCAAGGGGTAAACGAGTTCTTTTTGGTGTTGTCCCTTTATCATTAGAGAGGGAGGGATTTTTCTGAGAAGAGCCCATGTCTAGTGAAAACTTCTTCCTCTCAACAGAGGTCTGATTTGTCACTAATCAAGGACCTAGTTTTCAGACAACACTGTGTTTACATTTGAGTGCAATGATTTGAGATGACCTGGGACTTCCTTTAGCCAATAGGTTTAAATTCTTCTTGCCTTTTTCTCTTTTTGGGCAGGTATTCTGCTGCTCCTCAAGGAACAATATATGTGTGGTGGTGGCTAGTACAAACCCACCTCTGCAGTCCTTGGGATTAGCACCTTGCTACTTGCTTGATTAATTGAATTGAACCATCTGGATTTTCACCAGGTCTGCTGTGGAATCTTACAATCATTGATACCTGCCCAAACATCTTGTTCATCTATGTCCTTAATGTATTAAGTGTGAGTTTAAATTTCCATTGACTTTGAATCATTCTCTTATACTATAGGGACCATTTTTTTCCTTGCATTTTAGTTGAAAGGGGGTGAGAATTTTTGGATTTCTTTTTCATCCTTCCCTCAGTATGTAAGAATCACGGTTGGATTTTGAAAAAAGAATTACACTTTGTCATTAAGAAATTATGTTTTTTGGAGGTAAAAGTATATTTCAGGAAGATAGTAGGTATTAAGCCAGAAATTTTCATTTTCTATTGGTATACTACATTGCGTGTTCAGAGAAGATGGCCGAAAATATAACTTAATATGGATCATTGCATTCATAATCCATTGTTTTCCTTTTAAAGCAATAATTCCAATCTTTCAATTTTAACAGAAAAAGTTTATCAGAGCTGGACTCTTCCTCTTTTTATGGAAATCTGAGTAATTCAACTTTCCCCTTAGCCATCTCTGAATATTTTCTATTACAGAAAACATTCATACAAGACATCCCATCATGAAAACCCATTCAACTCAACTTCATTCTTAAGGAAAGGATCATCACTGGACAAACCAAGTACCAGATGAGTTCCTAGCTCTGGAGCAAAGAGTGTTTTGAATATTGAATCTTATTGCCCCCAATTTTCCAAATATTTTTTTTTCTGATGTTGTGGTCAAGGCATCAGTGTGATTATGGAGAGGGAAGATCTCACTAAGATCATGACATGAACAAAGAGTTTCTGAATAATGAGTTCCTGATCAATGTTTCAAGGGGTAAATGAGTTCTATTTGATGTTGTCTCTATATCAGTAGAGAGGGAGGGATTTCTTTGAGAAGAGCCTATGCCTGGTGAAGACTTTTTTCTGTCAACTGATGTCTGAATTCTCAACAAACATGGAACCAGTTATCTCACAGGCATGTCATTACATTTGATTCGGATGCCTTAGGATGCTCTGGGACTTCCTACTGGCTCGAGGTTTAAATTCTTCTTGACCATCTCCCTATTCAGGCAGCTAGCCTGGTGTTACTCCAGTAACAACAGGAGTCTGGAGGTGGTGAGTTCAAGACCCACCTCTGCAGTCCTTGGTAGTAATGTCCGACTAGTTGCCTCTTTACTTGAATTGAACCACGTCAATTTTCACAAGTTTTTCTGTGTAAGTTTCCAAAAATTCATACCTGCCCAATGATCTTGACCATCTCTTCACTTTATGTAATATATGTGTGTTTTATTATCCATTGTCTTTGAATCATTCTCTCATTCTTCAAAGGCAATTTCTGTTCTTTGCATTTTTCTCGAAAGTGTTATGAGAGTTTTGTTATTTATTTTTCCCATTTCATTCTGAATATAGGAATCAAGACTGGATTTTGAAAAAAGAATTATTCTTTCTTATTATGAAATTGTATTTGTCTGAGAAAAAATGTATATTTTAGGAAGGTAATAGGTATTAAGTCTGAAATTTCCATTTATCCATTGATAAACCACTTGTATCTTCACAGAAGATGGCAGAAAAAATATAGGGTGATGGATCATTGCATTTGTAATCCATGGAATTCTTTGTAAAAGGAAAAATTCCCATCTTTCTTTTAATGATGTAAAATGTCATCACGGTTCAGGCTCTATGTGTATATCTGCTAAGCTACGTGATTCAACTTTCTCCTTAACCATATTGAAATATATTGCTTTCCAGTAAACATTCACAGGAGACATCCTACCCTGAAAGGACGTACAGATTTTCTTCAGTTATAAGGAACGAGTCACCATTGCACAAGGCTAGAAACAGGTGAATCTATAAATTGGGAGCAAAATGTGTTTTGAACAGTAAGTCATGTTGCAATACATTTCCAAAGGCTATGTTTTCTGATGATGTTGTCAAGCATTGAGTGTGATTTTTGGAGGGAAGAGCTCATATCATGACATGAGCAAAGATTTGCCCACAAAGAAGTTCCTGATCAATGCTCCAAGGGGTAAACGAGTTCTTTTTGGTCTTGTCCCTTTATCATTAGAGAGGGAGGGATTTTTCTGAGAAGAGCCCATGTCTAGTGAAAATTTCTTCCTCTCAACAGAGGTCTGATTTCTCACTAATCAAGGACCCAGTTTTCAGACAACACTGTGTTTACATTTGAGTGCAATGATTTGAGATGACCTGGGACTTCCTTTAGCCAATAGGTTTAAATTCTTCTTGCCTTTTTCTCTTTTCGGGCAGGTATTCTGCTGCTACTCAAGGAACAATATATGTGTGGTGGTGGCTAGTACAAACCCACCTCTGCAGTCCTTGGGATTAGCACCTTGCTACTTGCTTGATTAATTGAATTGAACCATCTGGATTTTCACCAGGTCTGCTGTGGAATCTTACAATCATTGATACCTGCCCAAACATCTTGTTCATCTATGTCCTTTATGTATTAAGTGTGAGTTTAAATTTCCATTGACTTTGAATCATTCTCTTATACTATAGGGACCATTTTTTTCCTTGCATTTTAGTTGAAAGGGGGTGAGAATTTTTGGATTTCTTTTTCATCTTTCCCTCAGTATGTAAGAATCACGATTGGATTTTGAAAAAAGAATTACACTTTGTCATTAAGAAATTATGTTTTTTGGAGGTAAAAGTATATTTCAGAAAGATAGTAGGTATTAAACCAGAAATTTTCATTTTCCATTGGTATACTACATTGCGTGTTCAGAGAAGATGGCCGAAAATATAACTTAATATGGATCATTGCATTCATAATCCATTGTTTTCCTTTTAAAGCAATAATTCCAATCTTTCAATTTTAACAGAAAAAGGTCATCAGAGCTGGGCTCTTCCTCTTTTTATGGAAATCTGAGTAATTCAACTTTCCCCTTAGCCATCTCTGAATATTTTCTATTACAGAAAACATTCATACAAGACATCCCATCATGAAAACCCATTCAACTCATCTTCATTCTTAAGGAAAGGATCATCACTGGACAAACCAAGTACCAGATGAGTTCCTAGCTCTGGAGCAAAGAGTGTTTTGAATATTGAATCTTATTGCCCCCAATTTTCCAAATATTTTTTTTTTCTGATGTTGTGGTCAAGGCATCAGTGTGATTATGGAGAGGGAAGATCTCACTAAGATCATGACATGAACAAAGAGTTTCTGAATAATGAGTTCCTGATCAATGTTTCAAGGGGTAAATGAGTTCTATTTGATGTTGTCTCTATATCAGTAGAGAGGGAGGGATTTCTTTGAGAAGAGCCTATGCCTGGTGAAGACTTTTTTCTGTCAACTGATGTCTGAATTCTCAACAACCAAGGAACCAGTTATCTCACAGGCATGTCATTACATTTGATTCGGATGCCTTAGGATGCTCTGGGACTTCCTACTGGCTCGAGGTTTAAAGTCTTCTTGACCATCTCCCTATTCAGGCAGCTAGCCTGGTGTTACTCCAGTAACAACAGGAGTCTGGAGGTGGTGAGTTCAAGACCCACCTCTGCAGTCCTTGGTAGTTATGCCAGACTAGTTGCCTCTTTACTTGAATTGAACCAGGTCAATTTTCACAAGTTTTTCTGTGTAAGCTTCCAAAAATTCATACCTGCCCAATGATCTTGACCATCTCTTCACTTTATGTAATATATGCGTGTTTTATTATCCATTGTCTTTGAATCATTCTCTCATTCTTCAAAGGCAATTTCTGTTCTTTGCATTTTTGTCGAAAGTGTTATGAGAGTTTTGTAATTTATTTTTCCCCTTTCATTCTGAATATAGGAATCAAGACTGGATTTTGAAAAAAGAATTATTCTTTCTTATTATGAAATTGTATTTGTCTGAGAAAAAATGTATATTTTAGGAAGGTAGTAGGTATTAAGTCTGAAATTTCCATTTATCCATTGATAAACCACTTGTATCTTCACAGAAGATGGCAGAAAAAATATAGGATGATGGATTGCATTTGTAATCCATGGAATTCTTTGTAAAAAGAAAAATTCCCATCTTTCTTTTAATGATGTAAAATGTCATCACGGTTCAGGCTCTATCTGTATATCTATTAAGCTACGTGATTCAACTTTCTCCTTAACCATATTGAAATATATTCCTTTCCAGTAAACAAACATTCACAGGAGACATCCTACCCTGAAAGGATGTACAGATTTTCTTCAGTTATAAGGAACGAGTCACCATTGCACAAGGCTAGAAACAGGTGAATCTATAAATTGGGAGCAAAATGTGTTTTGAACAGTAAGTCATGTTGCAATACATTTCCAAAGGCTATGTTTTCTGATGATGTTGTCAAGCATTGAGTGTGATTTTTGGAGGGAAGAGCTCACATCATGACATGAGCAAAGATTTGCCCACAAAGAAGTTCCTGATCAATGCTCCAAGGGGTAAACGAGTTCTTTTTGGTGTTGTCCCTTTATCATTAGAGAGGGAGGGATTTTTCTGAGAAGAGCCCATGTCTAGTGAAAACTTCTTCCTCTCAACAGAGGTCTGATTTGTCACTAATCAAGGACCTAGTTTTCAGACAACACTGTGTTTACATTTGAGTGCAATGATTTGAGATGACCTGGGACTTCCTTTAGCCAATAGGTTTAAATTCTTCTTGCCTTTTTCTCTTTTTGGGCAGGTATTCTGCTGCTCCTCAAGGAACAATATATGTGTGGTGGTGGCTAGTACAAACCCACCTCTGCAGTCCTTGGGATTAGCACCTTGCTACTTGCTTGATTAATTGAATTGAACCATCTGGATTTTCACCAGGTCTGCTGTGGAATCTTACAATCATTGATACCTGCCCAAACATCTTGTTCATCTATGTCCTTAATGTATTAAGTGTGAGTTTAAATTTCCATTGACTTTGAATCATTCTCTTATACTATAGGGACCATTTTTTTCCTTGCATTTTAGTTGAAAGGGGGTGAGAATTTTTGGATTTCTTTTTCATCTTTCCCTCAGTATGTAAGAATCACGGTTGGATTTTGAAAAAAGAATTACACTTTGTCATTAAGAAATTATGTTTTTTGGAGGTAAAAGTATATTTCAGGAAGATAGTAGGTATTAAGCCAGAAATTTTCATTTTCTATTGGTATACTACATTGCGTGTTCAGAGAAGATGGCCGAAAATATAACTTAATATGGATCATTGCATTCATAATCCATTGTTTTCCTTTTAAAGCAATAATTCCAATCTTTCAATTTTAACAGAAAAAGGTTATCAGAGCTGGACTCTTCCTCTTTTTATGGAAATCTGAGTAATTCAACTTTCCCCTTAGCCATCTCTGAATATTTTCTATTACAGAAAACATTCATACAAGACATCCCATCATGAAAACCCATTCAACTCAACTTCATTCTTAAGGAAAGGATCATCACTGGACAAACCATGTACCAGATGAGTTCCTAGCTCTGGAGCAAAGAGTGTTTTGAATATTGAATCTTATTGCCCCCAATTTTCCAAATATTTTTTTTTCTGATGTTGTGGTCAAGGCATCAGTGTGATTATGGAGAGGGAAGATCTCACTAAGATCATGACATGAACAAAGAGTTTCTGAATAATGAGTTCCTGATCAATGTTTCAAGGGGTAAATGAGTTCTATTTGATGTTGTCTCTATATCAGTAGAGAGGGAGGGATTTCTTTGAGAAGAGCCTATGCCTGGTGAAGACTTTTTTCTGTCAACTGATGTCTGAATTCTCAACAAACATGGAACCAGTTATCTCACAGGCATGTCATTACATTTGATTCGGATGCCTTAGGATGCTCTGGGACTTCCTACTGGCTCGAGGTTTAAATTCTTCTTGACCATCTCCCTATTCAGGCAGCTAGCCTGGTGTTACTCCAGTAACAACAGGAGTCTGGAGGTGGTGAGTTCAAGACCCACCTCTGCAGTCCTTGGTAGTAATGTCCGACTAGTTGCCTCTTTACTTGAATTGAACCACGTCAATTTTCACAAGTTTTTCTGTGTAAGTTTCCAAAAATTCATACCTGCCCAATGATCTTGACCATCTCTTCACTTTATGTAATATATGTGTGTTTTATTATCCATTGTCTTTGAATCATTCTCTCATTCTTCAAAGGCAATTTCTGTTCTTTGCATTTTTCTCGAAAGTGTTATGAGAGTTTTGTTATTTATTTTTCCCATTTCATTCTGAATATAGGAATCAAGACTGGATTTTGAAAAAAGAATTATTCTTTCTTATTATGAAATTGTATTTGTCTGAGAAAAAATGTATATTTTAGGAAGGTAATAGGTATTAAGTCTGAAATTTCCATTTATCCATTGATAAACCACTTGTATCTTCACAGAAGATGGCAGAAAAAATATAGGGTGATGGATCATTGCATTTGTAATCCATGGAATTCTTTGTAAAAGGAAAAATTCCCATCTTTCTTTTAATGATGTAAAATGTCATCACGGTTCAGGCTCTATGTGTATATCTGCTAAGCTACGTGATTCAACTTTCTCCTTAACCATATTGAAATATATTGCTTTCCAGTAAACATTCACAGGAGACATCCTACCCTGAAAGGACGTACAGATTTTCTTCAGTTATAAGGAACGAGTCACCATTGCACAAGGCTAGAAACAGGTGAATCTATAAATTGGGAGCAAAATGTGTTTTGAACAGTAAGTCATGTTGCAATACATTTCCAAAGGCTATGTTTTCTGATGATGTTGTCAATCATTGAGTGTGATTTTTGGAGGGAAGAGCTCATATCATGACATGAGCAAAGATTTGCCCACAAAGAAGTTCCTGATCAATGCTCCAAGGGGTAAACGAGTTCTTTTTGGTCTTGTCCCTTTATCATTAGAGAGGGAGGGATTTTTCTGAGAAGAGCCCATGTCTAGTGAAAATTTCTTCCTCTCAACAGAGGTCCGATTTCTCACTAATCAAGGACCCAGTTTTCAGACAACACTGTGTTTACATTTGAGTGCAATGATTTGAGATGACCTGGGACTTCCTTTAGCCAATAGGTTTAAATTCTTCTTGCCTTTTTCTCTTTTCGGGCAGGTATTCTGCTGCTACTCAAGGAACAATATATGTGTGGTGGTGGCTAGTACAAACCCACCTCTGCAGTCCTTGGGATTAGCACCTTGCTACTTGCTTGATTAATTGAATTGAACCATCTGGATTTTCACCAGGTCTGCTGTGGAATCTTACAATCATTGATACCTGCCCAAACATCTTGTTCATCTATGTCCTTTATGTATTAAGTGTGAGTTTAAATTTCCATTGACTTTGAATCATTCTCTTATACTATAGGGACCATTTTTTTCCTTGCATTTTAGTTGAAAGGGGGTGAGAATTTTTGGATTTCTTTTTCATCTTTCCCTCAGTATGTAAGAATCACGATTGGATTTTGAAAAAAGAATTACACTTTGTCATTAAGAAATTATGTTTTTTGGAGGTAAAAGTATATTTCAGGAAGATAGTAGGTATTAAACCAGAAATTTTCATTTTCCATTGGTATACTACATTGCGTGTTCAGAGAAGATGGCCGAAAATATAACTTAATATGGATCATTGCATTCATAATCCATTGTTTTCCTTTTAAAGCAATAATTCCAATCTTTCAATTTTAACAGAAAAAGGTCATCAGAGCTGGGCTCTTCCTCTTTTTATGGAAATCTGAGTAATTCAACTTTCCCCTTAGCCATCTCTGAATATTTTCTATTACAGAAAACATTCATACAAGACATCCCATCATGAAAACCCATTCAACTCATCTTCATTCTTAAGGAAAGGATCATCACTGGACAAACCAAGTACCAGATGAGTTCCTAGCTCTGGAGCAAAGAGTGTTTTGAATATTGAATCTTATTGCCCCCAATTTTCCAAATATTTTTTTTTTCTGATGTTGTGGTCAAGGCATCAGTGTGATTATGGAGAGGGAAGATCTCACTAAGATCATGACATGAACAAAGAGTTTCTGAATAATGAGTTCCTGATCAATGTTTCAAGGGGTAAATGAGTTCTATTTGATGTTGTCTCTATATCAGTAGAGAGGGAGGGATTTCTTTGAGAAGAGCCTATGCCTGGTGAAGACTTTTTTCTGTCAACTGATGTCTGAATTCTCAACAACCAAGGAACCAGTTATCTCACAGGCATGTCATTACATTTGATTCGGATGCCTTAGGATGCTCTGGGACTTCCTACTGGCTCGAGGTTTAAAGTCTTCTTGACCATCTCCCTATTCAGGCAGCTAGCCTGGTGTTACTCCAGTAACAACAGGAGTCTGGAGGTGGTGAGTTCAAGACCCACCTCTGCAGTCCTTGGTAGTTATGCCAGACTAGTTGCCTCTTTACTTGAATTGAACCAGGTCAATTTTCACAAGTTTTTCTGTGTAAGCTTCCAAAAATTCATACCTGCCCAATGATCTTGACCATCTCTTCACTTTATGTAATATATGCGTGTTTTATTATCCATTGTCTTTGAATCATTCTCTCATTCTTCAAAGGCAATTTCTGTTCTTTGCATTTTTGTCGAAAGTGTTATGAGAGTTTTGTAATTTATTTTTCCCCTTTCATTCTGAATATAGGAATCAAGACTGGATTTTGAAAAAAGAATTATTCTTTCTTATTATGAAATTGTATTTGTCTGAGAAAAAATGTATATTTTAGGAAGGTAGTAGGTATTAAGTCTGAAATTTCCATTTATCCATTGATAAACCACTTGTATCTTCACAGAAGATGGCAGAAAAAATATAGGATGATGGATTGCATTTGTAATCCATGGAATTCTTTGTAAAAAGAAAAATTCCCATCTTTCTTTTAATGATGTAAAATGTCATCACGGTTCAGGCTCTATCTGTATATCTATTAAGCTACGTGATTCAACTTTCTCCTTAACCATATTGAAATATATTCCTTTCCAGTAAACAAACATTCACAGGAGACATCCTACCCTGAAAGGATGTACAGATTTTCTTCAGTTATAAGGAACGAGTCACCATTGCACAAGGCTAGAAACAGGTGAATCTATAAATTGGGAGCAAAATGTGTTTTGAACAGTAAGTCATGTTGCAATACATTTCCAAAGGCTATGTTTTCTGATGATGTTGTCAAGCATTGAGTGTGATTTTTGGAGGGAAGAGCTCACATCATGACATGAGCAAAGATTTGCCCACAAAGAAGTTCCTGATCAATGCTCCAAGGGGTAAACGAGTTCTTTTTGGTGTTGTCCCTTTATCATTAGAGAGGGAGGGATTTTTCTGAGAAGAGCCCATGTCTAGTGAAAACTTCTTCCTCTCAACAGAGGTCTGATTTGTCACTAATCAAGGACCTAGTTTTCAGACAACACTGTGTTTACATTTGAGTGCAATGATTTGAGATGACCTGGGACTTCCTTTAGCCAATAGGTTTAAATTCTTCTTGCCTTTTTCTCTTTTTGGGCAGGTATTCTGCTGCTCCTCAAGGAACAATATATGTGTGGTGGTGGCTAGTACAAACCCACCTCTGCAGTCCTTGGGATTAGCACCTTGCTACTTGCTTGATTAATTGAATTGAACCATCTGGATTTTCACCAGGTCTGCTGTGGAATCTTACAATCATTGATACCTGCCCAAACATCTTGTTCATCTATGTCCTTAATGTATTAAGTGTGAGTTTAAATTTCCATTGACTTTGAATCATTCTCTTATACTATAGGGACCATTTTTTTCCTTGCATTTTAGTTGAAAGGGGGTGAGAATTTTTGGATTTCTTTTTCATCTTTCCCTCAGTATGTAAGAATCACGGTTGGATTTTGAAAAAAGAATTACACTTTGTCATTAAGAAATTATGTTTTTTGGAGATAAAAGTATATTTCAGGAAGATAGTAGGTATTAAGCCAGAAATTTTCATTTTCTATTGGTATACTACATTGCGTGTTCAGAGAAGATGGCCGAAAATATAACTTAATATGGATCATTGCATTCATAATCCATTGTTTTCCTTTTAAAGCAATAATTCCAATCTTTCAATTTTAACAGAAAAAGGTTATCAGAGCTGGACTCTTCCTCTTATTATGGAAATCTGAGTAATTCAACTTTCCCCTTAGCCATCTCTGAATATTTTCTATTACAGAAAACATTCATACAAGACATCCCATCATGAAAACCCATTCAACTCAACTTCATTCTTAAGGAAAGGATCATCACTGGACAAACCAAGTACCAGATGAGTTCCTAGCTCTGGAGCAAAGAGTGTTTTGAATATTGAATCTTATTGCCCCCAATTTTCCAAATATTTTTTTTTCTGATGTTGTGGTCAAGGCATCAGTGTGATTATGGAGAGGGAAGATCTCACTAAGATCATGACATGAACAAAGAGTTTCTGAATAATGAGTTCCTGATCAATGTTTCAAGGGGTAAATGAGTTCTATTTGATGTTGTCTCTATATCAGTAGAGAGGGAGGGATTTCTTTGAGAAGAGCCTATGCCTGGTGAAGATTTTTTTCTGTCAACTGATGTCTGAATTCTCAACAAACATGGAACCAGTTATCTCACAGGCATGTCATTACATTTGATTCGGATGCCTTAGGATGCTCTGGGACTTCCTACTGGCTCGAGGTTTAAATTCTTCTTGACCATCTCCCTATTCAGGCAGCTAGCCTGGTGTTACTCCAGTAACAACAGGAGTCTGGAGGTGGTGAGTTCAAGACCCACCTCTGCAGTCCTTGGTAGTAATGTCCGACTAGTTGCCTCTTTACTTGAATTGAACCACGTCAATTTTCACAAGTTTTTCTGTGTAAGTTTCCAAAAATTCATACCTGCCCAATGATCTTGACCATCTCTTCACTTTATGTAATATATGTGTGTTTTATTATCCATTGTCTTTGAATCATTCTCTCATTCTTCAAAGGCAATTTCTGTTCTTTGCATTTTTCTCGAAAGTGTTATGAGAGTTTTGTTATTTATTTATCCCATTTCATTCTGAATATAGGAATCAAGACTGGATTTTGAAAAAAGAATTATTCTTTCTTATTATGAAATTGTATTTGTCTGAGAAAAAATGTATATTTTAGGAAGGTAATAGGTATTAAGTCTGAAATTTCCATTTATCCATTGATAAACCACTTGTATCTTCACAGAAGATGGCAGAAAAAATATAGGGTGATGGATCATTGCATTTGTAATCCATGGAATTCTTTGTAAAAGGAAAAATTCCCATCTTTCTTTTAATGATGTAAAATGTCATCACGGTTCAGGCTCTATGTGTATATCTGCTAAGCTACGTGATTCAACTTTCTCCTTAACCATATTGAAATATATTGCTTTCCAGTAAACATTCACAGGAGACATCCTACCCTGAAAGGACGTACAGATTTTCTTCAGTTATAAGGAACGAGTCACCATTGCACAAGGCTAGAAACAGGTGAATCTATAAATTGGGAGCAAAATGTGTTTTGAACAGTAAGTCATGTTGCAATACATTTCCAAAGGCTATGTTTTCTGATGATGTTGTCAAGCATTGAGTGTGATTTTTGGAGGGAAGAGCTCATATCATGACATGAGCAAAGATTTGCCCACAAAGAAGTTCCTGATCAATGCTCCAAGGGGTAAACGAGTTCTTTTTGGTCTTGTCCCTTTATCATTAGAGAGGGAGGGATTTTTCTGAGAAGAGCCCATGTCTAGTGAAAATTTCTTCCTCTCAACAGAGGTCCGATTTCTCACTAATCAAGGACCCAGTTTTCAGACAACACTGTGTTTACATTTGAGTGCAATGATTTGAGATGACCTGGGACTTCCTTTAGCCAATAGGTTTAAATTCTTCTTGCCTTTTTCTCTTTTCGGGCAGGTATTCTGCTGCTACTCAAGGAACAATATATGTGTGGTGGTGGCTAGTACAAACCCACCTCTGCAGTCCTTGGGATTAGCACCTTGCTACTTGCTTGATTAATTGAATTGAACCATCTGGATTTTCACCAGGTCTGCTGTGGAATCTTACAATCATTGATACCTGCCCAAACATCTTGTTCATCTATGTCCTTTATGTATTAAGTGTGAGTTTAAATTTCCATTGACTTTGAATCATTCTCTTATACTATAGGGACCATTTTTTTCCTTGCATTTTAGTTGAAAGGGGGTGAGAATTTTTGGATTTCTTTTTCATCTTTCCCTCAGTATGTAAGAATCACGGTTGGATTTTGAAAAAAGAATTACACTTTGTCATTAAGAAATTATGTTTTTTGGAGGTAAAAGTATATTTCAGGAAGATAGTAGGTATTAAACCAGAAATTTTCATTTTCCATTGGTATACTACATTGCGTGTTCAGAGAAGATGGCCGAAAATATAACTTAATATGGATCATTGCATTCATAATCCATTGTTTTCCTTTTAAAGCAATAATTCCAATCTTTCAATTTTAACAGAAAAAGGTCATCAGAGCTGGGCTCTTCCTCTTTTTATGGAAATCTGAGTAATTCAACTTTCCCCTTAGCCATCTCTGAATATTTTCTATTACAGAAAACATTCATACAAGACATCCCATCATGAAAACCCATTCAACTCATCTTCATTCTTAAGGAAAGGATCATCACTGGACAAACCAAGTACCAGATGAGTTCCTAGCTCTGGAGCAAAGAGTGTTTTGAATATTGAATCTTATTGCCCCCAATTTTCCAAAGATTTTTTTTTTCTGATGTTGTTGTCAAGGCATCAGTGTGATTATGGAGAGGGAAGATCTCACTAAGATCATGACATGAACAAAGAGTTTCTGAATAATGAGTTCCTGATCAATGTTTCAAGGGGTAAATGAGTTCTATTTGATGTTGTCTCTATATCAGTAGAGAGGGAGGGATTTCTTTGAGAAGAGCCTATGCCTGGTGAAGACTTTTTTCTGTCAACTGATGTCTGAATTCTCAACAACCAAGGAACCTGTTATCTCACAGGCATGTCATTACATTTGATTCGGATGCCTTAGGATGCTCTGGGACTTCCTACTGGCTCGAGGTTTAAAGTCTTCTTGACCATCTCCCTATTCAGGCAGCTAGCCTGGTGTTACTCCAGTAACAACAGGAGTCTGGAGGTGGTGAGTTCAAGACCCACCTCTGCAGTCCTTGGTAGTTATGCCAGACTAGTTGCCTCTTTACTTGAATTGAACCAGGTCAATTTTCACAAGTTTTGCTGTGTAAGCTTCCAAAAATTCATACCTGCCCAATGATCTTGACCATCTCTTCACTTTATGTAATATATGCGTGTTTTATTATCCATTGTCTTTGAATCATTCTCTCATTCTTCAAAGGCAATTTCTGTTCTTTGCATTTTTGTCGAAAGTGTTATGAGAGTTTTGTAATTTATTTTTCCCCTTTCATTCCGAATATAGGAATCAAGACTGGATTTTGAAAAAAGAATTATTCTTTCTTATTATGAAATTGTATTTGTCTGAGAAAAAATGTATATTTTAGGAAGGTAATAGGTATTAAGTCTGAAATTTCCATTTATCCATTGATAAACCACTTGTATCTTCACAGAAGATGGCAGAAAAAATATAGGATGATGGATTGCATTTGTAATCCATGGAATTCTTTGTAAAAAGAAAAATTCCCATCTTTCTTTTAATGATGTAAAATGTCATCACGGTTCAGGCTCTATCTGTATATCTATTAAGCTACGTGATTCAACTTTCTCCTTAAACATATTGAAATATATTCTTTCCAGTAAACAAACATTCACAGGAGTCATCCTACCCTGAAAGGATGTACAGATTTTCTTCAGTTATAAGGAACGAGTCACCATTGCACAAGGCTAGAAACAGGTGAATCTATAAATTGGGAGCAAAATGTGTTTTGAACAGTAAGTCATGTTGCAATACATTTCCAAAGGCTATGTTTTCTGATGATGTTGTCAAGCATTGAGTGTGATTTTTGGAGGGAAGAGCTCACATCATGACATGAGCAAAGATTTGCCCACAAAGAAGTTCCTGATCAATGCTCCAAGGGGTAAATGAGTTCTTTTTGGTGTTGTCCCTTTATCATTAGAGAGGGAGGGATTTTTCTGAGAAGAGCCCATGTCTAGTGAAAACTTCTTCCTCTCAACAGACGTCTGATTTCTCACTAATCAAGGACCCAGTTTTCAGACAACACTGTGTTTACATTTGAGTGCAATGATTTGAGATGACCTGGGACTTCCTTTAGCCAATAGGTTTAAATTCTTCTTGCCTTTTTCTCTTTTTGGGCAGGTATTCTGCTGCTCCTCAAGGAACAATATATGTGTGGTGGTGGCTAGTACAAACCCACCTCTGCAGTCCTTGGGATTAGCACCTTGCTACTTGCTTGATTAATTGAATTGAACCATCTGGATTTTCACCAGGTCTGCTGTGGAATCTTACAATCATTGATACCTGCCCAAACATCTTGTTCATCTATGTCCTTTATGTATTAAGTGTGAGTTTAAATTTCCATTGACTTTGAATCATTCTCTTATACTATAGGGACCATTTTTTTCCTTGCATTTTAGTTGAAAGGGGGTGAGAATTTTTGGATTTCTTTTTCATCTTTCCCTCAGTATGTAAGAATCACGGTTGGATTTTGAAAAAAGAATTACACTTTGTCATTAAGAAATTATGTTTTTTGGAGGTAAAAGTATATTTCAGGAAGATAGTAGGTATTAAGCCAGAAATTTTCATTTTCCATTGGTATATTACATTGCGTGTTCAGAGAAGATGGCCGAAAATATAACTTAATATGGATCATTGCATTCATAATCCATTGTTTTCCTTTTAAAGCAATAATTCCAATCTTTCAATTTTAACAGAAAAAGGTCATCAGAGCTGGGCTCTTCCTCTTTTTATGGAAATCTGAGTAATTCAACTTTCCCCTTAGCCATCTCTGAATATTTTCTATTACAGAAAACATTCATACAAGACATCCCATCATGAAAACCCATTCAACTCATCTTCATTCTTAAGGAAAGGATCATCACTGGACAAACCAAGTACCAGATGAGTTCCTAGCTCTGGAGCAAAGAGTTTTTTGAATATTGAATCTTATTGCACCCAATTTTCCAAATATTTTTTTTCCTGATGTTGTGGTCAAGGCATCAGTGTGATTATGGAGAGGGAAGATCTCACTAAGATCATGACATGAACAAAGAGTTTCTGAATAATGAGTTCCTGATCAATGTTTCAAGGGGTAAATGAGTTCTATTTGATGTTGTCTCTATATCAGTAGAGAGGGAGGGATTTCTTTGAGAAGAGCCTATGCCTGGTGAAGACTTTTTTCTGTCAACTGATGTCTGAATTCTCAACAACCAAGGAACCAGTTATCTCACAGGCATGTCATTACATTTGATTCGGATGCCTTAGGATGCTCTGGGACTTCCTACTGGCTCGAGGTTTAAAGTCTTCTTGACCATCTCCCTCTTCAGGCAGCTAGCCTGGTGTTACTCCAGTAACAACAGGAGTCTGGAGGTGGTGAGTTCAAGACCCACCTCTGCAGTCCTTGGTAGTTATGCCAGACTAGTTGCCTCTTTACTTGAATTGAACCAGGTCAATTTTCACAAGTTTTGCTGTGTAAGCTTCCAAAAATTCATACCTGCCCAATGATCTTGACCATCTCTTCACTTTATGTAATATATGCGTGTTTTATTATCCATTGTCTTTGAATCATTCTCTCATTCTTCAAAGGCAATTTCTGTTCTTTGCATTTTTGTCGAAAGTGTTATGAGAGTTTTGTAATTTATTTTTCCCCTTTCATTCCGAATATAGGAATCAAGACTGGATTTTGAAAAAAGAATTATTCTTTCTTATTATGAAATTGTATTTGTCTGAGAAAAAATGTATATTTTAGGAAGGTAATAGGTATTAAGTCTGAAATTTCCATTTATCCATTGATAAACCACTTGTATCTTCACAGAAGATGGCAGAAAAAATATAGGATGATGGATTGCATTTGTAATCCATGGAATTCTTTGTAAAAAGAAAAATTCCCATCTTTCTTTTAATGATGTAAAATGTCATCACGGTTCAGGCTCTATCTGTATATCTATTAAGCTACGTGATTCAACTTTCTCCTTAAACATATTGAAATATATTCTTTCCAGTAAACAAACATTCACAGGAGTCATCCTACCCTGAAAGGATGTACAGATTTTCTTCAGTTATAAGGAACGAGTCACCATTGCACAAGGCTAGAAACAGGTGAATCTATAAATTGGGAGCAAAATGTGTTTTGAACAGTAAGTCATGTTGCAATACATTTCCAAAGGCTATGTTTTCTGATGATGTTGTCAAGCATTGAGTGTGATTTTTGGAGGGAAGAGCTCACATCATGACATGAGCAAAGATTTGCCCACAAAGAAGTTCCTGATCAATGCTCCAAGGGGTAAA
This sequence comes from Monodelphis domestica, assembly GCF_027887165.1. Taxonomy (NCBI): domain Eukaryota; kingdom Metazoa; phylum Chordata; class Mammalia; order Didelphimorphia; family Didelphidae; genus Monodelphis; species Monodelphis domestica. The sequence goes on along the minus strand of NC_077231.1, from coordinate 69,727,234 downwards.
CGAGTTCTTTTTGGTCTTGTCCCTTTATCATTAGAGAGGGAGGGATTTTTCTGAGAAGAGCCCATGTCTAGTGAAAATTTCTTCCTCTCAACAGAGGTCCGATTTCTCACTAATCAAGGACCCAGTTTTCAGACAACACTGTGTTTACATTTGAGTGCAATGATTTGAGATGACCTGGGACTTCCTTTAGCCAATAGGTTTAAATTCTTCTTGCCTTTTTCTCTTTTCGGGCAGGTATTCTGCTGCTACTCAAGGAACAATATATGTGTGGTGGTGGCTAGTACAAACCCACCTCTGCAGTCCTTGGGATTAGCACCTTGCTACTTGCTTGATTAATTGAATTGAACCATCTGGATTTTCACCAGGTCTGCTGTGGAATCTTACAATCATTGATACCTGCCCAAACATCTTGTTCATCTATGTCCTTTATGTATTAAGTGTGAGTTTAAATTTCCATTGACTTTGAATCATTCTCTTATACTATAGGGACCATTTTTTTCCTTGCATTTTAGTTGAAAGGGGGTGAGAATTTTTGGATTTCTTTTTCATCTTTCCCTCAGTATGTAAGAATCACGGTTGGATTTTGAAAAAAGAATTACACTTTGTCATTAAGAAATTATGTTTTTTGGAGGTAAAAGTATATTTCAGGAAGATAGTAGGTATTAAACCAGAAATTTTCATTTTCCATTGGTATACTACATTGCGTGTTCAGAGAAGATGGCCGAAAATATAACTTAATATGGATCATTGCATTCATAATCCATTGTTTTCCTTTTAAAGCAATAATTCCAATCTTTCAATTTTAACAGAAAAAGGTCATCAGAGCTGGGCTCTTCCTCTTTTTATGGAAATCTGAGTAATTCAACTTTCCCCTTAGCCATCTCTGAATATTTTCTATTACAGAAAACATTCATACAAGACATCCCATCATGAAAACCCATTCAACTCATCTTCATTCTTAAGGAAAGGATCATCACTGGACAAACCAAGTACCAGATGAGTTCCTAGCTCTGGAGCAAAGAGTGTTTTGAATATTGAATCTTATTGCCCCCAATTTTCCAAATATTTTTTTTTTCTGATGTTGTGGTCAAGGCATCAGTGTGATTATGGAGAGGGAAGATCTCACTAAGATCATGACATGAACAAAGAGTTTCTGAATAATGAGTTCCTGATCAATGTTTCAAGGGGTAAATGAGTTCTATTTGATGTTGTCTCTATATCAGTAGAGAGGGAGGGATTTCTTTGAGAAGAGCCTATGCCTGGTGAAGACTTTTTTCTGTCAACTGATGTCTGAATTCTCAACAACCAAGGAACCAGTTATCTCACAGGCATGTCATTACATTTGATTCGGATGCCTTAGGATGCTCTGGGACTTCCTACTGGCTCGAGGTTTAAAGTCTTCTTGACCATCTCCCTATTCAGGCAGCTAGCCTGGTGTTACTCCAGTAACAACAGGAGTCTGGAGGTGGTGAGTTCAAGACCCACCTCTGCAGTCCTTGGTAGTTATGCCAGACTAGTTGCCTCTTTACTTGAATTGAACCAGGTCAATTTTCACAAGTTTTTCTGTGTAAGCTTCCAAAAATTCATACCTGCCCAATGATCTTGACCATCTCTTCACTTTATGTAATATATGCGTGTTTTATTATCCATTGTCTTTGAATCATTCTCTCATTCTTCAAAGGCAATTTCTGTTCTTTGCATTTTTGTCGAAAGTGTTATGAGAGTTTTGTAATTTATTTTTCCCCTTTCATTCCGAATATAGGAATCAAGACTGGATTTTGAAAAAAGAATTATTCTTTCTTATTATGAAATTGTATTTGTCTGAGAAAAAATGTATATTTTAGGAAGGTAATAGGTATTAAGTCTGAAATTTCCATTTATCCATTGATAAACCACTTGTATCTTCACAGAAGATGGCAGAAAAAATATAGGATGATGGATTGCATTTGTAATCCATGGAATTCTTTGTAAAAAGAAAAATTCCCATCTTTCTTTTATTGATGTAAAATGTCATCACGGTTCAGGCTCTATCTGTATATCTATTAAGCTACGTGATTCAACTTTCTCCTTAAACATATTGAAATATATTCTTTCCAGTAAACAAACATTCACAGGAGTCATCCTACCCTGAAAGGATGTACAGATTTTCTTCAGTTATAAGGAACGAGTCACCATTGCACAAGGCTAGAAACAGGTGAATCTATAAATTGGGAGCAAAATGTGTTTTGAACAGTAAGTCATGTTGCAATACATTTCCAAAGGCTATGTTTTCTGATGATGTTGTCAAGCATTGAGTGTGATTTTTGGAGGGAAGAGCTCACATCATGACATGAGCAAAGATTTGCCTACAAAGAAGTTCCTGATCAATGCTCCAAGGGGTAAATGAGTTCTTTTTGGTGTTGTCCCTTTATCATTAGAGAGGGAGGGATTTTTCTGAGAAGAGCCCATGTCTAGTGAAAACTTCTTCCTCTCAACAGACGTCTGATTTCTCACTAATCAAGGACCCAGTTTTCAGACAACACTGTGTTTACATTTGAGTGCAATGATTTGAGATGACCTGGGACTTCCTTTAGCCAATAGGTTTAAATTCTTCTTGCCTTTTTCTCTTTTCGGGCAGGTATTCTGCTGCTACTCAAGGAACAATATATGTGTGGTGGTGGCTAGTACAAACCCACCTCTGCAGTCCTTGGGATTAGCACCTTGCTACTTGCTTGATTAATTGAATTGAACCATCTGGATTTTCACCAGGTCTGCTGTGGAATCTTACAATCATTGATACCTGCCCAAACATCTTGTTCATCTATGACCTTTATGTATTAAGTGTGAGTTTAAATTTCCATTGACTTTGAATCATTCTCTTATACTATAGGGACCATTTATTTCCTTGCATTTTAGTTGAAAGGGGGTGAGAATTTTTGGATTTCTTTTTCATCTTTCCCTCAGTATGTAAGAATCACGGTTGGATTTTGAAAAAAGAATTACACTTTGTCATTAAGAAATTATGTTTTTTGGAGGTAAAAGTATATTTCAGGATGATAGTAGGTATTAAGCCAGAAATTTTCATTTTCCATTGGTATACTACATTGCGTGTTCAGAGAAGATGGCCGAAAATATAACTTAATATGGATCATTGCATTCATAATCCATTGTTTTCCTTTTAAAGCAATAATTCCAATCTTTCAATTTTAACAGAAAAAGGTCATCAGAGCTGGGCTCTTCCTCTTTTTATGGAAATCTGAGTAATTCAACTTTCCCCTTAGCCATCTCTGAATATTTTCTATTACAGAAAACATTCATACAAGACATCCCATCATGAAAACCCATTCAACTCATCTTCATTCTTAAGGAAAGGATCATCACTGGACAAACCAAGTACCAGATGAGTTCCTAGCTCTGGAGCAAAGAGTGTTTTGAATATTGAATCTTATTGCACCCAATTTTCCAAAGATTTTTTTTTCTGATGTTGTGGTCAAGGCATCAGTGTGATTATGGAGAGGGAAGATCTCACTAAGATCATGACATGAACAAAGAGTTTCTGAATAATGAGTTCCTGATCAATGTTTCAAGGGGTAAATGAGTTCTATTTGATGTTGTCTCTATATCAGTAGAGAGGGAGGGATTTCTTTGAGAAGAGCCTATACCTGGTGAAAACTTTTTTCTGTCAACTGATGTCTGAATTCTCAACAACCAAGGAACCAGTTATCTCACAGGCATGTCATTACATTTGATTCGGATGCCTTAGGATGCTCTGGGACTTCCTACTGGCTCGAGGTTTAAAGTCTTCTTGACCATCTCCCTATTCAGGCAGCTAGCCTGGTGTTACTCCAGTAACAACAGGAATCTGGAGGTGGTGAGTTCAAGACCCACCTCTGCAGTCCTTGGTAGTAATGTCCGACTAGTTGCCTCTTTACTTGAATTGAACCACGTCAATTTTCACAAGTTTTTCTGTGTAAGTTTCCAAAAATTCATACCTGCCCAATGATCTTGACCATCTCTTCACTTTATGTAATATATGTGTGTTTTATTATCCATTGTCTTTGAATCATTCTCTCATTCTTCAAAGGCAATTTCTGTTCTTTGCATTTTTGTCGAAAGTGTTATGAGAGTTTTGTTATTTATTTTTCCCCTTTCATTCTGAATATAGGAATCAAGACTGGATTTTGAAAAAAGAATTATTCTTTCTTATTATGAAATTGTATTTGTCTGAGAAAAAATGTATATTTTAGGAAGGTAATAGGTATTAAGTCTGAAATTTCCATTTATCCATTGATAAACCACTTGTATCTTCACAGAAGATGGCAGAAAAAATATAGGGTGATGGATCATTGCATTTGTAATCCATGGAATTCTTTGTAAAGGGTAAAATTCCCATCTTTCTTTTAATGATGTAAAATGTCATCACGGTTCAGGCTCTATGTGTATATCTGCTAAGCTACGTGATTCAACTTTCTCCTTAACCATATTGAAATATATTGCTTTCCAGTAAACATTCACAGGAGACATCCTACCCTGAAAGGACGTACAGATTTTCTTCAGTTATAAGGAACGCGTCACCATTGCACAAGGCTAGAAACAGGTGAATCTATAAATTGGGAGCAAAATGTGTTTTGAACAGTAAGTCATGTTGCAATACATTTCCAAAGGCTATGTTTTCTGATGATGTTGTCAAGCATTGAGTGTGATTTTTGGAGGGAAGAGCTCACATCATGACATGAGCAAAGATTTGCCCACAAAGAAGTTCCTGATCAATGCTCCAAGGGGTAAATGAGTTCTTTTTGGTGTTGTCCCTTTATCATTAGAGATGGAGGGATTTTTCTGAGAAGAGCCCATGTCTAGTGAAAACTTCTTCCTCTCAACAGAGGTCCGATTTCTCACTAATCAAGGACCCAGTTTTCAGAAAACACTGTGTTTACATTTGAGTGCAATTATTTGAGATGACCTGGGACTTCCTTTAGCCAATAGGTTTAAATTCTTCTTGCCTTTTTCTCTTTTTGAGCAGGTATTCTGCTGCTACTCAAGGAACAATATATGTGTGGTGGTGGCTAGTACAAACCCACCTCTGCAGTCCTTGGGATTAGCACCATGCTACTTGCTTGATTAATTGAATTGAACCATCTCGATTTTCACCAGGTCTGCTGTGGAATCTTACAATCATTGATACCTGCCCAAACATCTTGTTCATCTATGTCCTTTATGTATTAAGTGTGAGTTTAAATTTCCATTGACTTTGAATCATTCTCTTATTCTATAGGGACCATTTTTTTCCTTGCATTTTAGTTGAAGGGGCGTGAGAATTTTTGGATTTCTTTTTCATCTTTCCCTCAGTATGTAAGAATCACGGTTGGATTTTGAAAAAGAATTACTCTTTGTCATTAAGAAATTATGTTTTTTGGAGGTAAAAGTATATTTCAAGAAGATAATAGGTATTAAGCCAGACATTTTCATTTTCCATTGGTATACTACATTGCGTGTTCAGAGAAGATGGCCGAAAATATAACTTAATATGGATCATTGCATTCATAATCCATTGTTTTCCTTTTAAAGCAATAATTCCAATCTTTCAATTTTAACAGAAAAAGGTCATCAGAGCTGGGCTCTTCCTCTTTTTATGGAAATCTGAGTAATTCAACTTTCCCCTTAGCCATCTCTGAATATTTTGTATTACAGAAAACATTCATACAAGACATCCCATCATGAAAACCCATTCAACTCATCTTCATTCTTAAGGAAAGGATCATCACTGGACAAACCAAGTACCAGATGAGTTCCTAGCTCTGGAGCAAAGAGTGTTTTGAATATTGAATCTTATTGCACCCAATTTTCCAAAGATTTTTTTTTTTCTGATGTTGTTGTCAAGGCATCAGTGTGATTATGGAGAGGGAAGATCTCACTAAGATCATGACATGAACAAAGAGTTTCTGAATAATGAGTTCCTGATCAATGTTTCAAGGGGTAAATGAGTTCTATTTGATGTTGTCTCTATATCAGTAGAGAGGGAGGGATTTCTTTGAGAAGAGCCTATGCCTGGTGAAGACTTTTTTCTGTCAACTGAAGTCTGAATTCTCAACAACCAAGGAACCAGTTATCTCACAGGCATGTCATTACATTTGATTCGGATGCCTTAGGATGCTCTGGGGTTTCCTGCTGGCTCTAGGTTTAAAGTCTTCTTGACCATCTCCCTCTTCAGGCAGCTAGCCTGGTGTTACTCCAGTAACAACAGGAGTCTGGAGGTGGTGAGTTCAAGACCCACCTCTGCAGTCCTTGGTAGTAATGTCCGACTAGTTGCCTCTTTACTTGAATTGAACCACGTCAATTTTCACAAGTTTTTCTGTGTAAGTTTCCAAAAATTCATACCTGCCCAATGATCTTGACCATCTCTTCACTTTATGTAATATATGCGTGTTTTATTTTCCATTGTCTTTGAATCATTCTCTCATTCTTCAAAGGCAATTTCTGTTCTTTGCATTTTTGTCGAAAGTGTTATGAGAGTTTTGTTATTTATTTTTCCCCTTTCATTCTGAATATAGGAATCAAGACTGGATTTTGAAAAAAGAATTATTCTTTCTTATTATGAAATTGTATTTGTCTGAGAAAAAATGTATATTTTAGGAAGGTAATAGGTATTAAGTCTGAAATTTCCATTTATCCATTGATAAACCACTTGTATCTTCACAGAAGATGGCAGAAAAAATATAGGGTGATGGATCATTGCATTTGTAATCCATGGAATTCTTTGTAAAAGGAAAAATTCCCATCTTTCTTTTAATGATGTAAAATGTCATCACGGTTCAGGCTCTATGTGTATATCTGCTAAGCTACGTGATTCAACTTTCTCCTTAACCATATTGAAATATATTGCTTTCCAGTAAACATTCACAGGAGACATCCTACCCTGAAAGGACGTACAGATTTTCTTCAGTTATAAGGAACGAGTCACCATTGCACAAGGCTAGAAACAGGTGAATCTATAAATTGGGAGCAAAATGTGTTTTGAACAGTAAGTCATGTTGCAATACATTTCCAAAGGCTATGTTTTCTGATGATGTTGTCAAGCATTGAGTGTGATTTTTGGAGGGAAGAGCTCATATCATGACATGAGCAAAGATTTGCCCACAAAGAAGTTCCTGATCAATGCTCCAAGGGGTAAATGAGTTCTTTTTGGTGTTGTCCCTTTATCATTAGAGAGGGAGGGATTTTTCTGAGAAGAGCCCATGTCTAGTGAAAACTTCTTCCTCTCAACAGAGGTCCGATTTCTCACTAATCAAGGACCCAGTTTTCAGACAACACTGTGTTTACATTTGAGTGCAATGATTTGAGATGACCTGGGACTTCCTTTAGCCAATAGGTTTAAATTCTTCTTGCCTTTTTCTCTTTTTGGGCAGGTATTCTGCTGCTACTCAAGTTACAATATATGTGTGGTGGTGGCTAGTACAAACCCACCTCTGCAGTCCTTGGGATTAGCACCTTGCTACTTGCTTGATTAATTGAATTGAACCATCTGGATTTTCACCAGGTCTGCTGTGGAATCTTACAATCATTGATACCTGCCCAAACATCTTGTTCATCTATGTCTTTTATGTATTAAGTGTGAGTTTAAATTTCCATTGACTTTGAATCATTCTCTTATACTATAGGGACCATTTTTTTCCTTGCATTTTAGTTGAAAGGGGGTGAGAATTTTTGGATTTCTTTTTCATCTTTCCCTCAGTATGTAAGAATCACGGTTGGATTTTGAAAAAAGAATTACACTTTGTCATTAAGAAATTATGTTTTTTGGAGGTAAAAGTATATTTTAGGAAGATAGTAGGTATTAAGCCAGAAATTTTCATTTTCCATTGGTATACTACATTGCGTGTTCAGAGAAGATGGCCGAAAATATAACTTAATATGGATCATTGCATTCATAATCCATTGTTTTCCTTTTAAAGCAATAATTCCAATCTTTCAATTTTAACAGAAAAAGGTCATCAGAGCTGGGCTCTTCCTCTTTTTATGGAAATCTGAGTAATTCAACTTTCCCCTTAGCCATCTCTGAATATTTTCTATTACAGAAAACATTCATACAAGACATCCCATCATGAAAACCCATTCAACTCATCTTCATTCTTAAGGAAAGGATCATCACTGGACAAACCAAGTACCAGATGAGTTCCTAGCTCTGGAGCAAAGAGTTTTTTGAATATTGAATCTTATTGCACCCAATTTTCCAAAGATTTTTTTTTTTGATGTTGTTGTCAAGGCATCAGTGTGATTATGGAGAGGGAAGATCTCACTAAGATCATGACATGAACAAAGAGTTTCTGAATAATGAGTTCCTGATCAATGGTTCAAGGGGTAAATGAGTTCTATTTGATGTTGTCTCTATATCAGTAGAGAGGGAGGGATTTCTTTGAGAAGAGCCTATGCCTGGTGAAGACTTTTTTCTGTCAACTGAAGTCTGAATTCTCAACAACCAAGGAACCAGTTATCTCACAGGCATGTCATTACATTTGATTCGGATGCCTTAGGATGCTCTGGGGTTTCCTGCTGGCTCTAGGTTTAAAGTCTTCTTGACCATCTCCCTCTTCAGGCAGCTAGCCTGGTGTTACTCCAGTAACAACAGGAGTCTGGAGGTGGTGAGTTCAAGACCCACCTCTGCAGTCCTTGGTAGTAATGTCCGACTAGTTGCCTCTTTACTTGAATTGAACCACGTCAATTTTCACAAATTTTTATGTGTAAGTTTCCAAAAATTCATACCTGCCCAATGATCTTGACCATCTCTTCACTTTATGTAATATATGCGTGTTTTATTATCCATTGTCTTTGAATCATTCTCTCATTCTTCAAAGGCAATTTCTGTTCTTTGCATTTTTGTCGAAAGTGTTATGAGAGTTTTGTTATTTATTTTTCCCCTTTCATTCTGAATATAGGAATCAAGACTGGATTTTGAAAAAAGAATTATTCTTTCTTATTATGAAATTGTATTTGTCTGAGAAAAAATGTATATTTTAGGAAGGTAATAGGTATTAAGTCTGAAATTTCCATTTATCCATTGATAAACCACTTGTATCTTCACAGAAGATGGCAGAAAAAATATAGGGTGATGGATCATTGCATTTGTAATCCATGGAATTCTTTGTAAAAGGAAAAATTCCCATCTTTCTTTTAATGATGTAAAATGTCATCACGGTTCAGGCTCTATGTGTATATCTGCTAAGCTACGTGATTCAACTTTCTCCTTAACCATATTGAAATATATTGCTTTCCAGTAAACATTCACAGGAGACATCCTACCCTGAAAGGACGTACAGATTTTCTTCAGTTATAAGGAACGAGTCACCATTGCACAAGGCTAGAAACAGGTGAATCTATAAATTGGGAGCAAAATGTGTTTTGAACAGTAAGTCATGTTGCAATACATTTCCAAAGGCTATGTTTTCTGATGATGTTGTCAAGCATTGAGTGTGATTTTTGGAGGGAAGAGCTCATATCATGACATGAGCAAAGATTTGCCCACAAAGAAGTTCCTGATCAATGCTCCAAGGGGTAAATGAGTTCTTTTTGGTGTTGTCCCTTTATCATTAGAGAGGGAGGGATTTTTCTGAGAAGAGCCCATGTCTAGTGAAAACTTCTTCCTCTCAACAGAGGTCCGATTTCTCACTAATCAAGGACCCAGTTTTCAGACAACACTGTGTTTACATTTGAGTGCAATGATTTCAGATGATCTGGGACTTCCTTTAGCCAATAGGTTTAAATTCTTCTTGCCTTTTTCTCTTTTCGGGCAGGTATTCTGCTGCTACTCAAGGAACAATATATGTGTGGTCGTGGCTGGTACAAACCCACCTCTCCAGTCCTTGGGATTAGCACCATGCTACTTGCTTGATTAATTGAATTGAACCATCTGGATTTTCACCAGGTCTGCTGTGGAATCTTACAATCATTGATACCTGCCCAAATATCTTGTTCATCTATGTCCTTTATGTATTAAGTGTGAGTTTAAATTTCCATTGACTTTGAATCATTCTCTTATTCTATAGGGACCATTTTTTTCCTTGCATTTTAGTTGAAAGGGGTGAGAATTTTTGGATTTCTTTTTCATCTTTCCCTCAGTATGTAAGAATCACGGTTGGATTTTGAAACTGAATTACACTTTGTCATTAAGAAATTATGTTTTTTGGAGGTAAAAGTATATTTCAGGAAGATAGTAGGTATTAAGCCAGAAATTTTCATTTTCCATTGGTATACTACATTGCGTGTTCAGAGAAGATGGCCGAAAATATAACTTATTATGGATCATTGCATTCATAATCCATTGTTTTCCTTTTAAAGCAATGATTCCAATCTTTCAATTATAACAGAAAAAAGTCATCAGAGCTGGGCTCTTCCTCTTTTTATGGAAATCTGAGTAATTCAACTTTCCCCTTAGCCATCTCTGAATATTTTCTATTACAGAAAACATTCATACAAGACATCCTATCATGAAAACCCATTCAACTCATCTTCATTCTTAAGGAAAGGATCATCACTGGACAAACCAAGTACCAGATGAGTTCCTAGCTCTGGAGCAAAGAGTGTTTTGAATATTGAATCTTATTGCACCCAATTTTCCAAAGATTTTTTTTTCTGATGATGTGGTCAAGGCTTCAGTGTGATTATGGAGAGGGAAGATCTCACTAAGATCATGACATGAACAAAGAGTTTCTGAAAAATGAGTTCCTGATCAATGTTTCAAGGGGTAAATGAGTTCTATTTGATGTTGTCTCTATATCAGTAGAGAGGGAGGGATTTCTTTGAGAAGAGCCTATGCCTGGTGAAGACTTTTTTCTGTCAACTGATGTCTGAATTCTCAACAACCAAGAAACCAGTTATCTCACAGGCATGTCATTACATTTGATTGGGATGCCTTAGGATGCTCTGGGACTTCTTGCTGGCTCTAGGTTTAAAGTCTTCTTGACCATCTCCCTCTTCAGGCAGCTAGCCTGGTGTTACTCCAGTAACAACAGGAGTCTGGAGGTGGTGAGTTCAAGACCCACCTCTGCAGTCCTTGGTAGTAATGTCCGACTAGTTGCCTCTTTACTTGAATTGAATCACGTCAATTTTCACAAGTTTTTCTGTGTAAGTTTCCAAAAATTCATACCTGCCCAATGATCTTGACCATCTCTTCACTTTATGTAATATATGTGTGTTTTATTATCCATTGTCTTTGAATCATTCTCTCATTCTTCAAAGGCAATTTCTGTTCTTTGCATTTTTGTCAAAAGTGTTATGAGAGTTTTGTTATTTATGTTTCCCCTTTCATTCTGAATATAGGAATCAAGACTGGATTTTGAAAAAAGAATTATTCTTTCTTATTATGAAATTGTATTTGTCTGAGAAAAAATGTATATTTTAGGAAGGTAATAGGTATTAAGTCTGAAATTTCCATTTATCCATTGATAAACCACTTGTATCTTCACAGAAGATGGCAGAAAAAATATAGGGTGATGGATCATTGCATTTGTAATCCATGGAATTCTTTGTAAAAGGAAAAATTCCCATCTTTCTTTTAATGATGTAAAATGTCATCACGGTTCAGGCTCTATGTGTATATCTGCTAAGCTACGTGATTCAACTTTCTCCTTAACCATATTGAAATATATTGCTTTCCAGTAAACATTCACAGGAGACATCCTACCCTGAAAGGACGTACAGATTTTCTTCAGTTATAAGGAACGAGTCACCATTGCACAAGGCTAGAAACAGGTGAATCTATAAATTGGGAGCAAAATGTGTTTTGAACAGTAAGTCATGTTGCAATACATTTCCAAAGGCTATGTTTTCTGATGATGTTGTCAAGCATTGAGTGTGATTTTTGGAGGGAAGAGCTCATATCATGACATGAGCAAAGATTTGCCCACAAAGAAGTTCCTGATCAATGCTCCAAGGGGTAAATGAGTTCTTTTTGGTGTTGTCCCTTTATCATTAGAGAGGGAGGGATTTTTCTGAGAAGAGCCCATGTCTAGTGAAAACTTCTTCCTCTCAACAGAGGTCTGATTTCTCACTAATCAAGGACCCAGTTTTCAGACAACACTGTGTTTACATTTGAGTGCAATGATTTGAGATGATCTGGGACTTCCTTTAGCCAATAGGTTTAAATTCTTCTTGCCTTTTTCTCTTTTCGGGCAGGTATTCTGCTGCTACTCAAGGAACAATATATGTGTGGTCGTGGCTGGTACAAACCCACCTCTGCAGTCCTTGGGATTAGCACCATGCTACTTGCTTGATTAATTGAATTGAACCACCTGGATTTTCACCAGGTCTGCTGTGGAATCTTACAATCATTGATACCTGCCCAAACATCTTGTTCATCTATGTCCTTTATGTATTAAGTGTGAGTTTAAATTTCCATTGACTTTGAATCATTCTCTTATTCTATAGGGACCATTTTTTTCCTTGCATTTTAGTTGAAAGGGGGTGAGAATTTTTGGATTTCTTTTTCATCTTTCCCTCAGTATGTAAGAATCACGGTTGGATTTTGAAACTGAATTACACTTTGTCATTAAGAAATTATGTTTTTTGGAGGTAAAAGTATATTTCAGGAAGATAGTAGGTATTAAGCCAGAAATTTTCATTTTCCATTGGTATACTACATTGCGTGTTCAGAGAAGATGGCCAAAAATATAACTTATTATGGATCATTGCATTCATAATCCATTGTTTTCCTTTTAAAGCAATGATTCCAATCTTTCAATTATAACAGAAAAAAGTCATCAGAGCTGGGCTCTTCCTCTTTTTATGGAAATCTGAGTAATTCAACTTTCCCCTTAGCCATCTCTGAATATTTTCTATTACAGAAAACATTCATACAAGACATCCCATCATGAAAACCCATTCAACTCATCTTCATTCTTAAGGAAAGGATCATCACTGGACAAACCAAGTACCAGATGAGTTCCTAGCTCTGGAGCAAAGAGTGTTTTGAATATTGAATCTTATTGCACCCAATTTTCCAAAGATTTTTTTTCTGATGATGTGGTCAAGGCTTCAGTGTGATTATGGAGAGGGAAGATCTCACTAAGATCATGACATGAACAGAGTTCCTGAATAATGAGTTCCTGATCAATGTTTCAAGGGGTAAATGAGTTCTATTTGATGTTGTCTCTATATCAGTAGAGAGGGAGGGATTTCTTTGAGAAGAGCCTATGCCTGGTGAAGACTTTTTTCTGTCAACTGATGTCTGAATTCTCAACAACCAAGAAACCAGTTATCTCACAGGCATGTCATTACATTTGATTGTGATGCCTTAGGATGCTCTGGGACTTCCTGCTGGCTCTAGGTTTAAAGTCTTCTTGACCATCTCCCTCTTCAGGCAGCTAGCCTGGTGTTACTCCAGTAACAACAGGAGTCTGGAGGTGGTGAGTTCAAGACCCACCTCTGCAGTCCTTGGTAGTAACGTCCGAATAGTTGCCTCTTTACTTGAATTGAACCACGTCAATTTTCACAAGTTTTTCTGTGTAAGTTTCCAAAAATTCATACCTGCCCAATGATCTTGACCATCTCTTCACTTTATGTAATATATGTGTGTTTTATTATCCATTGTCTTTGTATCATTCTCTCATTCTTCAAAGGCAATTTCTGTTCTTTGCATTTTTGTCGAAAGTGTTATGAGAGTTTTCTTATTTATTTTTCCCCTTTCATTCTGAATATAGGAATCAAGACTGGATTTTGAAAAAAGAATTATTCTTTCTTATTATGAAATTGTATTTGTCTGAGAAAAAATGTATATTTTAGGAAGGTAATAGGTATTAAGTCTGAAATTTCCATTTATCCATTGATAAACCACTTGTATCTTCACAGAAGATGGCAGAAAAAATATAGGGTGATGGATCATTGCATTTGTAATCCATGGAATTCTTTGTAAAAGGAAAAATTCCCATCTTTCTTTTAATGATGTAAAATGTCATCACGGTTCAGGCTCTATGTGTATATCTGCTAAGCTACGTGATTCAACTTTCTCCTTAACCATATTGAAATATATTGCTTTCCAGTAAACATTCACAGGAGACATCCTACCCTGAAAGGACGTACAGATTTTCTTCAGTTATAAGGAACGAGTCACCATTGCACAAGGCTAGAAACAGGTGAATCTATAAATTGGGAGCAAAATGTGTTTTGAACAGTAAGTCATGTTGCAATACATTTCCAAAGGCTATGTTTTCTGATGATGTTGTCAAGCATTGAGTGTGATTTTTGGAGGGAAGAGCTCATATCATGACATGAGCAAAGATTTGCCCACAAAGAAGTTCCTGATCAATGCTCCAAGGGGTAAACGAGTTCTTTTTGGTGTTGTCCCTTGATCATTAGAGAGGGAGGGATTTTTCTGAGAAGAGCTCATGTCTAGTGAAAACTTCTTCCTCTCAACAGAGGTCCGATTTCTCACTAATCAAGGACCCAGTTTTCAGACAACACTGTGTTTACATTTGAGTGCAATGATTTGAGATGACCTGGGACTTCCTTTAGCCAATAGGTTTAAATTCTTCTTGCCTTTTTCTCTTTTCGGGCAGGTATTCTGCTGCTACTCAAGGAACAATATATGTGTGGTCGTGGCTAGTACAAACCCACCTCTGCAGTCCTTGGGATTAGCACCTTGCTACTTGCTTGATTAATTGAATTGAACCATCTGGATTTTCACCAGGTCTGCTGTGGAATCTTACAATCATTGATACCTGCCCAAACATCTTGTTCATCTATGTCCTTTATGTATTAAGTGTGAGTTTAAATTTCCATTGACTTTGAATCATTCTCTTATTTTATAGGGACCATTTTTTTCCTTGCATTTTAGTTGAAAGGGGGTGAGAATTTTTGGATTTCTTTTTCATCTTTCCCTCAGTATGTAAGAATCACGGTTGGATTTTGAAAAAAGAATTACACTTTGTCATTAAGAAATTATGTTTTTTGGAGGTAAAAGTATATTTCAGGAAGATAGTAGGTATTAAGCCAGAAATTTTCATTTTCCATTGGTATACTACATTGCGTGTTCAGAGAAGATGGCCGAAAATATAACTTATTATGGATCATTGCATTCATAATCCATTGTTTTCCTTTTAAAGCAATGATTCTAATCTTTCAATTATAACAGAAAAATGTCATCAGAGCTGGCCTCTTCCTCTTTTTATGGAAATTGAGCAATTCAACTTTCCCCTTAGCCATCTCTGAATATTTTCTATTACAGAAAAAATTCATACAAGACATCCCATCATGAAAACCCATTCAACTCATCTTCACTCTTAAGGAAAGGATCATCACTGGACAAGCCAAGTACCAGATGAGTTCCTAGCTCTGGAGCAGAGAGTGTTTTGAATATTGAATCTTAATGCACCCAATTTTCCAAAGATTTTTTTTTCTGATGATGTGATCAAGGTTTCAGTGTGATTATAGAGAGGGAAATTCTCACTAAGATCATGACATGAACAAAGAGTTTCCGAAAAATGGGTTCCTGATCAATGTTTCAAGGGGTAAATGAGTTCTATTTGATGTTGTCTCTGTATCAGTAGAGAGGGAGGGATTTCTTTGAAAAAAGCCTATGCCTGGTGAAGACTTTTTTCTGTCAACTGATGTCTGAATTCTCAACAACCAAGAAACCAGTTATCTCACACGCATGTCATTACATTTGATTGGGATGCCGTAGGATGCTCTGGGACTTCCTGCAGGCTCTAGGTTTAAAGTCTTCTTGACCATTTCTCTCTTCAGGCAGCTATCGTGGTGTTACTCCAGTAACAACAGGAGTGTGGAGGTGGTGAGTTCAAGACCTACCTCTGCAGACCTTGGTAGTAATACATGACTAGTTGCCTCTTTTCTTTAATTGAACCATGTCAATTTTCACAAATTTTACTGTGTAAGCTTCCAAAAATTCATACATGCCCAATGATCTTGACCATCTCTTCACTTTATGTAATATATGTGTGTTTTATTATCCATTGTCTTTGAATCATTTTCTCATTCTTCAAAGGCAATTAAGGTTCTTTGCATTTTTGTCAAAAGTGTTATGAGAGTTTTGTTATTTATTTTTCCCCTTTCATTCCGAATATAGGAATCAAGGCTGGATTTTGAAAAAGAATTATTCTTTCTAATTATGAAATTTAATTTGTCTGAGAAAAAATGTATATTTTAGGAAGATAATAGGTATTAAGTCTGAAATTTCCATTTATCCATTGATAAACCACTTGTATCTTCACAGAAAATGACAGAAAAAATATAAGATGTTGGAACATTGCATTTGTAATCCATGGAATTCTTTGTAAAAGGAAAAATTCCCATCTTTCTTTTAATGATGTAAAATGTCATCACGGTTCAGGCTCTATCTGTATATCTGCTAAGCTCCGTGATTCAACTTTCTCCTTAACCATATTGAAATCTATCCCTTTCCAGTAAACATTCACAGGAGACATCCTACCCTGAAAGGACGTACAGATTTTCTTCATTCATAAGGAAAGAGACACCATTGCACAAAGCTAGAAGCAGGTGAATCTATAAATTGGGAGCAACATGTGTTTTGAACAGTAAGTCAATTTGCTGAAATTTTCCAAAAGCTATTTTTTCTGATTATGCTTCTAAGCATTGAGTGGGATTTTTGGAGGGAAGCTCTCAAATCATGCCATGAGCAGAGTTACCCGCAAAAGATTTCCTGATCAATGTTCGAAGGGAAAATGAGTTTTTTTTTTTTTTTGGTGTTGTCTCTATATCAGTAGAAAGGGAGGGATGTTTCTGAGAAGAATTCCTTTCTGGTGAAAACTTCTTGCTCTCATCTGAGGTGGAAATTCTCAAAAACCAGAAACCCAGTTTTCTCACAACACTAAAATTGCAAAAGTACAATGCTTTGGGTGACTTGGGCCTTCCTCCAGACAACAGGTTTAAATTCTTCTGGCTTATTGTTCTCCTTGGGCAGGTTGTCTGGTGCTACTCTCTTAACAACATGAGTGTGGAGGTTGTGAGTTCAAGACCCACCTCTGCAGTCCTTTGGAGTAGCACCAGGCTATCTGCCTATTTACATCAATTGAACCATCTGAATTTCCCCTAGGTGTGCTGTGTAAACTTACAATCATTTATACCTGCCCAAAGATCTTGACCATCTATGTTCTTTATGTAATAAGTGTTTGTTTAATTTTCCATTGACTTTGAATCATTCTCTCTTTCATCAAGGACAATTTCTGTTCTTTGAAGTTTTGTCGAAAGTGTTAAGAGGGGGTTTTTAAATTTGTTTTTCTTCTTTCATTCAGTATATAGGAAGTAAGATTCGATTTTGAAATAGAATTATTCTTTCTTATTGCGAAATTGTGTTTGAGAAAAAGGTTTATTTCAGTAAGATAATAGGTATTAATCCTGAAATGTCCATTTATCCATTGGTTTACAACTTGTATCATCACAGAAAATGGCAGAAAATATATTGGATGATGGATCGTGCTTTCGTAATCCATGGTATTCGTTGTAAGAGGAAAAATTCCCATCTTTCTGTTCATAATGAAAAATGTCATCACAAGTGAGGCTCAGTTGATCTGCTAAGCTGTGTCATTCAACATTGTTCTTAACAATATTGTAATATATTTTTTCCAGTAAACTTTCAAACAAGACATCCCACCATGAAACCACATTCCAATGTTCTTCATTAATAAGATAAGATTCACCATTGCACAAGCCTAGAAACCGGTGGATCTATAAATTGGGAGCAACATGTGTTTTGAACAGTAAGTCAATTTGCTGAAAATTTTCCAAAAGCTATTTTTTCTGATGATGTTTTCAAGCATTGAGTGTGATTTTTGGAGGGAAGCTCTCAAATCACGCCATGAGCAGAGTTGCCCACAATGGATTTCCTGATCAATGTTCGAAGGGAAAATGAGTTCTTTTTGGGGTTGTCTCTATATCATTAAAGAGGGAGAGATTTTTCTAAGAAGAGCCCATGTCTGGTGAAAGCTACTTCCTCTCAACTGAGTTCTGAATTCTCAATAAACAAGAACCCAGTTTTCTCACCACACTGTCTGGGCCTTGCTGCAGGCAACAGGTTTAAATTCTTCTTGCCTACTTTTCTCTTAGGGCAGGTAGTCTGTTGCTACTCTCATAACAACATGAGTGTGGAGGTTGTGAGTTCAAGACCCACCTCTGCAGTCCTTTGGAGTAGCACCAGGCTATCTGCCTATTTACATCAATTGAACCATCTGAATTTTCCCTAAGTGTGCTGTGTAAACTTACAATCATTTATAATTGCCCAAAGATCTTGACCATCTATGCCCATTTTGTAATAAGTGTTAGTTTAATTTTCCATTGAGTGAAACATTCTCTCATTCTTCAGGGACAATATTTTTCTTGCCTTTCAGTTGCATGGGGGATGAGAAATTTTTTAATTTCTTTTTCCTCTTACTCCCAGTAAATAAGAATCATGGTTTGAATTTGCAAAATAGTTATACTTTCTGATTAAGAAATTATGTTTATTTTAGGAAAAGGGAAATTTCAGTAAGATAATAGGTATTAAGCCTGAAATTTCCATTTATCCATTGAGAAACCTCTTGTATCTTCATAGAAAATGGCAGAAACAGTAATAGATAATGGATCAATGCATTCATAATCCATTGAATTAATTTTAAAGGAAAAATTCCCATCTTTCTTTTAATGATGAAAACTGTCATCGCAATTAAGGCTCCATCTTTTATCTGTTAAGCTGGGTAATTCACCTTTCTTCTTAAGCATATTGTAATATATTTTGTTCCAGTAAACATTCAAAGGAGACATCCCACCATGAAACCACATATAAATTCTCTTCATTAATAAGAAAGAATCAATATTGCTCAAGGCTAGAAACAGGTGATCTATAAATTGGCAGCAAAATGTGTTTTGAACAGTAAGTCATGTTGCAGAAATTTTACAAAAGGCTCTTTTTTCTGATGATGTTGTCAAACATTGAGTATGATTTTCAGAGGGAAGCTCTCAGATCATGACATAAGCAAAGAGTTACCCGCAATGGACTTCCTGATCAATGATCCAAGGGGAAAATGAGGTTTTTTTTGGTGTTGTCTCTATATCAGTAGAAAGGGAGGGATGTTTCTGAGAAGAATTCCTTTCTGGTGAAAACTTCTTGCTCTCATCTGAGGTCGAAATTCTCAAAAACCAGAAACCCAGTTTTCTCACAACACTAAAATTGCAAGAGTACAATGCTTTTGGGTGACTTGGGCCTTCCTCCAGACAACAGGTTTAAATTCTTCTGGCCTATTGTTCTCCTTGGGCAGCTAGTCTGGTGCTAGTCTCTTAACAACATGAGTGTGGAGGTTGGGAGTTCAAGACCCACCTCTGCAGGCCTTTGGAGTAGCACCAGGCTATCTGCCTATTTACATCAACTGAACCATCTGAATTTTCCTTAGGTGTGCTGTGTAAACTTACAATCATTTATACCTGCCCAAAGATCTTGACCATCTATGTCCTTTATGTAATAAGTGTTAGTTTAATTTTACTTTGATTGAAACATTCTCTCATTCTTCAGGGACAATATTTTTCTTGCACTTCAGTTGAATGGGGGATGAGAAATTTTGTAATTTCTTTTTCCTCTTATTCGCAGTAAATAAGAATCATGGTTTAAATTTGCAAAATAGTTACACTTTCTCATTAAGAAATTATGTTTATTTTAGGAAAAGGTAAATTTAAGTAAGATAATAGGTATTAAGCCTGAAATTTCCATTTATCCATTGAGAAACCTCTTGTATCTTCTCAGAAAATGGCAGAAACAGTAATAGATAATGGATCAATGCATTCATAATCCATTGAATTAATTTTAAAGGAAAAATTCCCATCTTTCTTTTAATGATGAAAACTGTCATCGCAATTAAGGCTCTATCTTTTATCTGTTAAGCTGGGTAATTCACCTTTCTTCTTAAGCATATTGTAATATATTTTGTTCCAGTAAACATTCAAAGGAGACATCCCATCATGAAACCACATATAAATTCTCTTCATTAATATGAAAGAATCAATATTGCGCAAGGCTAGAAACAGGTGATCTATAAATTGGCAGCAAAATGTGTTTTGAACAGTAAGTCATGTTGCAGAAATTTTACAAAAGGCTCTTTTTTCTGATGATGTTGTCAAACATTGAGTATGATTTTCAGAGGGAAGCTCTCAGATCATGACATAAGCAAAGAGTTACCCGCAATGGACTTCCTGATCAATGATCCAAGGGGAAAATGAGGTTTTTTTTGGTGTTGTCTCTATATCAGTAGAAAGGGAAGGATGTTTCTGAGAAGAATTCCTTTCTGGTGAAAACTTCTTGCTCTCATCTGAGGTGGAAATTCTCAAAAACCAGAAACCCAGTTTTCTCACAACACTAAAATTGTAAGAGTACAATGCTTTGGGATGACTTGGGCCTTCCTCCAGACAACAGGTTTAAATTCTTCTGGCCTATTGTTCTCTTTGGGCAGGTAGTCTGGTGCTACTCTCTTAACAACATGAGTGTGGAGGTTGTGAGTTCAAGACCCACCTCTGCAGTCCTTTGGAGTAGCACCAGGCTATCTGCCTGTTTACATCAATTGAACCATCTGAATTTTCCCTAGGTGTGCTGTGTAAACTTACAATCATTTATACCTGCCCAAAGATCTTGACCATCTATGTCCTTTATGTAATAAGTGTTTGTTTAATTTTCCATTGACTTTGAATCATTCTCTCTTTCATCAAGGACAATTTCTGTTCTTTGAAGTTTTGTCGAAAGTGTTAAGAGGGGTTTTTTAAATTTGTTTTTCTTCTTTCATTCAGTATATAGGAATTAAGATTCGATTTTGAAATAGAATTATTCTTTCTTATTGCGAAATTGTGTTTGAGAAAAAGGATCATTTCAGTAAGATAATAGGTATTAATCCTGAAATGTCCATTTATCCATTGGTTTACCACTTGTATCATCACAGAAAATGGCAGAAAAATATATTGGATGATGGATCTTGCTTTTGTAATCCATGGTATTCGTTGTAAGAGGAAAAATTCCCATCTTTCTCTTCATAATGAAAAATGTCATCACAAGTGAGGCTCAGTTGATCTACTAAGCTGTGTCATTCAACATTGTTCTTAACAATATTGTAACATATTATGTTCCAGTAAACTTTCAAACAAGACATCCCACCATGAAACCACATTGAAATGTTCTTCATTAATAAGGTAAGATTCACCATTGCACAAGCCTAGAAACCGGTGGATCTATAAATTGGGAGCAACATGTGTTTTGAACAGTAAGTCAATTTGCTGAAAATTTTCCAAAAGCTATTTTTTCTGATGATGCTTTCAAGCATTGAGTGTGATTTTTGGAGGGAAGCTCTCAAATCATGCCATGAGCGGAGTTGCCCACAATGGATTTCCTGATCAATGTTCGAAGGGAAAATGAGTTCTTTTTGGGGTTGTCTCTATATCATTAAAGAGGGAGAGATTTTTCTAAGAAGAGCCCATGTCTGGTGAAAGCTACTTCCTCTCAACTGAGTTCTGAATTGTCAATAAACAAGAACCCAGTTTTCTCACCACACTGTCTGGGCCTTGCTGCAGGCAACAGGTTTAAATTCTTCTTGCCTATTTTTCTCCTTGGGCAGGTAGTCTGTTGCTACTCTCATAACAACATGAGTGTGGAGGTTGTGAGTTCAAGACCCACCTCTGCAGTCCTTTGGAGTAGCTCCAGGCTATCTGCCTATTTACATCAATTGAAACATCTGAATTTTACCTAGGTGTGCTGTGTAAACTTACAATCATTTATAATTGCCCAAAGATCTTGACCATCTATGCCCATTTTGTAATAAGTGTTTGTTTAATTTTCCATTGACTTTGAATCATTCTCTCATTCTTCAGGGACAATATTTTTCTTGCATTTCAGTTGAATGGGGGATGAGAAATTTTGTAATTTCTTTTTCCTCTTACTCGCAGTAAATAAGAATCATGGTTTGAATTTGCAAAATAGTTACACTTTCTCATTAAGAAATTATGTTTATTTTAGGAAAAGGTAAATTTAAGTAAGATAATAGGTATTAAGCCTGAAATTTCCATTTATCCATTGAGAAACCTCTTGTATCTTCACAGAAAATGGCAGAAACAGTAATAGATAATGGATCAATGCATTCATAATCCATTGAATTAATTTTAAAGGAAAAATTCCCATCTTTCTTTTAATGATGAAAAGTGTCATCGCAATTAAGGCTCTATCTTTTATCTGTTAAGCTGGGTAATTCACCTTTCTTCCTAAGCATATTGTAATATATTTTGTTCCAGTAAACATTCAAAGGAGACATCCCACCATGAAACCACATATAAATTCTCTTCATTAGTAAGAAAGAATCAATATTGCGCAAGGCTAGAAACAGGTGATCTATAAATTGGCAGCAAAATGTGTTTTGAACAGTAAGTCATGTTGCAGAAATTTTACAAAAGGCGCTTTTTCTGATGATGTTGTCAAACATTGAGTATGATTTTTAGAGGGAAGCTCTCAGATCATGACATAAGCAAAGAGTTACCCGCAATGGACTTCCTGATCAATGATCCAAGGGGAAAATGAGGTTTTTTTTGGTGTTGTCTCTATATCAGTAGAAAGGGAGGGATGTTTCTGAGAAGAATTCCTTTCTGGTGAAAACTTCTTCCTCTCATCTGAGGTCGAAATTCTCAAAAACCAGAAACCCAGTTTTCTCACAACACTAAAATTGCAAAAGTACAATGCTTTGGGATGACTTGGGCCTTCCTCCAGACAACAGGTTTAAATTCTTCTGGCCTACTGTTCTCCTTGGGCAGGTAGTCTGGTGCTACTCTCTTAACAACATGAGTGTGGAGGTTGTGAGTTCAAGACCCACCTCTGCAGTCCTTTGGAGTAGCACCAGGCTATCTGCCTATTTACATCAATTGAACCATCTGAATTTTCCCTAGGTGTGCTGTGTAAACTTATTATCATTTATAATTGCCCAAAGATCTTGACCATCTATGCCCATTTTGTAATAAGTGTTAGTTTAATTTTCCATTGAGTGAAACATTATCTCATTCTTCAGGGACAATATTTTTCTTGCCTTTCAGTTGAATGGGGGATGAGAAATTTTGTAATTTCTTTTTCCTCTTACTCGCAGTAAATAAGAATCATGGTTTGAATTTGCAAAATAGTTACACTTTCTCATTAAGAAATTATGTTTATTTTAGGAAAAGGTAAATTTAAGTAAGATAATAGGTATTAAGCCTGAAATTTCCATTTATCCATTGAGAAACCTCTTGTATCTTCACAGAAAATGGCAGAAACAGTAATAGATAATGGATCAATGCATTCATAATCCATTGAATTAATTTTAAAGGAAAAATTCCCATCTTTCTTTCAATGATGAAAAGTGTCATCGCAATTAAGGCTCTATCTTTTATCTGTTAAGCTGGGTAATTCACCTTTCTTCTTAAGCATATTGTAATATATTTTGTTCCAGTAAACATTCAAAGGAGACATCCCACCATGAAACCACATATAAATTCTCTTCATTAATAAGAAAGAATCAATATTGCGCAAGGCTAGAAACAGGTGATCTATAAATTGGCAGCAAAATGTGTTTTGAACAGTAAGTCATGTTGCAGAAATTTTACAAAAGGCTCTTTTTTCTGATGATGTTGTCAAACATTGAGTATGATTTTCAGAGGGAAGCTCTCAGATCATGACATAAGCAAAGAGTTACCCGCAATGGACTTCCTGATCAATGATCCAAGGGGAAAATGAGGTTTTTTTTTGGTGTTGTCTCTATATCAGTAGAAAGGGAGGGATGTTTCTGAGAAGAATTCCTTTCTGGTGAAAACTTCTTGCTCTCATCTGAGGTCGAAATTCTCAAAAACCAGAAACCCAGTTTTCTCACAACACTAAAATTGCAAAAGTACAATGCTTTGGGATGACTTGGGCCTTCCTCTAGACAACAGGTTTAAATTCTTCTGGCCTATTGTTCTCCTTGGGCAGGTAGTCTGGTGCTACTCTCTTAACAACATGAGTGTGGAGGTTGTGAGTTCAAGACCCACCTCTGCAGTCCTTTGGAGTAGCACCAGGCTATCTGCCTATTTACATCAATTGAACCATCTGAATTTTCCCTAAGTGTGCTGTGTAAACTTACAATCATTAATAATTGCCCAAAGATCTTGACCATCTATGCCCATTTTGTAATAAGTGTTAGTTTAATTTTCCATTGACTTTGAATCATTCTCTCATTCTTCAGAGACAATTTCTGTTCTTTGAAGTTTTGTCGAAAGTGTTAAGAGGGGTTTTTTAAATTTGTTTTTCTTCTTTCATTCAGTATATAGGAAGTAAGATTCGATTTTGAAATAGAATTATTCTTTCTTATTGCGAAATTGTGTTTGAGAAAAAGGATTATTTCAGTAAGATAATAGGTATTAAGCCTGAAATGTCCATTTATCCATTGGTTTACCACTTGTATCATCACAGAAAATGGCAGAAAAATATATTGGATGATGGATCGTGCTTTCGTAATCCATGGTATTCGTTGTAAGAGGAAAAATTCCCATCTTTCTCTTCATAATGAAAAATGTCATCACAAGTGAGGCTCAGTTGATCTGCTAAGCTGTGTAATTCAACAATGTTCTTAACAATATTGTAATATATTTTGTTCCAGAAAACTTTCAAACTAGACATCCCACCATGAAACCACATTCAAATGTTCCTCATTAATAAGGTAAGATTCACCATTGCACAAGCCTAGAAACCAGTGGATCTATAAATTGGGAGCAACATGTGTTTTGAACAGTAAGCCAATTTTCTGAAAATTTTCCAAAAGCTATTTTTTCTGATGATGCTTTCAAGCATTGAGTGTGATTTTTGGAGGGAAGCTCTCAAATCATGCCATGAGCAGAGTTGCCCACAATGGATTTCCTGATCAATGTTCGAAGGGAAAATGAGTTCTTTTTGGGGTTGTCTCTATATCATTAAAGAGGGAGAGATTTTTCTAAGAAGAGCCCATGTCTGGTGAAAGCTACTTCCTCTCAACTGAGTTCTGAATTCTCAATAAACAAGAACCCAGTTTTCTCACCACCTTGTCTGGGCCTAGCTGCAGGCAACAGGTTTAAATTCTTCTTGCCTATTTTTCTCTTAGGGCAGCTAGTCTGGTGCTACTCTCGTAACAACATGAGTGTGGAGGTTGTGAGTTCAAGACCCACCTCTGCAGTCCTTTGGAGTAGCACCAGGCTATCTGCCTATTTACATCAATTGAACCATCTGAATTTTCCCTAGGTGTGCTGTGTAAACTTACAATCATTTATAATTGCCCAAAGATCTTGACCATCTATGCCCATTTTGTAATAACTGTTAGTTTAATTTTCCATTGACTTTGAATCATTCTCTCATTCTTCAGGGACAATATTTTTCTTGCCTTTCAGTTGAATGGGGGATGAGAAATTTTGTAATTTCTTTTTCCTCTTACTCACAGTAAATTAGAATCATGGTTTGAATTTGCAAAATAGTTACATTTTCTCATTAAGAAATTATGTTTATTTTAGGAAAAGGTAAATTTAAGTAAGATAATAGGTATTAAGCCTGAAATTTCCATTTATCCATTGAGAAACCTCTTGTATCTTCACAGAAAATGGCAGAAACAGTAATAGATAATG
The DNA here is from genome assembly GCF_027887165.1 of Monodelphis domestica. Lineage (NCBI taxonomy): Eukaryota > Metazoa > Chordata > Mammalia > Didelphimorphia > Didelphidae > Monodelphis > Monodelphis domestica. The sequence goes on along the minus strand of NC_077231.1, from coordinate 69,701,647 downwards.
GATCAATGCATTCATAATCCATTGAATTAATTTTAAAGGAAAAATTCCCATCTTTCTTTTAATGATGAAAACTGTCATCGCAATTAAGGCTCCAACTTTTATCTGTTAAGCTGGGTAATTCACCTTTCTTCTTAAGCATATTGTAATATATTTTGTTCCAGTAAACATTCAAAGGAGACATCCCACCATGAAACCACATATAAATTCTCTTCATTAATAAGAAAGTATCAATATTGCGCAAGGCTAGAAACAGGTGATCTATAAATTGGCAGCAAAATGTGTTTTGAACAGTAAGTCATGTTGCAGAAATGTTACAAAAGGCTCTTTTTTCTGATGATGTTGTCAAACATTGAGTATGATTTTCAGAGGGAAGCTCTCAGATCATGACATAAGCAAAGAGTTACCCGCAATGGACTTCCTGATCAATGATCCAAGGGGAAAATGAGTTTTTTTTGGTGTTGTCTCTATATCAGTAGAAAGGGAGGGATGTTTCTGAGAAGAATTCCTTTCTGGTGAAAACTTCTTGCTCTCATCTGAGGTCAAAATTCTCAAAAACCAGAAACCCAGTTTTCTCACAACACTAAAATTGCAAAAGTACAATGCTTTGGGATGACTTGGGCCTTCCTCCAGACAACAGGTTTAAATTCTTCTGGCCTATTGTCCTCCTTGGGCAGGTAGTCTGGTGCTACTCTCTTAACAACATGAGTGTGGAGGTTGTGAGTTCAAGACCCACCTCTGCAGTCCTTTGGAGTAGCACCAGGCTATCTGCCTATTTACATCAATTGAACCATCTGAATTTTCCCTAGGTGTGCTGTGTAAACTTACAATCATTTATAATTGCCCAAAGATCTTGACCATCTATGCCCATTTTGTAATAAGTGTTAGTTTAATTTTCCATTGACTTCGAATCATTCTCTCATTCTTCAGGGACAATATTTTTCTTGCCTTTCAGTTGAATGGGGGATGAGAAATTTTGTAATTTCTTTTTCCTCTTACTCGCAGTAAATAAGAATCATGGTTTGAATTTGCAAACTAGTTACACTTTCTCATTAAGAAATTATGTTTATTTTAGGAAAAGGTAAATTTAAGTAAGATAATAGGTATTAAGCCTGAAATTTCCATTAATCCATTGAGAAACCTCTTGTATCTTCACAGAAAATGGCAGAAACAGTAATAGATAATGGATCAATGCATTCATAATCCATTGAATTAATTTTAAATTAATTTAATTTAATTATTATTAATTAATTTATATTTATAATTTATATTTATATTTATAATTTATAATTAATTATAAATTAATAATTTAATTTAAATAAATTTAAAAAATTATTTAAAATAAAAATCCCATCTTTCTTTCAATGATGAAAACTGTCATCGCAATTAAGGCTCTATCTTATATCTGTTAAGCTGGGTAATTCACCTTTCTTCTTAAGCATATTGTAATATATTTTGTTCCAGTAAACATTCAAAGGAGACATCCCACCATGAAACCACATATAAATTCTCTTCATTAATAAGAAAGAATCAATATTGCTCAAGGCTAGAAACAGGTGATCTATAAATTGGCAGCAAAATGTGTTTTGAACAGTAAGTCATGTTGCAGAAATTTTACAAAAGGCTCTTTTTTCTGATGATGTTGTCAAACATTGAGTATGATTTTCAGAGGGAAGCTCTCAGATCATGACATAAGCAAAGAGTTACCCGCAATGGACTTCCTGATCAATGATCCAAGGGGAAAATGAGGTTTTTTTTGGTGTTGTCTCTATATCAGTAGAAAGGGAGGGGTGTTTCTGAGAAGAATTCCTTTCTGGTGAAAACTTCTTGCTCTCATCTGAGGTCAAAATTCTCAAAAACCAGAAACCAAGTTTTCTCACAACACTAAAATTGCAAAAGTACAATGCTTTGGGATGACTTGGGCCTTCCTCCAGACAACAGGTTTAAATTCTTCTGGCCTATTGTCCTCCTTGGGCAGGTAGTCTGGTGCTACTCTCTTAACAACATGAGTGTGGAGGTTGTGAGTTCAAGACCCACCTCTGCAGTCCTTTGGAGTAGCACCAGGCTATCTGCCTATTTACATCAATTGAACCATCTGAATTTTCCCTAGGTGTGCTGTGTAAACTTACAATCATTTATAATTGCCCAAAGATCTTGACCATCTATGCCCATTTTGTAATAAGTGTTAGTTTAATTTTCCATTGAGTGAAACATTCTCTCATTCTTTAGGGACAATATTTTTCTTGCCTTTCAGTTGAATGGGGGATGAGAAATTTTGTAATTTCTTTTTCCTCTTACTCGCAGTAAATAAGAATCATGGTTTGAATTTGCAAAATAGTTACACTTTCTCATTAAGAAATTATGTTTATTTTAGGAAAAGGTAAATTTAAGTAAGATAATAGGTATTAAGCCTGAAATTTCCATTTATCCATTGAGAAACCTCTGGTATCTTCACAGAAAATGGCAGAAACAGTAATAGATAATGGATCAATGCATTCATAATCCATTGAATTAATTTTAAAGGAAAAATTCCCATCTTTCTTTCAATGATGAAAAGTGTCATCGCAATTAAGGCTCTATCTTTTATCTGTTAAGCTGGGTAATTCACCTTTCTTCTTAAGTATATTGTAATATATTTTGTTCCAGTAAACATTCAAAGGAGACATCCCACCATGAAACCACATATAAATTCTCTTCATTAATAAGAAAGAATCAATATAGCGCAATGCTAGAAACAGGTGATCTATAAATTGGCAGCAAAATGTGTTTTGAACAGTAAGTCATGTTGCAGAAATTTTACAAAAGGCTCTTTTTTCTGATGATGTTGTCAAACATTGAGTATGATTTTCAGAGGGAAGCTCTCAGATCATGACATAAGCAAAGAGTTACCCGCAATGGACTTCTTGATCAATGATCCAAGGGGAAAATGAGGTTTTTTTTGGTGTTGTCTCTATATCAGTAGAAAGGGAGGGATGTTTCTGAGAAGAATTCCTTTCTGGTGAAAACTTCTTGCTCTCATCTGAGGTCGAAATTCTCAAAAACCAGAAACCCAGTTTTCTCACAACACTAAAATTGCAAAAGTACAATGCTTTGGGATGACTTGGGCCTTCCTCCAGAGAACAGGTTTAAATTCTTCTGGCCTATTGTTCTCCTTGGGCAGGTAGTCTGGTGCTACTCTTTTAACAACATGAGTGTGGAGGTTGTGAGTTCAAGACCCACCTCTGCAGGCATTTGGAGTAGCACCAGGCTATCTGCCTATTTACATCAATTGAACCATCTGAATTTTCCCTAGGTGTGCTGTGTAAACTTACAATCATTTATAATTGCCCAAAGATCTTGACCATCTAAGTCCATTTTGTAATAAGTGTTAGTTTAATTTTCCATTGACTTTGAATCATTCTCTCATTCTTCAGGGACATTATTTTTCTTGCCTTTCAGTTGAATGGGGGATGAGAAATTTTGTAATTTCTTTTTCCTCTTACTCGCAGTAAATAAGAATCATGGTTTGAATTTGCAAAATAGTTACACTTTCTCATTAAGAAATTATGTTTATTTTAGGAAAAGGTAAATTTAAGTAAGATAATAGGTATTAAGCCTGAAATTTCCATTTATCCATTGAGAAACCTCTGGTATCTTCACAGAAAATGGCAGAAACAGTAATAGATAATGGATCAATGCATTCATAATCCATTGAATTAATTTTAAAGGAAAAATTCCCATCTTTCTTTCAAAGATGAAAACTGTCATCGCAATTAAGGCTCTATCTTTTATCTGTTAAGCTGGGTAATTCACCTTTCTTCTTAAGTATATTGTAATATATTTTGTTCCAGTAAACATTCAAAGGAGACATCCCACCATGAAACCACATATAAATTCTCTTCATTAATAAGAAAGAATCAATATTGCGCAAGGCTAGAAACAGATGATCTATAAATTGGCAGCAAAATGTGTTTTAAACAGTAAGTCATGTTGCAGAAATTTTACAAAATGCTCTTTTTCTGATGATGTTGTCAAACATTGAGTATGATTTTCAGAGGGAAGCTCTCAGATCATGACATAAGCAAAGAGTTACCCGCAATGGACTTCCTGATCAATGATCCGAGGGGAAAATGAGTTTTTTTTGGTGTTGTCTCTATATCAGTAGAAAGGGAGGGATGTTTCTGAGAAGAATTCCTTTCTGGTGAAAACTTCTTGCTCTCATCTGAGGTTGAAATTCTCAAAAACCAGAAACCCAGTTTTCTCACAACACTAAAATTGCAAAAGTACAATGCTTTGGGATGACTTGGGCCTTCCTCCAGACAACAGGTTTAAATTCTTCTGGCCTATTGTTCTCCTTGGGCAGGTAGTCTGGTGCTACTCTCTTAACAACATGAGTGTGGAGGTTGTGAGTTCAAGACCCACCTCTGCAGTCCTTTGGAGTAGCACCAGGCTATCTGCCTATTTACATCAATTGAACCATCTGAATTTTCCCTAGGTGTGCTGTGTAAACTTACAATCATTTATAATTGCCCAAAGATCTTGACCATCTATGCCCATTTTGTAATAAGTGTTAGTTTAATTTTCCATTGAGTGAAACATTCTCTCATTCTTCAGGGACAATATTTTTCTTGCCTTTCAGTTGAATGGGGGATGAGAAATTTTGTAATTTCTTTTTCCTCTTACTCGCAGTAAATAAGAATCATGGTTTGAATTTGCAAAATAGTTACACTTTCTCATTAAGAAATTATGTTTATTTTAGGAAAAGGTAAATTTAAGTAAGATAATAGGTATTAAGCCTGAAATTTCCATTTATCCATTGAGAAACCTCTTGAATCTTCACAGAAAATGGCAGAAACAGTAATAGATAATGGATCAATGCATTCATAATCCATTGAATTAATTTTAAAGGAAAAATTCCCATCTTTCTTTCAAAGATGAAAACTGTCATCGCAATTAAGGCTCTATCTTTTATCTGTTAAGCTGGGTAATTCACCTTTCTTCTTAAGCATATTGTAATATATTTTGTTCCAGTAAACATTCAAAGGAGACATCCCACCATGAAACCACATATAAAGTCTCTTCATTAATAAGAAATAATCAATATTGCGCAAGGCTAGAAACAGGTGATCTATAAATTGGCAGCAAAATGTGTTTTGAACAGTAAGTCATGTTGCAGAAATTTTACAAAAGGCTCTTTTTTCTGATGATGTTGTCAAACATTGAGTATGATTTTCAGAGGGAAGCTCTCAGATCATGACATAAGCATAGAGTTACCCGCAATGGACTTCTTGATCAATGATCCAAGGGGAAAATGAGTTTTTTTTTGTTGTTGTCTCTATATCAGTAGAAAGGGAGGGATGTTTCTGAGAAGAATTCCTTTCTGGTGAAAACTTCTTGCTCTCATCTGAGGTCGAAATTCTCAAAAACCAGAAACCCAGTTTTCTCACAACACTAAAATTGCAATAGTACAATGCTTTGGGATGACTTGGGCCTTCCTCCAGACAACAGGTTTAAATTCTTCTGGCCTATTGTTCTCCTTGGGCAGGTAGTCTGGTGCTACTCTCTTAACAACATGAGTGTGGAGGTTGTGAGTTCAAGACCCACCTCTGCAGTCCTTTGGAGTAGCACCAGGCTATCTGCCTATTTACATCAATTGAACCATCTGAATTTTCCCTAGGTGTGCTGTGTAAACTTACAATCATTTATAATTGCCCAAAGATCTTGACCATCTATGCCCATTTTGTAATAAGTGTTAGTTATTTTTCCATTGACTTTGAATCATTCTCTCATTCTTCAGGGACAATATTTTTCTTGCCTTTCAGTTGAATGGGGGTGAGAAATTTTGTAATTTCTTTTTCCTCTTACTCGCAGTAAATAAGAATCATGGTTTGAATTTGCAAAATAGTTACACTTTCTCATTAAGAAATTATGTTTATTTTAGGAAAAGGTAAATTTAAGTAAGATAATAGGTATTAAGCCTGAAATTTCCATTTATCCATTGAGAAACCTCTTGTATCTTCACAGAAAATGGCAGAAACAGTAATAGATAATGGATCAATGCATTCATAATCCATTGAATTAATTTTAAAGGAAAAATTCCCATCTTTCTTTTAATGATGAAAATTGTCATCCCAATTAAGGCTCTATCTTTTATCTGTTAAGCTGGGTAATTCACCTTTCTTCTTAAGCATATTGTAATATATTTTGTTCCAGTAAACATTCAATGGAGACATCCCACCATGAAACCACATATAAATTCTCTTCATTAGTAAGAAAGAATCAATATTGCACAAGGCTAGAAACAGGTGATCTATAAATTGGCAGCAAAATGTGTTTTGAACAGTAAGTCATGTTGCAGAAATTTTACAAAAGGCTCTTTTTTCTGATGATGTTGTCAAACATTGAGTATGATTTTCAGGGGGAAGCTCTCAGATCATGACATAAGCAAAGAGTTACCCGCAATGGACTTCCTGATCAATGATCCAAGGGGAAAATGAGGTTTTTTTTGGTGTTGTCTATTAGTAGAAAGGGAGGGATGTTTCTGAGAAGAATTCCTTTCTGGTGAAAACTTCTTGCTCTCATCTGAGGTCAAAATTCTCAAAAACCAGAAACCCAGTTTTCTCACAACACTAAAATTCCAAGAGTACAATGCTTTCGGGTGACTTCGGCCTTCCTCCAGACAAAGGGTTAAATTCTTCTGGCCTATTTTTCTCTTTGGGCAGGTAGTCTGGTGCTACTCTCATAACAACATGAGTGTGGAGGTTGTGAGTTCAAGACCCACCTCTGCAGTCCTTTGGAGTAGCACCAGGCTATCTGCCTATTTACATCAATTGAACCATCTGAATTTTCCCTAGGTGTGCTGTGTAAACTTACAATCATTTATAATTGCCCAAAGATCTTGACCATCTATGCCCATTTTGTAATAAGTGTTAGTTTAATTTTCCATTGACTTTGAATCATTCTCTCTTTCATCAAGGACAATTTCTGTTCTTTGAAGTTTTGTCGAAAGTGTTAAGAGGGGTTTTTTAAATTTGTTTTTCTTCTTTCATTCAGTATATAGGAAGTAAGATTCGATTTTGAAATAGAATTATTCTTTCTTATTGCGAAATTGTGTTTGAGAAAACGGTTTATTTCAATAAGATAATAGGTATTAAGCCTGAAATGTCCATTTATCCATTGGTTTACCACTTGTATCATCACAGAAAATGGCAGAAAAATATATTGGATGATGGATCTTGCTTTTGTAATCCATGGTATTCGTTGTAAGAGGAAAAATTCCCATCTTTCTCTTCATAATGAAAAATGTCATCACAAGTGAAGCTCAGTTGATCTGCTAAGCTGTGTCATTCAACATTGTTCTTAACAATATTGTAATATATTTTGTTCCAGTAATCTTTCAAACAAGACATCCCACCATGAAACCACATTCAAATGTTCTTCATTAATAAGGTAAGATTCACCATTGCACAAGCCTAGAAACCAGTGGATCTATAAATTGGGAGCAACATGTGTTTTGAACAGTAAGTCAATTTGCTGAAAATTTTCCAAAAGCTATTTTTTCTGATGATGCTTTCAAGCATTGAGTGTGATTTTTGGAGGGAAGCTCTCAAATCATGCCTTGAGCAGAGTTGCCCACAATGGATTTCCTGATCAATGTTCGCAGGGGAAATGAGTTCTTTTTGGGGTTGTCTCTATATCATAAAAGTGGGAGAGATTTTTCTAAGAAGAACCCATATCTGGTGAAAGCTACTTCTTCTCAACTGAGTTCTGAATTCTCAATAAACAAGAACCCAGTTTTCTCACCAGACTGTCAGGGCCTTGCTGCTGGCAACAGGTTTAAATTCTTCTTGCCTATTTTTCTCTTTGGGCAGTTAGTCTGGTGCTACTCTCATAACAACATGAGTGTGGAGGTTGTGCGTTCAAGACCCACCCCTGCAGTCCTTTGGAGTAGCACCAGGCTATCTGCCTATTTACATCAATTGAACCATCTGAATTTTCCCTACGTGTGCTGTGTAAACTTATAATCATTTATACCTGCCCAAAGTTCTTGACCATCTATGCCCATTATGTAATAAGTGTTAGTTTAATTTTCCATTGACTGAAACATTCTCTCATTCTTCAGGGACAATATTTTTCTTGCCTTTCAGTTGAATGGGGGATGAGAAATTTTGTAATTTCTTTTTCCTCTTACTCGCAGTAAATAAGAATCATGGTTTGAATTTGCAAAATAGTTACACTTTCTTATTAAGAAATTATGTTTATTTTAGGAAAAGGGAAATTTCAGTAATTAATAGGTATTAAGCCTTAAATTTCCATATCCATTGGGAAACCTCTTGTATCTTCACAGAAAATGGCAGAAACAGTAATAGATCATCGATCAATGCATTCATAATCAGTTGTATTCATTTTAAAGTAAAAATTCCCATCTTTCCATTAATGCAGAAAAATGTCATCAGAATTTGGTTCTATCTCTTTATCTAGAAATCTGAGTAATTCAACTTTCCTCTTACCATCTCTGAATATTTTTCATTCCAGTAATCTTTCATACAAGACATCCCATCATGAAACCACATTCATATCTTCTTCATTCTTAAGGAAAGGATCCTCATTGGACAAGCCTAGTAACAGATGAGTTCCTACCTCTGGGACAAAGAGTGTTTTTAACATTGAATCTTATTCCACTTAATTTTTGAAAAATTGTTTTTTTCTGATGAGGTGGTCAAGCCTTGAGTTTGATTATGGAGAGGGAAGTTCTCACTAAGATCATGACATGAGTAATGAGTTGTCCATAATGGAATTCCTGATCAATGTTCCAAGGGGAAAATGAGTTCTTTTTGCTGTTGTCTCTATATCGGTAGAGAAGGAGGGATTTCTTTGAGAAGAGCCCATGTCTGATGAAAACTTCTTTCTCTCAACTGATATCTGAATTCTCAACATCCAAGAACCCAGTTATCTCACACCACTGCCTTTACATTTGAGTGCAATGCCTTAGTGTGCCCTGGGACTTCCTTCAGTCTCTAGGTTTAAAGTCTTCTTGACCATTTAAATCTTCAGGCAGCTAGCCTGGTACTACTCCAATATCAAGAGGAGTGTGGAGGTAGTGAGTTTAAGACCCACCTCTGCAGTCCTTGCGAGTTTTACCCGACTAGTTGCTTCTTTATTTGAATTGAACCACGTGAATTTTCACAAGTTTTGCTGTGTAATCTTCCCAAAATTTATACCTGTCCAATGATCTTGACCATCTATTCTCTTTATGTTACATATTTGTGTTTTATTTTCCATTGACTTTGAATCATTCTCTCATTCATCAAGGACAATTTCTGTCCTTTGCATTTTTGCCGAAAGTGTTATTAGAGGTTTTGTAATTTATTTTTACTCTTTCCTTCAGTATACAGGAATTAAGATTGGATTTTGAAAGATAATTATTCTTTCTTATTATGAAACTCTGTTTGAGAAAAAAGGTGTATTTCAGGAAGATAGTAGGTATTAAGCCTGAAATGTTCATTTATCCTTTCGTAAACCACTTGTATCTTCACATGAGATGGCAGAAAAAAATATTGGATGATGGATCATTGCATTTGTAATCCCTGGTATTCATTTTAAAAGGAAACATTCTCGTCTTAATTTTAACATTGAAAAATGTCTTCATGGTTGAGTCTCGACCTCTTAATCTGCTCAGCTGAGCAATTGAGGTTTCCTCTTAACCATCTCTTAATAATTTTTATTCCAATAAGTATTCACAAAAAATATCACATAATGAAACCGCATTCAAATTTTCTTCATTAATAAGGAAAGAATCAATACTTCATATGGATAGTAACAAGTGAATCTATAAGTTGGTAGCAAAGTGTGTTTTGCACATTGAATCCTATTGCTACTAATTTTTGAAAGGCTATTCTTTCTAATAATGTTGTCAAGAATTGAGTGTGGTTTTGGGGAGGGAAGCTCTCAAATCATAGCATGAGGAAATAGTTGCCAACAATGGAATTCCTGATCAAAATTCCTAGGGAAAAATGAATTATTTTTTGTGTTGTCTCTATATCTGTAGAAAAGGAGTGATTTTTATTGGGAAGAGCCAATGTCTGGTGAAATCTTTCTTCTCTCAACTGATGTCTGAATTCTCAACAACCAAGAACCCAATTTTCTCACAAAACTGTCTTTACTTTTGAGTGCAATGCCTTGGGATTCCCTGGGACTTCCTCCATCCCTTAGGTTTAAAGTCTTCTTGATCATTTGCCTCCTCAGGCAGCTAACCTGCTACTGCTCCCAGTAAGAACAGGAGTGTGGAGGTAGTGAGTTCAAGATGTACCTCGACTGTCCTTGGGAGTTGTAACAGACTACTTACCTGTTTACTTAACTTTTGCCACATGAAATTTCAGGTATACCTTCTAAGCTTTTAAACATATATACTTGCCCAATGATATTTACCATGATTGCCCATTATATTATGTGTGTCATTTATTTTCGGTTGACTTTGAATCATTCTCTCATTATTCAAGGACAATTTCATTTCCTTGCATTTTATTTGAAAGGGGGATGAGAGTTTTTGTAATTTGTTTTTCCTCTTTCATTCAGTATATAGGAATCATAGTTTGATTTAGAAAACTAATTACTATTCTTTTATTAAGAAATTGTGTTTGTTTGAGGAAAAGTCATATTTCAGGAAGATAATAGATATTAAGCCTGATGTTTCCATTTTCCATTGGTGAACCCCTTCCTTTTTTTCACAGAAGGTGGTAGAAAAAAATATTGGATTATGGATCATTGCTTTCAAAATCCAGGGAATTCATTCTAAAGGGAAAAACTTCCATCTTTCCTTTATTGCTGAAAAACATCACAGTTGAGGCTCTGTATATCTGCCAAGCTGAGCAATTCAACATTCCTCTTAACCATGTCATAATATTTTTATTCCAGTAAGCCTTTACACAAGATATCCCATCATGAAACCACAATCGAATTTTCTTTGTTAATAAGGAAAGAACCAATATGTCATAAGGCTAGTAACAGGTGAATATATAAGTTGGTAGCAAAGTGTGTTTTGCACATTGAATCCTATTGCTGCTATTTTCCCAAATGCTATTCTTTCTATTAATTGTTGTCAAGCATTGAGTGTGATTTTGTGGAGGGAAACTCAGATCTTGACATGAGCAGAGATTTTCCCACAATGGAATTCCTGATCAAAATTCCAAGGGGAAAATGAGTTCTTTTTTGGCGTAATCTCTACATCTGTAGAAAAGGAGTGATTTTTATTGGAATGAGGCAATGTCTGGTGAAAACATCCTTCTCTCTAATGATGTTTGAATTCTCAACAAGCAAGAACCCAGTTTTCTCACAACACTGTCTTTACATTTGAGTGCAATGCCTTGGGATGCCCTGGGACTTCCTCCATCCTCTAGGTTTAAAGTCTTTTGGAAAATTTCCTTCTCCATGCAGCTAGCCTGCTACTACTCTCAGTAAGAACAGGAGGGTGGAGGTGGTGAGTTCAAGACCCACCTATCCAGTCCTTGGGAATTGCAACCAACTAGTTAGCTATTTACTTGAATTGAGCCACTTGAATTTTTAGGTGTTCCGTGTAAACTTCCAATCATTTATACCTGCCTAATGATCTTGATACTCTGTACCATTTATTTAATATGTATGTGTTTAATTTTCCATTAACTTTGAATCATTCTCTCATTTCTCAAGGAAAATTTCTGTTCCTTTCATTTTAGCCAAAAGGTGGATGAGAGCTTTTTTTAAATTTATTTTCCCTCTTTCATTCACTATAACAGAATCATGGTTGTATTTTGAAAAAGAATTACTCTTTCTTATTAAGAAATTGTGTTTGTTTGATGAAAAGGTGCATTTCTGGAAGATTATAGGTATTAAGGGTGAAATTTCTGTTTTCCATTGATGAACCACAATGTATGTTCACAGATGATGGCAGAAAAAAATATTGGATTATGAGCCATTGCATTTGTAATGCATGGTATTCATTCTAAAAGGAAAAATTCCTATCTTTCCTTTAATGATGAAAAATGTTATCAGAGTTTAAGGCTCTAACTCTATCTGCAAAGCTGAGTTCACCTTTCCTCTTAACCATCTATTAATATTTTTTTATTTCAGTAAACATTCACAGAAGACATCCCATCATGAAACTACATTCAGATTTTCTTTATTCTTAAGGAAAGAATCATCACTGGGTAAGCCTGGTAACAGATTAGTCCCCAGCTCTGGAGCAATGTGTGTTTTTGTACATTGAATCCTATTTCAACCTAATTTTCCAAAGGCTATTTTTTCTGATGATGTTGTCAAGCCTTGAGCATTATTATGGGAAGAGAAGCTCTCATTCAGATCATGACATGAGCAAAGAGTTGCCCACAATGGAATTCCTGATCAATGTTCCAAGGGGAAAATTAGTTCTTTTTTTTGTCTCTATTTCAGTAGAGAAGGAGGGATTTCTTTGAGAAGAGCCCATGTCTGATGAAAACTTCCTTCTCTCAACTGATGTCTGAATTCTCAACAACCAAGAACCCAGTTATCTCACACCATTGTCCTTACATTTGAGTGCAATGCCTTAGTATGCCCTGGGACTTCCTCCAGGCTCTAGGTTTAAAGTCTTCTTGAGCATTTCCCTCTTCACGCAGCAGGCTGGTGCTACTCCAGTAACAACAGGAGTCTGAAGGTGTTGAGTTCAAAACCCACCTCTGCAGTCCTTGGGAGTTACACCGGACTAGTTGCCTATTTATTTTAATTGAACCATTTAAATTTTCACAAGTTTTACTGTGTAACCTTCCCAAAATTTATACCTGTTCAACGATCTTGACCATATATTCACTTTATGTAATATATGTGTGTTTAATTATGAATCATTCTCTCATTCTTCAAGGACAATTTCTGTTCTTTGCATTTTAGTTGAAAGGGAATTGAGAGTTTTTTGTAATTTCTTTTTCCTCTTTCATTCAGTATATATGAATCATGGTTGGATTTTGAAAAAGAATTACTCTTTTTTTATTAAGAAATTGTGATTGTTTGAGGAAAAGTTATCTTTCAAGAAGATAATAGGTGTTAAGCTTGATTTTTTAATTTTCCATTGGTGAACCAATCCCTTGGTTCACAAAAGATGTTAGAAAAAATATAGGATTGTGTATCATTGCTTTCATAATCCATGGTATTCATTCTAATAGGAAAATTTCCCATTTTTCCTTTAATGCTGAAAATTGTAATCACAGGTGGGCTCTAATTATTTATCTGGAAATCATAATAATTCAACTTTCCTCTTAGCCACCTCTTAATAGTTTTTTATTCCAAAAACATTCATACAAGAAATCACATCATGAAACAACATTCAAATTTTCTTCATTATTAAGAGAAGGATCATCACTGGGCAAGCCTACTAATAGATCTGTTCCTAGCTCTGGAGCAAAGTGTGTTTTGTACATTGAATCTGATTTTAACTAATTTTCCAAAGGCTATTTTTTCTGATAATGTTGTCAAGCCTTGAGTGTGATTTTGGGCATGGAAGCTCTCAGATCATGACTTGAGCAAAGAGTTGCCACAATCAAATTCCTGATCAATTTTCCAAGGAGAAAATGAGTTCTTTTTGGTGTTGTCTCTATATCAGTAGAGAGGGAGGGATTTTTTTGGGAAGAGCCCACTTCTGGAGAAAACTTCCTTCTTTCAACTGATGTCTGAATTCTCAACAACCAAGAACCCAGTTTTCTCACCACACTGTTTTTACATTTGAGTACAATGCCTTGGGATGCCCTGGGACTTACTCCAGGATCTAGGTTTAAATTTTTCTTGACCACTTCTCTCTTCAGGCAGCTAGCCTAGTACTATTCCAGTAACAACAGGAGTGTGGAGGTGGTGAATTCAAGACACACATCTACAGTCCTTGAGAGTTACACAGGACTAGCTGTCTATTTACTTGAATTGTACCATGTGAATTTTCACAAGTTTTGCTGTGTAAACTTCCAAAAATTTATACCTGCCCAATGATCTTGACCATCTATTCCCTTTATGTAGTATATGTGTGTTTAATTATCCATTGACTTTGAATCATTCTCTCATTCTTCAAGGACATTTTTTGTTCTTTGCATTTTTGCTGAAAGGGAGAATGAGAGTTTTTTAATTTATTTTTCCTCTTTCATTTAGTATATAGGAATCAAGATTGGGTTTTGATGAAGAATTATTCTTTCTTATTACAAAATTGTGTTTGACAAAAAGTTATATTTGAGGAAGATAATAGGTATTAATCCTGATGTTTCTATTTTCCATTGGGAAACCACATTGTATGTTCATAGAAGATGGCAGAAAAAATATTGTATTATTGATCTTTGCATTCATAATCCATTGTATTCATTCTAAAAGGAAAAATTTCAATCTTTCTTTTGATGATTAAAAATGTCATCACGGTTGAGGCTCAACCTCTTTATCTGCAAAGCTGAGCAATTAACTTTCCTGTTAAACATCTCTTAATATTTTTTTATTCTAGTAAACATTTACACAAGATATCCCATCATGAAACCACATTAAAATTTTCTTCATTAATAAGGAAAGAATCAACACTTTGCAAGGCTAATAACTGGTGAATCTATAAGTTGTGAGCAAAGTGTGTTTTGCACATTGAATCCTATTGCTGCTAATTTCCCAAAGGCTATTTTTTCTGATGATGTTGTCAAGAATTTAGTGGTTTTTTTGGAGAGTCAGTATCCAAAATCATGACATGTGCAAAGAGTTGTCCACAATGGAATTACTAATCAATGTTCTAAGGGAAAAACAAGTTCTTTTTGATATTGTCTTTTTACCTATTGAAAAGTAGGGATTGTTTTTGTAGGAAGAGCCAATATATGATGAAGACTTCCTTCTCTCAACTTATGTCTGAATTCTTCACAACCATCAACCCCATTTTCTTACAACATTGCCTTTACATTTGAGGGCAATGTCTTTAGATGCCCTGGTACTTCCTCCTGCCTCTAGTTATAAATTCTTTTTGCCCATTTCCCTCTTCAGGCAGGTAGCCTGCTGATACTCTCAGTAACAACAGGAGTGTGGAGGTGGTGAGTTCAAGACCCATCTCTGCAGTATTTGGGGGTTGCAGCAGACTAGTTGCCTATTTACTTGAATTGAACCACATGCATTTTCAGGTGTTCCTTTTAACCTTTAATCATTTATACCTTCCCAATGATCTTGACCACCTATGCCCTTTATTTTATATTTGCATGTTTTTTTTACCCATTTTCAGCCAGGACTACAGAAAATTGCCAAACTATAAGATGGAAAGGACTCAGTTTTAGCAGCAAATGGGAGAAAATCATTCCCTGGTCTGATTTTACCTTCACTGTCTGGGATAGGGGAGTCATTATGATAGACAAACTGGTTTATGACAGAATATTGCACAAGGAGTGTAGTACAAGGAGTCCTGCATCTTAACATATGTCAAGCACCCCAACATCAAGTCTCACAATAGGTTCAAGTCCTTTAGTACTGGAGTAGAAATTCAATAATCCTACCTGGATTGGTGTAGTCCTTTTTGACCTTGTACTACTTGGCACTGTATTTTTTTGTTCCCTTCTCCTGGAATCAGACACAATCATTAAACAAAATCCCATAACATTAATCAATAAATGACAGGGACTTCTGTGTAAGTATGGTGGCAGGTTAGACTTGGCTCGCTTCCCTTCCTCTGACCTAATGATATAGATGACGTCAAAAGACCCCCAAAAACCATCCTCATAAGAATAGAGGAACTCTACAGTAGGGTGCAGCATTGAAAGTTTGTGGGATTTGGGCATTTCCATTCTATAAGGGAACGAAAAACTACTACCCAAACTTGAGCTGATCTGCCCTCCACCACACCTACAGAGCCAAGTTAAAGTCAGTGCACGCCAGAATCAATGAGGGAGGGAGGGACACCCCTGGAGTGAGCAATGGGCAGCTCCAGGTCTTGGGAGCTGACTACGACCACCAAGGATCTACCCCTGAGAGTAGTAACACCCAAAACTCCAGCAGGCAGGCAGGGGAGCTCAGATTGTGGGCACTCAGAACCAGCATGACATAGTCAAGGAGTGTGCAAAGGGCACCCCTGAAGTGAGCAAGGGGTACCTATAGGTCTTGGGAGTTGACTAAGACCACCATGGACTTACCACTGAAAGTAGTAACACCCGAAATGCTGGCAGGCAGAGGAGCGCAGATCTTGGACTCCCCCGAGAAGATAGCTATGGAGAATCGAGAGCTTATCCAAGGCAAAAGCTTTAATCATTAGATCCTTACAGAGCAAGCCAGCCCTCCTCACTCAGATTTCTGACTGGAAAGGGAAGGAGAAACCATAGAAATTGCAAACACTGCCCAGGAACAACTTCCTAACACCAAGAAAAGCAAGAAGTAGGGGTTGACTTTGGATAGTTTTTACGGAGGAAAAATATAGACTACAGAGGAAATATAAGAAGAGGAAACCCAAATAAATGCTCCAAAACCTTCCAAAAGAAATGGAAATTGTCCACAACCTCTTGAAGGAATTAAATTGGAGGTTTTAAAAAAGATGGAAGCCTTCTGGCATGAAAAATTTGAAATAATGCAATGGGAATACAACAATCTGAGGGACAATAACTCCCAATTGGAGAAACAGCTGGAAGCCTCAAAAAGCAAGATAGACCAAACTGGAAAGGAAAACATTTCTTTAAAGATCAGAATAAGGCAACTGGAAGACAATGATCTTGCAAAACAACAAGAATTAATAAAGAAAAGTCAAAAAACTGCGAAATTAGAATAAAACATAAAATATCTCACTAACAAGGTGACATATCAGGAAAACAGAACAAGGAGAGACCATCTGAGAATCACTGGTCTACCTTAAAAGCCAGAAATAAACAGAAATCTTGACATCATAATACAAGATATCATCCAAAAAACTGCCCTGAGGTTCTAGAACAAGGGGGGGGAAATAAATATTGAAAGAGTTCAAATAACACCCTCTACACTAAATCCCCAAAAGACAACTCCCAGGAATTTAATTTCCAAATTCCAGAGCTTTCAAGCTAAGGAGAAAATTCTACAAAAGCTAAAAAGAGACAATTCAAATGCCAAGGAGCAACAATCAGGATCACACAAGACCTGGCATCTTACACACTGAAGGACCACAAAGTCTAGAACACGATATTCAGAAAGGCAAGAGAACTGGGTCTTCAACCAAGAATCACCTATGCATCAAACTGACTATATACTTCAAGGGGAAAGTATGGGCATTCAGCAAAATAGAAGATTTCCAAGTATTTTTAAAGAAAAGACCAGAACTCAGGGGAAATTTTGATATATAAACACAAAGAGCAAGAGAAACATGAAAAGGTAAATAGGAAAGAAAGAGAAAAGGAGAAAAAATGTTTTTTTTTCATTCAAACTTTCTTATATAAGGGCTATAATTAGATCAAATTATATATATTAACATATGGGGAAATAATTTGTAAGGCTCAAATATTGTATTCATAACACATAGGGAAAGATTGGAGCATTAAGGGCTAGATGATGATATGTACAAAGAAAAAAAAGAAAAAGGGTGGGGGGAATCGATGATGGTACCAATAGATACTTGAAGAAATAGAAATAAAATAAATAGAATAAACTTTTTCACATAAATATACACATGGGAAGGGGAGGGGAGGATACTCTTATAAGAAGGAGAAGGAAAGAGTGCTAATAGGTAATACTCAAACCTAACTCTTAGAGAAATCAACTCTGAGAGGTAAGAACATCTAGATCCATTGGGATACTGAATTCTATCTTATCCTACAGGGTAAGGGAGAAGGGTAAACCAAGGGGGGTAGGAGGGAAGGAGTACAAAAGGGGAAGGTAGGAGAGGGGGTAGAGAACATAACAGACCCTAAAAAAAATGAACAAGAAGGGAACAAAAAGGGAGGGACCAGAAAGGGAAGCATATCAAGGGAGGGTATTAAGGGGATTGATTAAAAGAAAACCACTGATTTAAAACGTTAGAGCAAAAGAAGAAAGGACAGAACTAGGAGAGGATATTAAAATGCTAGGGAATTCACAAGTGACAATCATTACTTTGAACGTGAATGGGATGAACTCACCCATAAAACATAGATGAATATCCAAAACCCTACCATATGTTGTCTTCAAGAAACACACATGATACGGTATATCAAGGTCAGAATTAAAGGATGGAGCAAGACCTATTGGGCCTCAACTGATAGAAAGAAGGCAGGAGTTGAAATCATGATATCTGACAAAGCCAAAATAAAAATAGACTTTATTAAAAGGGATAGGGAAGGCAAATACCTCCTGATAAAAGGGAGTATAGACAATAAGGAAATATCACAAATCAACATGTATGCACCAAATGGTATAGCACCCAAATTTCTAATGGAAAAACTAGTAGAATAGAAGGAGGAAATAGATAGTAAAACTATACTAGTGGGACACCTGAGCCTATCACTATCAAATTTAGATAAATCAAATAAAAAATAAATAAGGAAGAGGTAAAAGAGGAGAATGAAATCTTAGAAAAATTAGAGTTAATAGATATATGGAGAAAAATAAATAGGGACAAAAAGGAATACACCTTCTTTTCAGCAGCACATGGTACATTCACAAATATTGGCCATATACTATATACTAGGTCATAAAAACATGGCATACAAATGGAAAAAAAAGCAGAAATGATAAATGCAACCTTTTCAGATCATGAGGCAATAAAATAATGATCAGTAAGGGTACATGGAGGGTCAAATCAAAAATAAATTGGAAATTAAATATGATTCTCCAAAATTGGTTAGTTAGAGAACAAATGATAGAAACAATTGATAATTTCATTGAAGACAATGACTATGATGGGACATCCTTTCAAACCTTATGGGACTCAGCCAAAGCAGTATTCAGGGGAAAATTTATATCCATGAGTTCATATATTAACAAATTAGGGAGGGTAGAGGTTAATGAATTCGACATGCAAATCAAAAAACTTAAAAGCAAACAAATTAAAAAACCCCAATAGAAAACCAAATTAGAGATCCTAAAAATTAAGGAAGAAATCAATAAAATCCAAAGTGACAGAACCATTGAACTAATAAATGAAACTAGAAGCTGGTATTTTGAAAAAACAAACAAACAAAATAGACAAAGTACTGGTCAGTCTAATTTAAAAAAAGGAAAGAAGAAAACCAAATTAACAGTATCACAGATGAAAAGGGGAATCTCACCTCCAATGAAGAGGAAATTAAGGCAATCATTAAAAATTATTTTGCCCAACTATATGGCAATATAGTTGCTAATCTAGGTGGATGAATATTTACAAAAATATTAATTGCCTAGATTAACAGAAGAAGAAATAGAATTCTGAAACAATCACATAAAGGAAAAAGAAATTGAACAGGCCATGAAAGAACTCCCTAAGAAAAAATACCCAGGGTCTGATGGATTCACCAGTGAATTCTATCAAACATTCAAAGAATAACTAATCCCAATATTATACAAACTATTCAATGTAATAAGCAAAGAGGAGTTTCTACCAAATTCCTTTTATGACACAAATATGGTACTGATTCAAAAGACAGAAAGGTCAAAAACAGAGAAAGAAAACTACAGACCAATCACCTTAATGAACATAGATGCAAAAATCTTAGACAGCATACTACCAAAAAGACTCCAGCAAGTGATCAGGAGGATTATTCTCTATGATCAGGTAGGATTTATACCAGGAATGCAATGATGGTTCCATACTAGGAAAACCATCCACATAATTGACCATTTCAACAAACAAACCAACAAAAAACACATGATTATCTCAATAGATACAGAAAACGCTTTTGACAAAATATAACATCCATTCCTAATAAAAAACACTAGGAAGCATAGGAATAGAAGGGTCTTTCCTAAAAATAATAAACAGTATCTATTTAAAACCATCAGCCAACATCATCTGCAGTGGGGATAAACTAGACGCATTCCCAATAAGATCAGGAGTGAAACAAGGATGCCCATTATCACCTCTACTATTTGACATTGTACTAGAAACACTAGCAGTAGCAATTAGAGAAGAAAAAGAAATTGAAGGCATCAAAATAGGCAAGGAGGAGACCAATGTATCACTCTTTGCGAATGACATGATGGTCTACTTAAAGAATCCTAGAGAATCAACTAAACAGCTAGTCAAAATAATCTACACCTTTAGTAAAGTTGCAGGATACAAAATAAACACACATAAGTCATCAGCATTTCTATATATATCCAACACATCCCAGTAGCAGGAATTAGAAAGAGAAATTCTGTTCAAAATCACACTAGACAATATAACGTACTTAGGAATCTATCTCCCAAGACAAATACAGGAAGTATATGAACACAACTACAAAACACTTTCCACACAATTAAAATTGGATCTGAGCAATTGGAAAAACATTAACTGCTTATGGGTAGGATGAGGAAAGATAATAAAAATGACCATCCTACCCAAACTTATATATTTATATATTGCCATTCCCATTGAACTTCCAAAATTTTTCTTTACTGAATTAGAAAAAAAAATATATAACAAAGTTCATTTGGAAGAACAAAAGATCAAGGATACCCAGGGAAATAATTTTAAAAAATACAAAGGAAGGTGGCCTTGCAGTCCAAGATCTCAAACTATACTATAAAGCAATGGTCATCAAAACAATTTGGTACTGACTAAGAGACAGAAAGGAGGATCAATGGAATAGACTTGGGGTAAGGGTAAGCAAAACAGTCTTTGACAAACTCAAAGAGCCCAGCTTTGGGGACAAAAATCCAGTATTCAACAAAAACTGCTATGAAAATTTAAAGACAGTGTGGGAGAGATTAGGTTTGGATCAACACCTCACACCCTACACCAAGATAAACTCAGAATGGGTGAGTGACTTGAACATAAAGAAGGAAACTATAAGTAAACTAGGTGAACACAGAATAGTATACATGTAAGATCTCTGGGAAGTGAAAGATTTTAATACCAAGCAAGACTTAAAAAAAGCCAAAAATATAAAATCAATAATTTTGACTACATCAATTTAAAAAGTTTTTGTACAAACAAAACTAATGTAACCAAAATCAGAAGGGAAATAACAAATTGGGAAACAATCTTCATAACAAAAACCTCTGACAAAGGTTTAATTATTCAAATTTACAAAGAACTAAACCAATTGTAGAAAAAATCAAGCTATTCTCCAATTGATAAATGGGTAAGGGACATGATCAGGCAATTCTCAGTTAAAGAAATCAAAACTATTAATAAGCACATGAAATAAGTGCTCTAAATCTCTTATAATCAGAGAAATGCAAATAAAAACAACTCTGAGGTATCACCTCACACCTAGCAGATTAGCTAACAGGACAGAAAAGGAAAGTAATGAATGCTGGAGGGGATGTGGCAAAGCAGGGACATTAATTCATTGCTGGTGGAGTTGTGAATTGATCCAACCATTCTGGAGAGCAATTTGGAACTGTGCCCAAAGGGTGATAAAAGACTGTCTGCCCTTTGATCCAGCCATAGCACTGCTGGGTTTGTACCCCAAAGAGATAATAAGGAAAAAGACATATACAAAAATATTCATAGCTGTGCTCTTTGTTGTGGCAAAAAGTTGGAAAATGAGTGGATGTCCTTCATTTGGGGAATGGCTGAACAAATTGTGGTATATGTTGGTGATGGCATTCTATTATGCTCAAAGGAATAATAAAGTGGAGGACTGGAACAACCTCCAGGAATTGATGCAGAGTGAGAGGAGCAGAACCAGGGAAACATTGTACACAGAGACTGACACACTGTGGTACAATCTAATGTAACAAACTTCTCCATTAGTGACAATGCAATGACCCTAAACAACTCGGAGTAACCTATGAGAAAAACCACTATCCACATTCAGAGGAAACATTGTGGGAGTAGAAACATAGAAGAAAAACATTTGCTTGAATACATGGGCCGAAGGGGATATGGATGGGGATGTAGACTCTAAATAAACATCCTAGTGTAAACAACAGCATGTAAATAGGTTCTGATCAAGGACACAAGTAATACCTAATGAAATTGTGCATTGACTGCAGGAAGAGTGGGTGGAGGGATGGGAGGGAGATAATGTGATTATTGTAACTAAGAAATATTGTTCTAAATTGACTAAATAAACTTATTCAAATGGAAAAAATAAATTCATCTTGCTTCTTAACCTTTCAGTCATCATGGATGCTGTCATTTTAAAAAAATCCATTTAATTAATTAATTAAGAATATTTTTCCATGGTTATATGATTCATGTTTCTTGTCTCCTCTCTTCCTTCCTCCTCCTAGAGCCAATGAGCAATTCCACTGGGTTTTACATGTATCATTGCTCAAAACCTATTTCCATTTTATTATTTTTTGCAATAGAGTGATCATTTAATGTGATCATCAAACCATGTGATGGATCCTATGTTTTTCTTCCGCATTTTGGATGTTGTTATTTTGACTTGTTATAGCAGCAGTGTGAAGGTGATGAGTTCAATTCCCACATCTTCAGGCTTTGACAGTATTGCCAGCCTTGTTCTCTGTTTACATGTATTATGTATTGACCCATATGAATTTTGAGGGGCTGTGTCATATAATCCTGGTACCAGCTACACCAGCACAATGATCTTCAGTATATATGCCTCTTGAGTAACATTTTATTGTTTAATTTTCTGTAGCCTATTTGTAACTCTCACATTTCACTTAGCCTTTCTTCAAAAGAAGGCTAAGAGTCTTTCTTCAATCTCCGTTTTTGTGTTCAAGGGAATCATGATCTGCTTTTGAAGAATTACTCTTGCTTTTATGAGAATCATATTTGATTGAGGAAAGGGTATCCTTCAGGGAAATTAAATTTATTTAACCTGAATTTTCAGTTTTCCCTTTCTGAATTACAGAATATGTTCTCAGAATAATGCATAAAGAATATCAGATATTTCAGAACCAGACTTTAGGGAATATATGGTTTCAAAACTAAAATGTAAAATTAGAACTTTTGCTTTCATGTTACAAATTCTAATTTCAGATGAGGCTTTATTCCTCTAACTAAACTACTGATCAGTTAAATTATCCTCTTCAAGACCTTATAACATTCTCCTCTATGTTATTAATAATCCCTGCATGACCTCAAAGCATCTTTGAAGAAACTCATTCAAAATTCCTGATATTGTTTTAAAAGAATAATCAACAGGCAAGTATAGTAACATGTTAATCTTTTCCTTTTTTATAGAAGAATAACTTTTGGATCCTCAATCATATTTTCCCCAATTTTTAAAAGGGATGTTTTCTTAAGATGTAGTCAACCATACATTGCAATATTTTGAAAAAAAAAATCTGTCTAATAATGGATTGAGTTAAGAATTGCCCACAACTGAATTATTTAGTCATCTCAGAACAAGAATTAATGTAGGTTATCCTATTTTTTTTCTAAGGTTTGTAATAGTTAAAGGAATTGTAGGGATTGAAGAGGTACAAGGGATAAGGAAAGATTTATAACAAGGAATGGAGGAGTTTCAGGGACAGAGGGAATATGGCTGCTGGTAAGGTAAAAGGAGAGAGGTACCTCTTGCTGAGAGGTTGTCTTTGAAAAATGGGGTTTGGGAGAAATGGGTCAATGATGATAGCCTGAGGGGAGAATTTATCTATTGATTAATGTTGAAGACACCTCAGGGCAGGTAAGCACAGACCCTCCTGAGGGACAAGCCTCCTCCCCCCACACTAAGGTTGCCCAACAGGGGTCCGATAAGGACTGTTTATGGTTGAATGGCTGGCTGTCTTTAGGTTCTGCTCCCTCTATTTCCCCCTGAAAATCACAGTACTCTAATCTGACTGAGGATTATTTAACTCAAGATGACTTTAATAATAAATTTGCATTGGGAAGGTATCAGGGTAAAGGTAAGAGGGATTGCCCTATACTTTTCTCAGAT
This sequence comes from Monodelphis domestica, assembly GCF_027887165.1. Lineage (NCBI taxonomy): Eukaryota > Metazoa > Chordata > Mammalia > Didelphimorphia > Didelphidae > Monodelphis > Monodelphis domestica. Next base: position 69,677,762 of record NC_077231.1, on the reverse strand, counting down.
TGGGTTTGAATCTCTCTCACCTTTTGAGCTGATGCCAGGCCTTGCAGGCTTGTGGAGGGTTTTTTTAATTGCTGTCTATGCTAATCTATGCTAGTTTTCTTAAGTTCAAAGTCTTTAGCAGTAGACAATAAGAGGAAGAAAAGATTCTGATATTCAGAGCTGATTGGACTTGTCACTTTGGGCTAGTGCCCTAAAGATCAGCCTTTCAGCTCAAACCTCTCCCCTTAAAACCTTTTGTTCAATGACACAATGACAGGAATCCAGGTAGAGCACATAGTTGGGAAATATCCAAGAATAGGGGTACTTCTATCCAGAGACAAGTAGAGAGCACTCCTTCCAGTCTGAGGGCCAGGAAAGAGAATAACCCTTGAAAGCAACTGTCATTCTCCACATCATCCCTCCTCCCACCAACTGTCATCATTGTCAATATCTTCACTCCAGCATTTCAACTGCTGTCAGGTCCACTTCAGTGACAGAAAGATCAAAAGCTTGATTCAGTTTTCCTTTCCACAATCGTCCCCTTTTTTGTTGTGACCTTCCCAAGGTCACTTATATTTATTATAGTTGCCAAGCTACTAAATCTAGTTTCTAACTACTCCCCCCACAATAATAAATTTCCCTCAATTACTCTTTCAATTTTCTATGCTAATCTTATCTAATCTAAGGAATTTGATCCAGGAAAGTTTTGAGTAAGGGTAGTTTTGGAGTTTTACAGTAAATTCAGTACAATAGCTTTAAACAAAGCCATTATAAAAAAAAATTGAATCTTAATGCTAATACTACTTACTCTTGCTAAGTTAAACTAATACAAGCATTTTTACTATTTTATTTATTTATAGTTATTTGCAAACTATTTTATCTATCTATCTCCATTAAACACAATTTCAGCATCAGATTTACAATAAAAAATTAAAAGTTTACTAGCTGCAAATGAAGCTTAAGTATAACTAACTGTCTATGCTATGCTTAACTTAATTTACTCCTAATCTATTCCCTACTTATTATAATTATTCTCTAAGTCTCTAGTCTAATCTATAACCTAATCTTGTGAACAACATAAGTACATGCTATGTTACATATTTACAGACTCTATCACTATGTTACTAACGTAATTATAGTATATACATTATTTACAGAGATTATTTACATATAATACAATAATATACATTGGTCCTGCATCTTGATGTTAGTCAAAGAGATATATATATATTGAGCTTTCTATTTGCCTGAAACTTCATGGAACTAAGTATATACATATTTACATTTTGCATAAATCCAATTTCAGACACTCATTTATTTATAGGAGGTCTCCCAATATATGTCACTTTGTGATTTTGTGTTTTATGTCTAATAGTGTTGTGTTGAATGGATACTTATCAAGTTTCTTCAGATTTCCACTTTTCATGTTGACTAATGGCTTTCTTCTTTCTTCCAAGTTATGTGGTGTTGCATGCTATTTCTTTAATATGCAAAATTAATTCTGTTTTATACTTTTATCGCACTCAACCTTACATATAACTCCAATTTTCCATATGTCCTCTTCTTGAATAAACAAATTTACAAACTTCAAAGCATTAGCTTTCCATTTCAGCTTTTTCTCTTTGTTTCTTCCCTCTAGCAGTTTTTATTGATACTTTTTCCTCTGGATTGCTTTAAAATCTTTTCCTCTGGGCAAGAAAGTTTTCTTCTTGCTTTGGCATGCTTAACTGCTGGGATCTCATTGTCTCAAACATTATGTGGTGTACTTTTTGATGTTAATCAGTTTTTGTTTTAATTTCTCAGCACTATCTTTTCTCTAGTTATCTTCTTCTTTGTCTATTACAGTGATGTTGGATTTTTCTAGTTTTATGTGGTAACAGTGGAACCATGAGTGTTTCCCTGCAATTTTTATAGCTGTTGGGGTAGTAAGCAATACTTCATGTAGTCCAGTCCATTTTATGCCTAGAGCCAATTTTTAATTGAAATTTTTATGTATACTTAAAAAAATTAAGTATATTTTATGTATACTTATGTATACTTCCCCCACCAATTGTCATTGCTGTCCATCAATCTACCCTCTAACATTCCAACAGCTGTCTGGTCCACCTCAGTGGCAGAAAATCCAGAGCTTGATTCTGTTTTCCTTTTCACAGGTTGAAGGTAGATTGAAGTCTTTTTTTCTGAGGGGACTATGTCTTTTGAAAAACTTCTTCTCCAATATGATTTTCTTTTATTCATATATTTGTCCCCATTTTTCTCATTGTGTTGTCTTTAAGTTTCACTCTTCTTTTGAATCCTTGGGACTTTCTCCTCCCTCTTGCTTTAAATACATTCTGATTTTTTTTCTTTGTTGACAGCCTATATTGTGCTACTCTAACCTGTTTGAGTAGTGTTGAAGTGGTGAGTTTAAGACTAACCCTGACAATCTTTCAGATTAGCCCAAACTCACTGTCTATTTATTGACTGTATAACTTTTGCCAGGGATGTATCATTGAACCCCAGGATCATTTGGTGCAGCACAATTATCTCCAGCGTATATGCTTTTGAAGTAACTTTTTAATTACTTGTATTTCCATACCCTATTATCTTTCAACTTTTGAAGACAATTTCAACTCTCTGCCTTTCTCCAAAAAGAATGATAAGCTTCTTTCTAAAACAGATTTAGAAATGTCTTTAATATTATCTATCCTTATGTTCAAGGTAATCAGGATGTGTTATAGGAGAAGAATTTCTCTTCTTTATAGGAGAATTTTGTTTGATTGAGCATAACCTTCAGGGAGTTTGAATTTGTTGACCATAAAAAATCAGTTTTCCCAGTTCAGATTATAGACTATTTTCCCAGAATAGTGCAGAATTTAAATATGAGATTTCAGAAGCAGGCATTAGAGAATATACAGTTTGAAATCCAGAAGGAAAAATCAGGACTTTTGATTTTGCATTACCAAGATGAATCACAGTTTATGCTCTATCTCTCCACCAGAATTGCTGACAAGTTAAATTTAGGTTCTACAGGATCTTTTAATATTTTTTCTTTATATTATTTATGGTCCATAATTCATATCAAATCATCCATGATCTAGTTAGCAGCCTCATTTAAATATTTCAGATAATTTTTTTTAAAGAGTCATCAATGGGAAAGTCTTGTAACATGTAAATTGTTACCTTTCCTTGAAGGAGAGATCCTTTTGGATTCTTAAAAATATTGTACCCAGTTTTCACTGTTGCCTTTTTTATGAGATAATAAATTATTCAGTTTCACAAATTGGAAAGAATCTGACAGATAATGCCTTGAGTTAAGATTTTTCAACATCTGAATTGCTAAGAAAGCTCAGAACAAAAATTAATTTGTATTGGCTTGTTGTCTATATAACCTAACAAAATGATGACCATTTTGGGGGAGATATTGTAATGTCAAAACAAAGTCCCAATATGATTTCCTTTTCCTTCAGAAATACCTCCCCTTTTTGGGATAGAAATATCTTTTTTGACTCTACAACTCTTTACTTTTTAATTTCATTATTGCTTTAAATTTTGATTCCTCCTGCCTATGATGTTTTGAAGGTAAATGTGGATGCTGCTCCTCTTAATTGTTAAGAGTGCTGTAGCAGTGCTGAGTTTAAAACCAACCTAGGAAATCATTCAGATTAGTAGCAATCTGACTGCCTTTTTACTTAAATTGACCAAAGTATCTTTTGTCCCTCACATGTAAGAAAGCAGCATATTTATATAAAACAGCTCACTGATCTCCATAATGTATTGTTTTGAATGAACATTTTAGTGATTTATTTTTCCACAATATATTAATTATTCTTTCATCTTGGAAGATAATTCAACATCTGTCTTTCTCTAAAAGTAGAAATAAGCCTTTGTCTTTTAAAATATCTCCTCTTTTTCTTCAATTACACAGAAAAACTTCAATTTCCCTATAAAAATATTTTGGCAAGATTCTCAACCCCTCTTCCATCACCCCTCCCCCACTTTATCTGAGATAACAGACAAGTCTTTTTTTTTTACATTTTACATGTATTTTACATTTGTAATAAGTTTGAAACATCTTTTCATATTGCACATTGTATGAAAGAGAACTAGAACAAAAAAAGTGACAAAATAATGTGAAATATAGTATGTCTTAGTGTGCAAACTCCATCAGGTCTTTCTTTTGAGGTAGATGACCTTTTAATTTTGAGTTCTTGGTGATTATCTGTATTGCTGTATTGTTATGAATAGTTAAGACATTCTTAAGTGTCCATCATATGATGCTGTTACTATGTACAATATTCTTCTGGTTCTGCTCACTTCATTGTGCATCAATTCTTGTAAGTTTTTTAAAGTTTTTCTTAAATCATATTTCTCATCCTTTCTTATAACATCATAATATTATATTACAATTTTACACAACAACCAGCCATTCCTGAATTTATTAACATCCCTTCAATTTCCAATTCTTTGCCACCACAAAAAGATAAATATCTTTCTTCAAATATGTCCTCTCTTTTAAAAATCTCTTTGAGATACATATCTAGTAGTTGTATTGCTGGTTCAAAAGAAATGCATAGTTTTAAAGCTGTTTGGACATAGTTCCAAGACATTCTACAAAATGGTTGTTTGAATCAATTTACAACTCTAATAATACTGCATTAGTGTCCCAATTTTCCCACATTCTATCCAGAATTTATTACTTTCCTTTTATGTCATATTAGGCAGTCGGATAGGTGTGATGTGACATCTCAGAGTTATTCTAATTTGCATTTCTGTAATCAAGAGTGATTTAGAGCATTTTAATGTAATTATGTATATTTATAGCTTTGATTTCTTCATGTAAAGACTGCCTATTCATATCATTTGATCATTTATTAATTGAAGAATGATATATATTTTTATAAATTTGAATCAGTGTTCTACATATTTGAGAAATAAGGACTTTATTAATGATACTTGGTGTAAATTTTCCCCTCAGGTTTCTCATTTAAAAAAAAAACTTAGATGCATTGTTTTTGTTTTTGAAAATCCTTTTAGTTTAATATAATCATAATTATCCATTTTACATCCTATAATGCTCTCTGCCTCTAATTTGCTAAACGTAGTATCCTTTACACCTAACCATGTATCCATTTTGACCTTATCTTGTTATACAGTGTGAGATATTGATCTGTTCTTAATCTCTGTCCTAACTTTATTTAATTTTCCAGTTATTATCAAATAGTCATTTCTTGTCCACCATACATGAATATTTTGGTTAATCAAACCCTAAATAACTATGATCATTTACTACGTTATATTATACAGCCTATCTCTTCCAATGATCTAATACTCTCTTAGGCAACACCAGATTATTTAGATTAGTTGCTCTCAACCTGTGGGTCGCGACCCTGGTGGGGGTCGAATGACCAAAACACAGGGGTCACCTAAAGCCATTGGAAAATACATATTTCCTATGGCTTTAGCGGCTGAGAAATCACGCTATTTTACAGCAAGATCTTGGAAAGAATGGGGACCCTGCTGCCTGCATATTATACTAATATTAGTTACCTATCAGTAGCCCTCCCCCTATGAGGGGTGATGGATTTACCCTGTTACCTTGTGACCAGACTCAAACAGAGACCCAGTGAGAGCACCCGGGCACTGGCTCCAGAGGGGTTAAGAACGAGTCCTGGAGTGGATAATGGAGCCGAGTAACCCTAGCAAAATAAAGCCTCAGCTCAAGCTGGAGGGAGATGACAGGAAGAAGAAGGCAGCGTCTGGGGACCCCCTCCCCAGGCAGGACTTACCTCCCGCCCCTCCTGCTGGATTAATATTTCTCAACATATAATTAAATATTGTTTTGTGATTAATCACTATGTCTAAATTATGTTTGATTTGTAGCAATAAGAATACATAATGCATAGCAGGTATTTACATTCCAAATCATAACTGTAGCAAAATTACAGTTTTGAAGTAGCCACCAAAATAAAATTTTGGTTTGGTGTCACCATAACATGAGGAACTATATTGCGGGGTCATAGCATTAGAAAGGTTAAGAACCACTGGTTTAGATGATTAAAGCTTTGTAATACAATTTGAAATCAGGTACTCCTAGCCACTTTTTTTTCACATTGTTTCATTTATTCTTCTGATACATTTCCAGATTTATTTTTTTGCTCTGTGAAATTATTTTGGGTAATTTGAATAATATGGTGCTGAATAAATAGATCAATTTAGGTAAGATTATCAATTTTATAATATTGGCTTGGTCAATTCTTGAACAAATAATATTTTTCCAGTTGTCTAAATCTGACTTTATTTTTGTGAAAAAATGTTTTGTTTTTGTGTCCACATAATTTCTGAATCTGCCATGGCAGGTAGACACCCAAGTATTTTATATCCTTCACAATTAAGTTCAATTGATTTTTTTCTATCTCTTGTTGATGGACTTTGTTTCTCTAGAGTTCTTTTATTATACCATATTATCTGTGAATGGTAATCATTTTATTTCCTCAGTGCCAACTTTAATTCCTTCAATTTCTTTTTTCTTTTATTACCAAAGGTAGAAGTTCTAGTACAATATTGAATAATAGTGGGGATAATGTGAATTCTTGTGGCACCTTTTATATTTTTGAGAATTCATCTAGTTAGTTTTTCATTATTACAGATAATACTTATTGATGATTTTAGATATATACTATTTATCATTTTAAGGAAAACTCTATTAAATCTGTTTTTAAATGGAGAGTAAGTTGTATTTTTGTCAAAAGCTTTATCTGCATCTGCTGAGAAAATCATAATATACTAAGATATCAAATCTACAAGGGGTCTTCAGAAAAAAAATTAGGACAATAATGTGATTGGAATTCAAGAGCAAGAAATCAGAAGCTATGGAATTTTTCTGAAATAAAAGGTTTTCTTTAAAGAGTAGTGAATTCAACTACCTTGGTTACTGGGAAACTAATCTTAGAATCCCCAAGTACTTTGGGGGTTTTTTCTCTTTATTGCCTCTTATTTTTTAACAATTTAAACTATATTAGTATCAGTCATTCATATCATTTATAAATCATAGACATGCTCAAATCATCAGCAGAAAAATACAACAATGTTTTAAAGTTTTGCATTTCACTAAAGAAGAAGAATTTAGAGATGCTGTCTGTATGTAGCTGTGATTTTACATTGTTCAGCCATAGATCTAGGGTGATATTTTGGACCGATTCATATGAAGGCTTAATTGACCTAAATTTTTCATAGAGGGGATTTCTTTTGCATGTTCAGAGCAATGAATAATTTGGTAATCATAATTTCTACATAATGCACTCATTGGTCTTTATAACTTCTACTTTTGTATGATTGTTCTCAATTACAATCATTATCTTTATCCAATATACATTCTTCACCATTTTCCATTATTTCACAATCATTAGAATTTCCAACTAATTTTACATTAAAATATTATTTTTCCTCACAATTATTAACACTAATTACATTATCCTTTGTTTCAATCACATTATTTATAAATTCATTAGCTTTATTACATTCAATTCCATTTAATTCTAATCCATTTTCCCTTGAATTTTCAAATACTTGAGAACTCCAGGTACACCCTCATAATAAACATGCTCCTTTGTTCTAATCACCCTTATGTCCACTAACTACTTGGCTGTATTTGGGTCTTGCTCCAGATTTAACCCACTCTTGCATTTTGTTCAAATCAGGTGCTTGAGCTCCCTGACAGCAAGCATTTGGGTAATTATTGCTATTTCTTCTCTGATTATTATTGTTATTCCAATTATTATTTTCCATCCATTATGATATTGCCTATTATATCTGTTATTCCAATTAAGTTGCCTAGAAAATTGTCCTCTGAAGCTACATTCCCTTACAAAATACCCTGTTCAATTACATAAGAAACATCTTGGAGGTCCAGATCTTATTTCTCTTGGCCTGTACTGGTTGTTTGGTTGCACAGATAAGTGCTGCCCCTGCTTTTATTTCCTTTATTTCACTATCCCTTGCTTACTTTCAGCATCCCTTAAGTTTTTTTTTCTCAAATCCTCAATTACTGTATCCCTGTCTTCCTATCAATCATCATTATCCATGCATAAATAAGTTGCTTTTCTCTTTAACTCTTCCAAACCCATCTCTTCTCAGTCTGGTCAATTGTTCTTAAATAACTTTATCTTGGCACAGACATTTTTAACAAATAGTCTCTTGATATGGGCAATTGTATCATCAGCCAACACAACGAGTCTTAATATTAATTCAGCAGCATCTGTTAATCTTTCTAGAAAACTGGTTGGTAATTCATTGTTTCTGCTTTCTGTTTTCACATTTGAACCAAGATGGAAGCTTAGAGGCAGTGAAAATTCAGACCTCTGAAAGCCCTTCCTTACCCATTAAAAACCTAATGCTCTTAGGGGACTGAAAACCTAACCTAACAATAGGACAAAACCAAGGAACCTTCTTGATGGACTAGATTTAAAAGATACACTCCCAAAAAGACTGAATTCAAGAACAGTGGCTAGAATCTCTGGTATAATCTAATGTAATAGATTTTTCTACTAGTAGCAATGCAGTGATCCAGGATAATCTAGAGGAACTTGTGAGAAAGGACACTATCCACTGCCAGAGAAAGAACTGTTGGAGAAAAAAAGAAAAAGAAAATGATTGATCACATATGATTGATCACATATTTTGATGGTGATATAATTGGGGTATTAGCTTTAAAAGATCATTCTATTGCAAATATGAATATTGTGGAAATAGTTTTTGAACAAGATACATATATAACCTAGTAGAATTGCTTTTCATCTCCAGGAGGTGAAAGGGAAGAGAGATTGGGAAAAATCAGGAATCCTGTAACCATGAAAAAAATAATCTAAATAAATAAATTAATTATATTATAAAAACAATGCTGAGGTACCTCCTCACATTTATCAGACTGGTAAATATGGTAATAAAGGAAAGTGACAAATTTTGGAGGGGACGTGGCAAAATTGGGACACTATTGTATTGTTGGTGGAGTTGTGAAATGATTCAATCATTCTGGAGGGCGACTTGGAACCATGCCCAGAGGGCTATACAACTGCATACCCTTTGATTCTGTAACATCACTACTGGGGTCTTTATCTCAATAAGATAATGAAAAAATGGGGGAAAGAACCTACCTCTTAAAATATTTATAGTGCATTTTGTAATGGTTAACAATTGGAAATTGAGTTGAAATTATTGAATATAATTTTATTGCATGATCATATGCAAGGGATGCATTAATAATTCTCTTCTTTCCATTTGGTTTGAAGGTTTTTATGCCTTAATTCATAGTTATTTTTGTGAAGGTGTGTACAGCTGAGAAGAAAATGATATTCTTTTCAGTTTTCTCCAAAAGTCTCATGCCTATTTTTTTCTTCTATCTTGTTTGTTTTACAGTTAAGTTTATCTAGTTCTGAGAGGACAATGCTAAAGTCACTAACTAGTATAATTTGATATTTCCTCCTAAAAGTCATTTAATTTTTCTTAAAGAGTTTGGATGCCATTCCATTTGGTTCACATATGTTTAAATGAATTGATATTACTTCATTGTCTATGATACTTTGTTCCCCTGAAGCAATCAGTGCTAATATCCTTCTGTTCCTGATTCTATGACTAGGTCTCATAGTTCTTCAGTCATAATTAATACTTCTATCTTTCTTGGAATTGAGACGAGGATCCTTACTCTCCCATTAGTGACCACAAGTTCTCCTGTCCTGCAAGCACAATGAAGTATCCTGTTCCTCTGAGGTTGCAAGTGGTATTACTCTCTTTGGCTCTAGGACTATTACTTGGACTTGTCTTTGGGCAACATAACAGGATTCTGAACCCAGCACCAAAAGAGGATCTCCTGCAATACTGTTTTCACCAATTGTCCAATTCCCTCCACCATCTGTGAGCCAAGAGGCCCTGAAGCTACTGTTGCTGCAGCTGTATCCAAAGTAAGTATGAATTCTTATACATGGGAAATCAGCAAATGCTACATATCAAAGCTTAACTTATGGTTTTGTGGATTCTAGATTTAAGAAAGTAATGGACAAAATAGAAATAATGAAGTTTAACTTAAAATATGTTATGGGTACATTTTTTTTTCCTGGAAAACTTGTTTTTTTCACTAACAAATATGTGGTGTATGTCTGTGTGCACATGTTTGTGTATTTATGTGGGACTTGAAGATAGGTTACTCTTATGGGAACATGATACCTAAGTACACAGTATCCAGAACCAGGAAGGAATTGTAGATAGCCTTTTTTTTCAAGATGGCAACCTTGATGTGAACTCATCAATGGAAAAGGCATGTTCTAGTGTAATGCTCTAAGCTCTAAGGATTCTATTACTAGGAAATGATCAGAAAATTCAAAAGAAGACAGTTCCCTATCTATCCCATGACTTCAAAAATTAATTCTCAATAGATTTAGAGTATAGCTGGAAGGGAATGAATTCCAAAGCCATTGAGTCTGAACCTCTTTTTGGGTATTGGTTTCTTTAAAAAAATATGCACAAACTCTCTAACTCTTACTATTTTTGCAAATTGCTATTTCATAAAGGTCAATTTTTATGTCTTCCTTTTAGTTACTTAATCCAGAAATAGAAGATTTGAAATTGTCTAATCATTTATTTTTATGATAATGTAATTTATATTCATTTGATAAAATAGGATCACTATTGACAAAGGAATCCAGAAAGAACAATTCAGAAAGCTCTTATAGGTCTAGGCTATCCAGTCTTCAGGGAATTCTTATTGATAGGAATATTATTTTCACCAGACTATGGAGGCATGGAAAGAGTCCTAGATTAACACTTAGGAAACTGAGGCTTTCCTAACAAAATTATTGATCCAGGTGGAATAGCAGAAGTCATTTAGTCCATAGCCTTTACTTTAAAGATTATGTGTTCATACAAGTACATACATGGGATAGATATTAGTTAGTGTTTGATTTAAAAACTGTTTCTTTAAGATACAATTTCCATTAACTTGTAGCATCCTTTTCTCTATTTCTAGAATAGTCCTTTTCACCCAGGTGATTTTGGCTTACTCACTGTTTTTTCCTGAGAAGAAGATATTTTAATTTTTGTTATTTTTCAATACTTTTGCTCTTTTCCATCCCTTTCCCCTTACCAGGAAGAAATGATTGAACTAATTTTTGGAGGTGATTATAATGAAATCTTATCATACCAGGAGAAATGACCAAAGAGATGATTTTATGGTCTCTTGGGAAATATGAAATTATGCAGAAGGAGGTATCAAGGAAACAGCAAAATAATTCATAAAAGGACAATGACATTAGAAAATAAAACAAATTTATGTAAATAAAGAACTTTTATCCAAAAAATAGCCCACCATATTCACTGAAGACTGATTAAGCTTATTACTTATCATCTGATAGAAGTAGTAGATGGACTCAGAGTCTAGAAAAATAATATACTTTTATCTATATTGGCAGGTTTCGGTTTTTTTATACTTCTGGTTACCACTTTCCCCCTTTATTCTATCTTTTTAAAGGAGGGGTGTCTTGAGGGAGAATATGCAATGTTAGTCATAGTGATATTATAAATACAAAACAACAATAGAAATGTAGAAAATTTAACATAAACAACTAAAATCCAGAATGAAGGATAAACAAGCTGGAGGGGACTACCAAAGAAAGGGGAAGGAAAAATCCAAAGTCCAGCAGTAAGTACTTCAACAATGATCTAAAAGTCCATAAAATCCAGGAATGATCAGGAAAACTGAGGAGAAAACTATAATGGGTAATTTTTCTTTCCAAGATTAAGAATTAATCTCACAGGTAAATAAAGAACATAGAAGCCATGGAACACTTCTGAACGACCATTACAGATACTTTACTTTACTGTAGGATCCCTCCCACCCTGCCCATAGTCTCAGACTATGCCAGATGTCTCTGAGAATACAGAACCCAGCATCCAATAAAGCCTGCACTGGCAATGGAGGTCACTCTGATGCAATATTGTGCTGGTCAATGTTTAAAAACTAGCTCCTCAGGGGAAAAAATCAAATAGGACACAAAGATAAATTAAATCTGTATTATTTAGTCTCTATCAATTTCTTAAGTCTAGACAATTAAACAATACATAATGCCCTGATTTATAGCCTTCTGTTGTGTAAATGCTCACAATGAAACTATCAGCTAGGGGCTCAGTTGACTGTAGTCTAGCCCTGCTCTGAACCCCAGATATTTCCTGCTCAGGTAAATTCTATTCCTGAATTCTGTGTTTTAGTATGAAGCTTGGCTCAGACCCATACTCATATCAGGGCTCCGTCAAAAGTTTGGCTGCTCTAATCAGGGAAAATTCATATCATATATTCAGAACAGGGCCAGAGCAAGAGCTTTGACAGAGTAGGGCTGTGGACTCAGCTTTTGGTATCAAATCAGAACTAGACTAGGTTCACTGTTAATTTGACTAGAAAGCTGGGTTAAAAATTCAGTCTCCCAGTTCAGACCTGGGAGTAAAAAAAGTAGCTCTATTACTCAAAAAAAGTAATGAAATGTATTTTCCTATTTTTTTAAATTTTTATTTGGTCATTTCCAAACATTATTCACTGGAAACAAAGATCATTTTCTTTTCTTCCCTCCCCTCCTCCCACCACCTCTCCCATAGCCCACGCGCAATTCCACTGGGTATCACATGTGTTCTTGATTCAAACCCATTTCCATGTTGTTGGTATTTGCATTAGAGTGTTCATTTAGAGTCTCTCCTCAGTCATATCCCCTCCACCCCTGTAGTCAAGCAGTTGCTTTTCATCGGTATTTTTACTCCCACAGTTTATCTTCTGCTTGTGGATAGTGTTTTTTAGATCCCTGCAGATTGTTCAGGGGCACTGCATTGCCTCTAATGGAGAAGTCCATTACCTTCAATTGTACCACAATGTATCAGTCTCTGTGTACAATGTTTTCCTGGTTCTGCTCCTTTCGCTATGCATCACTTCCTGGAGGTTGTTCCAGTCTCCATGGAATTCCTCCAGTTTATTATTCCTTTGAGCACAATAGTATTCCATCACCAACAGATGCCACAATTTGTTAAGCCATTCCCCAATTGAAGGGCATCCTCTCATTTTCCAATTTTTAACCACCACAAAGAGCGCAGCTATGAATATTCTTGTACAAGTCTTTTTCCTTATGATCTCTTTGAGGTACAAACCCAGCAGTGCTATGGCTGGATCAAATGGTAGATATTCTTTTGTCGCCCTTTGGGCATAGTTCCAAATTGCCCTCCAGGATGGTTGGATTAATTCACAACTCCACCAGCAATGAATTAAACTTTGCCACATCCCCTCCAGCATTCATTACTTTCCATAGCTGTTATGTTAGCCAATCTGCTAGGTGTGAGGTGATACCTCAGAGTTGTTTTGATTTGCATCTCTGATTATAAGAGATGTAGAACACTTTTTCATGTGCTTATTAATAGTTTTGATTTCTTTATCTGAGAACTGCCTATTGTAAAAAATAGACTCGAATACCGGACTACAATCCCCATGAGCCTTTGCTCCACTTCCCCAGAATGCCTTGTAATCTCACCTGGGCCGAGATTGAGAAGGTATTTAAGCTGATTCAAAGGCTTTTGAGGGCTCGCTCTCTTGGCTCTTTTTGGACTTCTGTTTTGAAGCAGGCGGTCTCTTGCGTGATGTGAGGTTATTTTGTCTAGGCCTCTGGCCTAGGCACATGTTTCTTACTTGTATATTCTTTAATCTTTAACCTTTAATAAACCTCTAAAAATATAATACTCCTTGCAGAGAGAAACTAATTTCTACCTGTCTCCCCATCTCCCCTAAATTTTAATCTTTACAGTTGGCGACCACGAATGGATAAAAAAAAACTCAATCTTCTGAATTCTTTTCTGATCTTTAGTTCAACTTTTAATATCTTGTACCTAGAAAAAAAAAATTTTTTTTGAGCCATATCTCTCTGGCCAAGGTTTTCTACCCTTGCAAAGCTGCTATAGGCTCCGGACCTGCTGCCCGCCCCACCTGGCTCTGCCCCGCCGCTTCCTGCCTGCAGCCTGCAGCCCTGATGGTCCTCATCTGGTACCTGGTCCTGGCCTTGCCCACCCCCGCAGCCGCTCCTGCTCCTGGTCTCTCACCGGCCCACTGCCTGCCTATTTCTGCGCCCCAGACCCACGAGCACGACCCCAGCCGGCTCATCACCCAGATCCTTGGAGCAGATTGCTCAGGACTCATTGCGACCAGCTGGTAACAGTATTGGCCACGTGGGCAGAGGGGAGAGACAAGAGGGAAATTTTCCCTTAGGCTAAGCCCCCATGTGGATGGGGGTATTGACCACAGGGGGATCAGAGCAGGGGAGAGAGAAAAGGGAGAGGAGAAGAAACAGATTTTTTCAAACAGAAATTTAAAAAGCAATGGGCTGTTTAAAAGGATTTTTTGACTCTTCTGGCAATTTCATTGATTTTACCTGCCTGTCAGGGAGCAGACTCAGCCCAAAGATTCAACTTTAACTTTGGGGAGGAAAATGGGTGGCCCATCAAACTGGGAACCAGGCCCAGAGACGGGAGGTCTCTAGTTAAAATCTGGCTTCCGATGTTTCCCAGCTATGGGGCCCTGGACGGATCCCTTGAACCCCATAGCCTAGCCTTTACTACTCTACCTGTGGACAATAGACATTTAAATGGATAATTAAAAACAAACAAACAAACAAACAAACAAAAAACCCAAGGAACTTTGAAGAGACTAAAGGCTATATTCTAAGGCATTTCAGACTCCAATGGTTTATAAACATCTCTGTATTCTATTGCATTGTTTTGTTTAAGATATAACTTTGTGATTTTAAGTTCATATATTACTGGATTGAATATTATTCTGTGAACTGAAGGTTGATTGAATTTATTTTGAATGTACTGAGTTTTAAAATTCTGTTGTTTTCCCCCTATAACTGTGTTGAAAAAAATATTATTGTGAATAAGCCCATATATGAAAAAAACAGCTTTTTTCTATTTTGCTGAGGATAGATGGATTTCAGAACTGGTTATAATTGTATTAACAACCTTTGGAATTTTAATGTGCTAAATACCTCAAATGATTTGATTTTAAGGGTTTTTTAAATATGATTTTTGGAATTTTTTTTTAACAATCTAGTTATTTTTGCCTGCCCTTACCACGAGGTAAGGCCAATAGTAGCTGAAGTGAATTACATTTTATAAACCCCCAACCTTCCCACATGTGAATGGAAGTTGGGCAGTTAATCTCAGGGCATTTGTATCCCTATAAGCCTCCAAGAAAAAGGAGCATCCCTTTATTTATGCTCTTCAGCTCACTATTTTACTTCTACCATAATGATAGATAGATTTCTTGATTATGTTCTTAACCCTAGATGAGTTTTACTTTGTTAAAAAAATATATATATATGTTTATTACCAAGGTTGAAAGATTGCTATGTTTGTAAAAATTGTGACAAATGTCCATCAATTCATAGGTTTTAAAAATGGCATACAACAACTTATGTGAAATATGAAAGTGTTTGTTTGCTATTGTAATTAATTGGGCTATTGAGAATTTTGGGGATTTTGATATCTATATATTTGTACTACTGTATTTTTAAAGATGAAAAAATTGTTAACCTTGTTCAATTCATTTGCTTTCTACTCACAGTGATCATGGCCAGAAACAAAGAGGAAATGGATCTCATTTTTTGGTGAGAAAGCCTTGTATTTTATATTTTCTTAACTGACACAGAGTGTCAATGGTTATAAGCTATATTTTTGAATTTTTAAAGTTCTTTTATTATTACATTTTTCTTGCATGTGCAATATACTTTTTCAGTTTTTTTTATTATTTTTCTCTCCTTTTTTATATTTGAAGCACATGTCACCAGCTTTAAGATTTTCTTTAAAATTTTGATTTTTAAGGTTAAGATACATTTGCTAATACATGCCCTAAAAGGCTTGTGACTATAAAAATGATGGCACTAATTATTTAAATAAATTATGGGACTTTGCTTAATGATTCTGTCTGATTCCAGGACAAAAGATACACACAAGAGCCATTTCATAGGGCCAAAGAAAGGCCAATCTAGGATGGATTGATGCACTTCTAGGCCAATACAAAGGTCTTGAACCTAGTGTGAAGACTCGAGGTTACTATGTTTAACATGTGTTAAGACATAGGCTTTCCTTGTATACACACTCACCCTGAAGATACTCACAGATGAGTATCCCTGAAAACCTTGGCTCCTACTTGGCTTCTATAATCTGGTCCCTTCCTTTTCTGCCTCTCATAGTGTGGTACCTTTCTGTAGTCCTGGCACTGACTGGGTAAATGCATCATTACTTAGATCATTTTGATTGGGCCCTGATTGAAGGATCTGTAATAGATTTATTTTTCTTCTACTTGGAATTTTTACACATAAGACTTTGATAGTCTATATTTTCATCCAGAAATTTTTCTTTTCTTTTGGATTTTCTGATTACTTTTTAATATCTCTTGCCAATTGATTCATATACCTCATACTTCAGCCATGCATCCCTAACTGATTCTGAATCTTTCAATCACCCACAACACGGGGGAATGTAAAAAAAAAATCATTATTTAAATTGCAAAGTTTAAATTCCTTTTGAGAAGAATTTTAGGAAAAGAAGATGCTACTTCCCTGAATCCAGAAACTGAACTGTTGGAGAAGCCATCATGAAGAAGCCTCCAGACCACAAGCTGCACAAAAATGAACTTTGGGTGTGGTTAATGAACATTTATTTGCATGCATACTTTCATGCCAAAGGGGACTGCCCCCTAACTGGCTTTCTGTCAATGCATCCAGTAATTATTGGTTTTATTCTTTTCTTTCTCTTATCCTCAAATTATTATAATATTTAAATTGATTATGTTTTCATGATCCTTTGGAAAAAAATTAATTTTTTTGCAAATGATCATACGGGGGAATTTTAAAAATAGACTTGAATATCGGACTACAATCCCCATGAGCCTTTGCTCCACTTCCCCAGAATGCCTTGTAATCTCACCTGGGCCG
Organism: Monodelphis domestica; assembly: GCF_027887165.1. Taxonomy (NCBI): domain Eukaryota; kingdom Metazoa; phylum Chordata; class Mammalia; order Didelphimorphia; family Didelphidae; genus Monodelphis; species Monodelphis domestica. The sequence goes on along the minus strand of NC_077231.1, from coordinate 69,660,795 downwards.
AGATTGAGAAGGTATTTAAGCTGATTCAAAGGCTTTTGAGGGCTCGCTCTCTTGGCTCTTTTTGGACTTCTGTTTTGGAGCAGGCGGTCTCTTGCGTGATGTGAGGTTATTTTGTCTAGGCCTCTGGCCTAGGCACATGTTTCTTACTTGTATATTCTTTAATCTTTAACCTTTAATAAACCTCTAAAAAATATAATACTCCTTGCAGAGAGAAACTAATTTCTACCTGCCTCAGTCTCCCCGTCTCCCCTAAATTTTAATCTTTACACTATCCATGTCTCTAGCCCATTTATCAATTGGAGAATGGCTTGATTTTTTTGTACAATTGATTTAGCTCTTTGTAAATTTGAGTAATTAAACCTTTGTCAGAGGTTTTTATGAAGATTGTTTCCCAATTTGTTGCTACCCTGCTGATTTTAGTTACATTGGTTTTGTTTCTACAAACCCTTTTTAATTTGATGAAGTCAAAATTATTTATTTTACATTTTGTGACTCTTTCTAAGTCTTGCTTGGTTTTAAAATCTTTCCCTTCCCAGAGGTCTAACCGGTATACTATTCTGTGTTCACCTAATTTATTTATAGTTTCCTTCTTTATGTTCAAGTCATTCACCAATTCTGAATTTATCTTGGTGTAGGGTGTGAGGTGTTGATCCAAACCTAATCTTTTCCACACTGTCTTCCAATTTTCCCAGCAGTTTTTATCAAATAGTGGGGTTTTGTCCCAAAAGCTGGGGTCTTTGGGTTTGTCATAAACGGTCTTGCTGAGATCATTTACACCAAGTCTATTCCACTGATCCTCCTTTCTGTCTCTTAGCCAGTATCAAATTGTTTTGATAACCACTGCTTTATAGTATAGTTTGATATCTGGGACTGCAAATCCTCCTTCCTTTGCATTTTTTTTTCATGATTTCCCTGGATATCCTTGACTTTTTTTTTCCAAATGAACTTAGTTATGCTTTTTTCTAATTCAGTAAAGAAGTTTTTTGGTTGTTCAATGGGTATGGCACTAAATAAGTAAATTAATTTGGGTAGTATTGTCGTTTTTATTATGTTAGCTCATCCTACCCATGAGCAATCAATGTTTTTCCAATTGTTTAGATCTAGTTTTAGCTGTGTGGAAAGTGTTTTGTAGTTGTGTTCATATAGTTCCTGTGTTTGTCTCTGCAGATAGATTCCTATTTTATATTGTCTAAGGTGATTTAAAATGGAATTTCTGTTTCTAATTCTTGCTGCTGAGATGTGTTGGAAATATATATAAATGCTTATGACTTATGTGGGTATATTTTGTATCCTGCAACTTTGCTAAAGTTGTTGATTATTTTGACTAGCTCTTTGGTTGATTCTCTACAATTCTTTAAATAGACCATCATATCATCTGCAAAGAGTGATAGCTTGGTCTCCTCATTGCCAATTTTAATACCTTTAATTACATTTTCTTCTCTAATTGCTACTGCTAGGGTTTCTAGTACAATGTTAATTAGCAGAGGTGATAATGGGCATCCTTGATCTTATTGGAAAGTCTTCTACTTCATCCCCATTGCAGATAATGTTCACTGATGATTTTAGATATATACTGTTTATTATTTTTAGGAAAGGCCCTTCTATTCCTATGCTTTCTAGTGTTTTCAATAGGTATGGCTGTTGTATTTTGTCAAAGGCTTTTTCTGCATATATTGAGATAATCATATGATTTTTATTAGTTTACTTGATAATGTGGTCAATTATGTGGATGGTTTTCCTAATATTGAACCATCCTTGCATTCCTGATGTAAATCTCACCTGTTCATAATGAATAACTCTCATGATCATGATCACTTGCTGGAGTCTTTTTGCTAGTATTCTATTTAAGATTTTTTTCATCTATGTTCATTGAGGATATTGGTCTGTAGTTTTCTTTCTCTGTTTTTGACCTGCCTAGCTTAAGAAGCAAGACCATATTTGTGTCATAAAAGTAATTTGATAGAACTCTTTCTTTGCTTATTGTCACATAGTTTGTATAATATTGGGATTAGTTGTTCTTTGAATGTTTGATAGAATTCATTTGTGAATCAATCTGGATCTGGGGATTTTTTCTTAGGGAGTACTTTGATGGCTTGTTAAATTTCTTTTTCTGATATGGTGTTATTTAGGAATTCTATTTCTTCTTCTCTTAATTTAGGCAATTTATATTTTTGTAAATATTCACCCATATCACAAAGATATTTATTGGCATATAATTGGGCATAATGGTTTTTAATGATTGCCTTAATTTCCTCTTCATTAGAGATGAGATCTCCCTTTTCATCTATGATATTGTTAGTTTGGTTTTCTTCTTTCCTTTTTTAAATTAGATTGACCAGTACTTTGTCTATTTTATTTGTTTTTTTCAAAGTACCAGCTTCTAGTCTTATTTATTAAGTCAATAGTTCTTTGACTTTCAATTTTATTAATTTCTCATTTGATTTTTAGGATCTCTAATTTAGTTTTCATCTGAGGATTTTTAATTTGTTCACTTTCTAGGTTTTAATTTGAATGCCCAATTCATTGACCTCTGCCCTCCCTAATTTGTTAATATATAAACTTCATAATATAAATTTGCCTCTAAGTACTGCTTTGGCAGCATCCCATAGATTTTGAAAGGATATCTTATTATTATTTTCTTAAATGAAATTATTAATGGTTTCTATGATTTGTTCTTTAACTGATTTTGGATAATTTTATTAATTAATTTCCAATTAGTTTTTTATTTGCCTCTCCATGTACCATTGCTAATTATTATTTTCATTGCACTGTGATCTGAAAAGTTTGCACTTGCTATTTATACTCTTGAACTTGTTTGTCATGTTTTTACGCCCTAGTATATGGTCAATTTTTGTGAATGTACCATGTGCTGCTGAAAAGAAGGCATATTCTTTTTTGTCCTTATTTATCTTTCTCCACATATCTACTAACTCTAATTTTTTTCTAAAATTTAATTCACATCTCTTACCTTTTTCTTATTTATTTTTTAGTTTCATTTATTTAATTCTGATAGAGGGAGGTTCAGGTCTCCCACTAGTACAGTTTTTCTATCTATTGCATCCTTGTGCTCCACTAGTTTCTCCTTTAGAAATGTGGATTCTATGCCATTTGGTGCATACATGTTAAGTAATGATATTTCCTTATTGTCTCTATGGCCTTTTATCAGGATGTAATTACCTTCCCTATCTCTTTTAAACAGATCTATTTTTACTTTGGCTTTGTCAGATATCATGATTGCAACTCCTGCCTTCTTTTTCTCACTTGAAGCCCAATAGATTTTACTCTGACCTTTAATTCTAACCCTTTGAGTTCCTACCTGCCTCGTGCATGTTTATTTTAGACAACATAAGGTAGGATTTTGGTTTCTAATCATTTCTGCCATTTTCTTCTGTTTTATGGGTGAGTTCATCCCATTCACATTCAGAGTTATGATTTCCACTTGTGTATTCCCCAACATTTTTATATCCTCTCCTAGTTCTGCCCTTTCTTCTTTCGCTATATCCTTTTAAACCAGTAGTTTGATTTTAATCAGTCCCCACATTCCCCACCTTTATTATACTTCCCTTTCCAATCCCTCCATTTTGGTTCCCTTCTTATTGTTTTTTTTGGGGGGTCTGTTCTCCCTTTTTGAACTCCCTGTCCCACCCCACCCCCTGGTTTTTCCTTTCTCACTTTCTCTATAGGGTAAGATAGAATTTGATACCCCAATGGATCTAAATGCTCTTCCCTCTCAGAATTGATTTCACTGAGAGTAAGGTTTAAGCATTACCTATTAGCACTATCTTCCTCTCTTCATTATAATAGTATTCTTCCCCTCCCCCTCCCATTTGCATTTTTGTGTGATATAGATTATCCTATTTATCTTATTTCTTCAAGTTTCTCTTGGTGCCATCCTCAATTCCCCCTTCTCTTTTTCTTCTTTTTTTTGCATACAATCATGCACCACTTATTACTCCAATCTCTACCTGTGCATGATACTTCTACTTACTATAATAGTGAATATGATTTTTAAGAGTTACAAATCTCATTTTCCATATATTAATATAAACACTTTTATCTTATTGAACCCCTCAAAGAAGAAAATTTAAGAAAAACACATTTTTCCCCTTTCCCTCTATTTCTTATTTATGTTTTAATGTTTCTCTTGATTTTTGTGTTTGGATATCAAACTTTCCACTTACTTCTGGTCTTTTCTTTATAAATACTTGAAAATATTCTATTTTGATGAATGCCCATACTTCCCACTGGAAGTATATAGTCAGTTTTAATGGGTTGGTGATCCTTGGTTGAAGACCCAATATTCTTGAGTTTCTGAATGTGCATATTCCAAGCCTTGCTGTCCTTTAGTGTTGAAGCTGTCAGATCTTGTGTAATTCTGATTGTGTTCTTTGATATCTGAATTATCTCTTTTTGGCTTCTTGTAAATTTTTTTTCTTAGCTTGTATGCTCTTGAATTTGGCAATTACATTTTTGGGGGGTTGTCTTTTGAGGATTTAATGTAGAGGGTTTTCTAGGTACTCTTTCAATGTCTATTTTGCCCCAATGCTCAAGAACATTAGGGCAGTCTTCTTGCATGATTTCTTGTAGTATGATGTCAAGATTTCTGTTTATTTCTGGGTTTTCAGGTAGACCAATGATTCTCAAATTGCTTCTCCTTGCTCTGTTTTCCTGGTCTGTCATCTTTTCAGTGAGATATTTTATGTTTTCTTCCATTTTGTCACTCTTTTGATCTTGCTATATCAATTCTTGCTGTTTTGCAAGATCATTGGCTTTAAATTGCCTAATTCTGGTCTTTAAGGACTGGTTTTCCATTATACTCTTTTTTTCCATTTTGGTTTGGTCTATCCTATTTTTCATGGCTTCCAGGTGTTTTTCCAGTTGGGATTTCCTGTCCTTTAAACTGTTATTTTCTTTTTGAACTATTTCCCACTTTTCTTGCCAAAATGCTTCCATCTTTTTTATAAGCTCTGAAATATTCTTCAAGAAGTTGTGGCCAATTTCCATTTTTTTAAGTTTAGAAGCAGTTATTTGTATGTCCTTTTCTGATAACAATGCCTTCTTCTTGTTTATCTTGGTGTTGGGGTTGTTTTTCCTGGGCATTATTTGCCATCACTATGGTGGTTTTTCCTTCCCTTTCTAGTCAGAAGTCTGAATGAGGAGGGCAGACTCTCTATATATGTAGCTAAGGAGTGTGGTTTTTGCCTGAGGCCACCTCTCAAATGTCTGCAACTTCTACTGTTTATTGCCCTTTTCTGTGATAACTCCCCGCGGGAGCCAAAGTTTTTCTCCCTTCAGCCTGTTGGTGTCTCAGGTGTAGCTGCACTCAGGGTTAGGTCTTTGATTGTCTTAGTCAGCTGCCAAGGACCTAGAGGTTCCCCTCCCTCAATCTAGATGTGCCCCTCACTCATTCACTGATTCTAGTGCACTGGCTCTGACTCTGGCTCTGTAGGTGGGTTGATCAACTTGTGTTTTGGTAGAAGCTATTTCACCCCCTTATAGTGTGGAAATGCTCAAATCCCATGTACCTTCAATGCTGTGCTCTTCTGTAGAGTCTCTTTGTTCATATGAATTTGGGGGGGGCGGCTTTTGAGGTAGTCTATATTGGTACGTGGTGAGAAGAGTGGTGAGAGTCTGAGGTCTACATTGCTGCCATGTTTACCTGGAAGTCAGTCAGAATTTTTGTTAGAAAAAAATAAGAGCTTTTCTGGGGTTTAAGTATTTTAAATTAAATGAGAGTCCTAGAATAAACAATAAAAAATGAAAAATAGGGAAGAAAGACATTTAAAAATTAAAAACTTAGTAAAAGATGTACAAAACCTTATATAAATAAGACTTCTTAATAATTAGAGTGCACCAAGGAGAAATTGGTGTTTCTATGAAACAAGAAGAAACATTTAAAAAAGACAAAAGATTTAAAATGTAGAAAGAAAGACTTATCTTATTGAAAGCAATTAATCTGCAAAAGAAATCAAGGAGAGATAATTTAACAGTTGTTGGACAATCTGTAAAATAATAAACAAAAAAGTCTCAATATGATATTTCAAGTTGTTATGAAGGATAACTGGTTAGACTTATGGATTTGATAAGTTGACTAAGTGAAAGCATAAAGAATATACCAATCATGTCCTGAAAGAAACCTCAAAATGAAAATTTTTCAGAACAATAAAAGCAATACCTAGAGTTTTGGAGTAAAAAATATGAGTTCAAATACAAAAGAAGACCAGTTTGGTGGACAGAATGTGGCAACTAATACAGTAAAGAAGAGGAGAGTGGAAACTGTGATATTCCAAAGAGGGTGTATAAAGTGAGATTTTTAGGTAAAATTAAAATCCCATAGAAGTAACAAAATGGAATTTCATCAAAATAGAGAAATTTGATTCATTCTTCAAAAAAAGATAAGAACTAAGTAGAAACTTTGAAACCAAACACAGCAATCAAAACAAATAGAAAACATTGAAAAGAGAGTCAGGTGACTCAATGAACTGAGAGCCAGGCTTAGAGACAGGAGGTCCTAGATTCAAATCTGACCTCAGACACTTCTTAGCTGTGTGACTATGGGCAAGTCACTTTACCCTCATTGTCTACCACTTACCCCTTAACATTCTTGTGAATTGGAACTAATATAAATATTGACATTAATGTAGAAGGTAAAGATAAACAAATATAAATGAACATTCAGAAAGGGGTTTTATTAGAATAAAGAGTTTATATTTTTTGTGAGAACAGTTATGCATTTTCAACCTATACTTCCTCCTTCCACACACACTCAAACATAATCTAAAGCCATTATGAGTCACAGAGGGAATTAAATATAACAGAAGACCTGGAAGCAGTTTTGTTCAGGATATCTTAAAAATAAAGAAAAGAAGAGAAGGGAGGAAAGGATAGAGTAGGGAAGAAAAAGAGGAGAATGGAATATCAGCATATAATTAGAGTACATCAATAGAAGTCTATGTAAAATAAACTAAGAATCACTAGAAGGCATGGGTGTCATTTGAATCCCATTTCCATCTGAATTCTCTAAAGTAGGCTAGAAAATGTATACACATGACCAAAGGTAGTAGTTTATTTTAAAGGGGGAAATAAGAGGAAGGTAGCATCTGGGAGAGAGTCATTAGTAAGATAAACTCAAAATCTGGAGGGGGAGATCTTTTCAAGTAGCTTAAAAGGAATCTAAGAGATAACTTATGATTGGGATCTGGATGAGGGGAGGAGAGGGCAGGGGATATAAGTTCTTTTTTTTTATCAAGCCTAGGCCACTTTCTGAGTACATTACTCTTTTACCATGTTTCTTTGTTAAGAGGATACAGGAACTAAAGAGATGAAAAAAGCATAAAAGAAATGAATATTTAACAACTATAATCACGAAAGTGAATAGTATAAAGTCACACATAAAAGAGAAAAATAGTAGAATGCATTTGAAAGTAAATCCTTAAAAAAAAATCCAAAATATATTGCTTATAAGAAACATACTTGAAACAAAGATTTAGTAAAAACAAAAAAAGGAGCCAGAGCAAAATCAATTAAGCTTCATCTGGACTAAAACACAAAAATCAAAAATAAAAATCATTCAAAAGTTAAAAATTATCTTTATTAAATTAGATTAAACATTGAGACAGTAGTTTGCTGTAAGTTATCATAGAAAATGAATTAATGTAATTCATTAATATATGCATATCAATGCAATTATATATATATATAAAGAAAAAACTTAAATGAGATTGAGACAAAAGGAGAAATAAACACATTATTGTAATAATGAGGGACTTCAATGTATTGTTGTTAGACTAAGACAAATCCAACTAAAACTGAAAATGAGAGAGACAGAGACAGAAGCAGAGAGGAAGAGATTATAAAAAGAAAAGAATACAAA